>NC_090266.1:983997282-984314488 GCF_040414725.1 Anabrus simplex
TGTTTGTAGATGCAGTGAACAAGAGCTCCAGACAGTCAATTCCCAGAGGTTGTCGAATGAATTATGTTCCTGGTCTCAATCAACATTCCTCAGCTCTGCTGGCTGAATACATCGATCTACTCGAGACGAATCCCTTTGGTGAACAGACTGTGCAGAAAGGTGTTAGCGGAAGATAAACGAAATCGTCGGATATCTACCCTTGAAGAGCTGGACATGTCCAAAAGTAGTCAGAAAGCCTGGCGACTCTTAAAGAGGCTTAATAATGACTTCACAACACTGGCGTAGCCAAGGGGGGGGGGGGGGGGGGGCAGTGGGACCGCCCCCCCCCCAAAATGTTTCCTGAAACTAGAGCGAGGATCAGCCGTTATTTTACGTACGATACGAACAACTTAAAACTTACGTCGAAATGACGAATTAACGTAGCGACAAAGAATCTACTAGCAAGGCTCAATACGGCCATTCATAATTCTCCATATTTGTACTGCTTGAATGAAAGGAAGACACTTAGGATTGTGATGCACGGGGATATTTCACTGTAGAGGCCTCAGTATTGGGAATGTGTTGACAAATGCCAAAAGATGAGGAAAGGGGCAATTAGCCAGGGATTACTCAGTAGGGGGTCGGAACGTGACCACCGAGATAACGGGGTCCACAGCCAGAAACAGTTGAACAACATCGTGTCAGCTTTTGCAGATCAGTTCCAAGAAACTGGGATTGTACCGTGGTTGAAAGATGTGCTGTGTTTAAGTTGCAGCGTTCGGAAGACTGTGACAGGATTGTGAGCTGCACGTTAGTTTCTCATTTTGTGCCATGTAATAACTTTATTTGTCACTAAGGGCAAAATAATGTGCATCCTCGGTAAGTTATGATTTTTTTTAAAAATTCTAATAGCAAGACAGATTGCAGATGCGTACCTTAGTTCTATAGGTAGGTCTATATATTTTGTCAAATGCCCGGGGACTGATTGGAACTTCAAATGGCACCATCAAAAGTGCATGTAACTATCTTGTAATTAGCGGACGTGATAACTCAGTTCCAATGGTTCTATCTTCTCCTCAAGACGGCCGAGGCTTGAGTCGCAGTCGATGCATGAAACATTTTTAAAATGGGAAGTCACGTTCTATTGATACAGATTCTACTTAAAACACTAGGTCGCGTGCCTTACCTTTCTTTAGTACTTTTGAGTAATAACCTCATCATTTATGATGGTGTATTTTGAGTATTAACCATTCTTCGGGCTTACCTTGTACCTTAAATGGTGAGTCGATGCAGTGGCGTACCCACGAAATAATTTCAGTGGCCAAGTCTAGGCCAGTAGCGTGGATACAACTTTTCCATGGAAGGGGTTGTGAAAAGGTGTTTTATTTTGTATTTAGAATTTGCTTTACGTCGCACCGTAGGTCTTATGGCAACGATGGGAAAGTAAAGGGTTAGGAGTGGGAAGGAAGCGGCTGTAGCCTTAACTCTATGTTGTATGTTCAGTCTTCAGCCCAAAGGCTGGTTGGATCCTCAACAGCTCCGCCATCAGCTGTGATTAAGGTGTGAAAATGGGAAACCACGAAAAACCATCTTTAGGGCTGTCGACAGTGGGGTTCGAAGCGGATGCAAGCACACAGCTGTGAGCCCTTAACCGCACGGCCAACTCCCCCGGTGGATATGAAAAGAAAGCCGGTCCTACCGAGTGCGGTGACGGATCTTCTGTAGATATTGATAGTTTTGATTGTTGCCATGTAATTATATCCAACAATCGAAATCATAGCTTCTGTACTCTAAACCGGCTGCATTATTGAAACTGTTCGTAAAATTGATATCGTTCTTCGTTTGAGGAAGTAGAATCTTCATTTATTTATTTTTTCTAAAAAAAAAAAAAACACTTTGGTACGACGCCCCGTGAAGATGACTACCTGCCAGGTCGTAGATATTTTGATCAAGGGAGACTCATGGCCAACTCTGTTGCACCCACAAACAAGGCCGTATCTTCCCGATCCCATGCCTTTCTTAACTCTGTCAGTGGCGGGCATCGAATGCAGGATGCCTTAAGTCTAATTCTAAAATAAGGTGACCTGAAAGTAACAAGCCGACCCTGCGGTGTAGGGGTAGCTTGCCTGCCTCTTACCAGAGGCCCCGGGTTCGATTCCCGGCCAGGTCAGGGTTTTTACTTGGATCTGAGGACTGGTTCGAGGTACACTCAGCCCACGAGCTTATAATTGAGGAGCTATCTGACGATGAGATAACGGCCCCGGTCTAGAAAGCCTAGAATAACGGCGGAGAGGATTCGTCGTGCTGACCACAGGACACCTCATAATTTGCAGGACTTCGGACTTGGTAGGCGATGGCCCTTCGGGGCTGTTACGCCATGGAGTTTGGTTTGGAAAAGTGTACAGAGAAGGAAGCGACACCCCTGCAAGGCTCTTTAGCTTCCAGCTAGTTCTTCCGTCCGGTCTCGTGCATTTAGGACAGTTGGAAAACGTACGCCTTAATAAATGCTCTTCATAAAACCTGTGTAAACATACTAACTGAATCTATTTATAACAATAATCACAAACGCCTCCTTTTCATGTGGTTCAGTTGGTTGAGTCGCTGTCCTTCTGAGTCCGAATTCGCAGGTTCAAATCCCGACTTTGGTCGGTGGCCCTCAAAACGGTGTTGAAATGGCAACAGGTCCATGTCGTTGGTTTCTGGCACGTTAATAAATATCATACATACGAATATTAGCGTCATAAAACTGTAACTTAATGCTACTATATTCTGCACCCCAGGTTTGCGAGGGAAACGAATTAACAATTTGCTTTACGTCGCAACGACACTGATAGGCTTTATGGTGACGGTGGAATAGGAAAGGCGTAGGAGTGGGATGGAAGCGGCCGTTCCCTTAATTAAGGTACAGCCCCAGCATTTACCTGGTGTGAAAATTGGAAACCACGGGAAACCATTTTCAGGGCTGCCGACAGAAGGGTTCGAATACACTGGCTCCCGGATGCAAGCTCACAACTGCGCTGCCCAAACCGCTAGGGAAACTAATAGGACAAGGTAAACACTCCCTAGCATATGTTGTGACATATATTTTTCTTTACCTGCTAACAAAATATCTATACCCATACCCCTTACATTCTATATTTACTTATTTATTTATTAGTGCCTTTTTTTACAGTGGCGAAGTTAGGGCTCGAGGCCCTCTCGTATACTTAACCACATACTAATCAAAATCTTAAATAAAATACTGAGATACGTAAAACAGTTAAAACTACAACAATTAATAGTTTTAAAAATAAATTTAAATACATTAATAACTAAATTAATATTAAAACTTATTAATATTGAAAATTGCGGCTGCATGGCTAAATGGTTAGCGAGTTGGCCTTTGGTCACAGGGGTCCTGGATTCGATTCCCAGCAGGGTCGGGAATTTTAACCATCATTGCTTAATTTCGCTAGCACGGGGGCTGGGTGTATGTGTCGTCTTCATCATCATTACATTCTCATCCCGACCGCGCAGGTCGCCTACAGGTGTCAAATAAAAATACTTGCACCTGGCGAGCCTAACATGTCCTCGGACACTCCTGGCACTAAAAGCCATACGCCACTTCACTTCAATATTAAAAACTCTTTAAAATGACATCCTCAGGCACGCACACATTCACACTTCAACCAAACCATTCAGTCAGCTGTCCTCAGCAGGTAGTCTCGGCAGGTTTAATTTAATTTCGTGTGGCTATTTCTAGCCGAGTGCAGCCCTTGTAAGGCAGACCCTCCGATGAGGGTGGGCAGCATCTGCCATGTGAGGTAACTGCGTGTTATTGTGGTGGAGGATAGTGTTATGTGTTGTGTGCGAGTTGCAGGGATGTTGGGGACAGCACAAACACCCAGCCCCCGGGCCATTGGAATTAACCAATGAAGGTTAAAATCCCCGACCCGGGAGGGAATCGAACCCGGGACCCTCTGAACCGAAGGCCAGTACGCTGACCATTCAGCCAACGAGTCGGATGTCTCGGCAGGTGACCTTAAATCTTAATAAAGAGCTAGTTTCTCTGACCTGAGCTGACAGGGAATTCCATAATGTGACGCCGATCACCATAAATAATCTATTAATTGTATTTGTGCGGTGCAGTGGAATAGAAAGATAGGATCTAGAACGTGTATTTAAGTTGTGAAATGATGATAAAAAGGTGAATTAGAAGAAATATACAGTGGCTGACTTTCAGCTAACACTCCTAAACACCATCGTTAAAGTGTGTAGCTGCCGACGTTTATCAGGCGGACAGCCTGATAGTATGGGGTGGTATGAACATCGTACCCGATGTTGTAAATAAATCTCAGGCAGGAATTCCGTGCTCGTTGAAGTTTAAGTGTTTCTTCTCTCGTCATATCAACTAATACAACGTAACAGTAATCAAGAATAGGGGGAATGAGTGTCTGTATTAGTTTTGCCTTTAGCTCAAATGGAAATATATCCCTCTGCCGTTTAAGAGGGTGAAGTACTCCAAAAGTCTTTTTTTACGTACCGGTATTTCTTTCGTGTGACCAGAACAATCAAGCGTTTCATTCATAATTAAGCCAAGATTTTTAACCGGTTTACTGTGGGGAATAATGTTCCCATTCAGTAGGACAGGTGGGATTGCGACATTGTTTGAGCAGCTCAGTAATTTTCGTGGTCCAATTATGATTGCCTGAGATTTTGTGGAGTTTAGTATAAGAGAATTTCGTTGTGCATATATACTGAGTCATCAGAGGTCATTGTTAATATCTTGTCTTGCAGTGTCGATATGTTATTTCCTGTCACGGATGGTATGTCATTGCTATAAATACAGAAAAGTAAGGGTCCTGGAATACTGCCCTGCGGGGCACCACTAAGTTTCATTTTCCATTTAGAGGCCTTGTCGTTTACTGTCACACGCTGTTGATGGTTACTCAAATAATAACTAAGAAACTTAAGCGCAGCCAGGTCGAAATTTAGCAGTTCCATTTACTTTATCATAGTCGGAATTTCTATAGTGTCAAAGGTGCTACTGAAGTCAAGAATGATTAGTTTAGTGAGCAGTCGTTTGTCTATAGCGTTTCTTCTTACCTTCAAAAGTGCTGTCGCGGTACTGTGACCCTTCTTAAATCCAGATTGCAAAGGGTCCATAGGAGCATTTTTATTTAGGTATTCCAGAACTTGCTCATATACTAAACGTTCAAAGGCTTTAGAAAGCGCAGGGAGTATGAACACAGGACGAATGTCAGAGAGAGATTGTGGGTCTAAACTCTTAGGTACCAGTATAATATTCAATATTGTCTGTTTTCCAGATAGTAGGGAAAATTCCGTTTAGTAAACAGTAGTTCAGTACGTGCGACAGTATAGGCAGGACAGCACCAATAATGTAATGTATAAAAGTAATAGGATTATCATCTACACGCGTGGCCTTTGATTTAATCGAGTACAAAGACTTTTTAACCTGATTTTCTGTGACACTGTGAAATGTGAATGGTGGATTGGCTGGAGGGGAGGGCGGTGATTCGGTGCAGTTAATTGGGGTAGGTTGAATATTTATTCTACTAGAGTAATCGTACAGTTCGTCAAGTAGAATGTCAGGAGTTGTCTGGCTCTGTTGATGTTTTCCTATTCCCAGAGATCTAAATTGGTCCCATGCGCGACTGGAATTAAAGTTGTTAGCTAAATTCCGGAAATATGCACATTTTTTATTTCTGATTAACTGCTTTGTGCGATTTCTTAAGATGCGGTAGGATTCGAAGTCTGTGTCATCTAAGGTTTGTTTATAATGTCGAAATAACGAGTCACGGTGGGCCATCATTCTCTTGGTATCAACATCTAGCCATGGAGAAGGGCGAGAAACCTTTATTCGACATGTATGTGTGTGTTTCTTTGCCGCATTAATCGTATAAAATGTCACTTCTTTATAGCTTATCACATGACCATTATTATAATAAAATCACCGTATTTATATTCTGGCTTGTGGACTTGGTGTTTGTCCCAAAATTTTCCTCTTCATATTCAGACAACATACTACACTACCAGGCACCAAAGAAACACACAACAGTGATTACATCCCTCCATATAGGGTTTGTCGGGAAGAGCATCCGGCCGTAAAACAGGGCCAAATTCACATTTGTGACACAGTTCGCACTCGTGACCCCACAGATGTAGGAAAAACGGAAGAAGAAGAGGAGGAGGAAGATTATTATTATTATTATTATTATTATTATTATTATTATTATTATTATTATTATTATTATTATTATTATTATTATTATTATTATTATTATTAGCTTCCGGAATCCGCACGGATCCACCACTCTTACTTGGATCCAAGGACACTAATTTCCTTTTTAGGTATTCTATACCACCTAAACTCTGGAAGTTTGGTCACCTTTCAAAATAAATGCCCCCCCCCCAAACTGAAATCCTGGCTACGCTACTGCTTCACAAAAACCCCTGTACACGTCAATTTGTCACCAAATGCCATTCTTCATCAACTTTGGCTCAATGGAAAAATAGGGGGTTATATGAATAGAGTTAAAATAGAACGCCAAGTAGACAAGGAGTCTAGCTAACTCACTAATATATCACCCTAAAGGAACTAGAGAAATCCAAAGAAATACAAAAATGGCAAGGCTACAGGTCTAGATGGTATGAAAGTGGAACATATAAAACATTTTTGTTCCAGAGCAAGGAAGTGGGTTGTTGATTTTCTAAACAATTGCCTGCAGTGTAAACAGATACATAAGGTGCGGAGGAAGTCTCGAGTGATGGCTATTGTGAAACCAGGTAGGGATCCATTAGATCGTAAGAGCTACAGACAAATATCATTACTTTGTCACCTATATAAGATATTTGAGAGGATCCTACTTGAGCGCCTCACATTTAAAGTAGATCACCATCTTATTCCAGAACAGGCGGGCTTTAGATCCGGAAGGAACTGCGCTTCACATGTGCTCAATTAAACTTAGCACATAGAGGATGGGTTTGAAAGACGTAAAACCACAGGAGTGGTATTCGTGGACCTTACAGCAGCGTACGACACAGTGCATCATAGAACTTTGATCACCAGGCTCTATAACTTCACCAGAGACTATGGTTTCACGAAGTGTGTTGAAACTCTTCTGCGGAATCGCCGGTTCTTTGTTGAGTTTCAAGGAAAGTACAGTAGGTGGAGGGATCAACGGAATGGACTTCCCCAGGGCAGTGTCCTCTCGCCAATCCTCTTTAACATCTACACGAATGACCAGCCAAGGCCTTCCTATACAAGAAGCTTCATTTATGCCGATGACCTGGCTTTAGCGGTCCAGTGCTATGACTTTCAATTCACGGATTTGCAGCTCTCAAATGCACTTACGGAATTTTCAGAGTACTACCAGAAGAATCGGCTATTGCAAAACCAGACTAAGACCCGGGTGTTTGCATTTCATCTTCGAAATCGAGAAGCTACTAGACAGCTGTCCGTGACGTGGGAGGGTAAGCAACTGAAGCATTGTTTTACACCACGGTACCTGGGTGTCACCTTAGACCGGACTTTAACATACAAGAACCACTGTGTTAACTCGGGACAGAAAGTTTCAGCCCGAAATAATATCCACCGTAAACTTGGCTCACCGGGCGAGTTGGCCGTGCGCGTAGAGGCGCGCGGCTGTGAGCTTGCATCCGGGAGATAGTAGGTTCGAATCCCACTATCGGCAGCCCTGAAAATGGTTTTCCGTGGTTTCCCATTTTCACACCAGGCAAATGCTGGGGCTGTACCTTAATTAAGGCCACGGCCGCTTCCTTCCAACTCCTAGGCCTTTTCTATCCCATCGTCGCCATAAGACCTATCTGTGTCGGCGCGACGTAAAGCCCCTAGCAAAAGAAACTTGGCTCAAGCAAATGGGGAGCCCATCCAACTTTGTTAACAACCTCAGCACTTTAAAAGAATGGTTTATTGAAGATCCAACATCTCTGTGCATGAACACTGTTCTCGAACACACACTCCACAACGATCCGCATTCTACTACTTGTTACAGACAGGCTAGTAAGTTGAGCTCAGTACAGTACAGCCACAGTCGTCACAATCGTCAGGCTCGTCAAGCATCACAAGCTGTACACATGCTGTGCACTAGCTCTATGTTCCTCCAACTACACACATATTAGGTTTGTTCCAACACACATTTCGGAACGATTTCGGAACGCGTCCAGGACCGATGCCAACAACTGTGAATGCGCAAGCGCTTACTGAGTACCGTTCAGAACCGATCCGTTGTTGCAGCGTGTTGGAACGCAAATATAATCGTTCTGTGTGTCATCAGCGTCATCTAGTGACAGCGGGAGAAACAAATCATTTATTTGGCGGGTATTTGATTACCGTAATGAGGAGATAAGTAATGAGTTATGTCTACATTCTTAACGTACTAACAATGCCATTCCGAATCCTATCAGCAATCTTATCGTGGTCATCGTCATCGTCCTCAACGTCGCCTATTTCCTGTTGAGGTAAGGCCCTTTCCACAACAATGTTGATGCCATTCTCTTCCAATACAGCGTCACTTAAAAATGGATGAAACACTACATACCCGTAGGTATAAAATAATATCCTTTCCCATTTATATAGGAATCCGGGTCATTTCCTGGTTTGTCAATATTTATGTGTGAGCCAGCGATGGCCCCAATAACACCTGGAAACCCTCTTTTTCTGAAATGTAGTTCACTGCCCGTTTTTTCAAATTCTGATCAAAAATAGAACAACTCTTTCGAGCAAATCTGTCAGCAACATCTCTGAAACTTACTCTTTGATGCCCCATGAACTACAGAAATATGAGAACCTGAAATCAGCAATGCATATGTATTATGCCAAAGATGAAAAAATTTCATGTATAGGTATTTTGCTGAGAAATTAATGCACGAAGTGTAGTCAACTATAAATTACCACTGCTGATCTGACTTATAGCTGATAGTTTTTCATACTGCCCATAGTGCCTTAACTCAGGAGTTTGCTGTAACTGCTTAGCAATATTCTCAACAACTGCTCGAGTGACCCGAAAATGTTATAAAAATGAATCCTCTCCATACTGAGGACTGTTTTTTCTGAAAATATAAAGGTATAAGCAATAAGTCTATGATCCGTTTCACCAGAATTTAACCCGCGGTTACTCGCATGGTGAGCGCGGCGCTCACCTTCGTACTATATTGCTTCTTGTTGGAATGTTACAAGACCTCCAACTTTGAAACTCCCTGTACCTTTCTAACAGATTGTTATGAAGGGGATGTGCCAGTCACTTTTACTATCTTTGAAAACAAACACCCGCAATTCATTATTAGGCACGGTAGTGTATGTTTGATGAGCGGTGCGCTCAGTAGCGAGTAACTGTGCTACTTATATTTCGCGCTGTGTAATAAGTCAGGGTTTGTTTCATGCTTGTGTTTAATGTGAAATCATTATACTGTTACTGTTGTTAGACAATATATACAAGTTACAATGCCATCCACTAATCAGATACTTTCGTGGTTGGCTGAAACGGAAGAAAAGTGCTCTTGAACAACGAAACTGAAAGTAATGAAACAGATGAGGTTTACGAAACTTATCATAACTGTGTTTCAGAGTGTCTGCAAGTTTTGAAAAGGAGAGGAGGTTTCGTTTATTGAATTCTGTGATATCAGTTTAAATGGCTTGTTTTATGGCCATATGCCCTTCCTGACGCCAACCTTAGTTGATGAGTTAATAAAGATGAAATAAATTATGGCGAATGAAGTTGGCTAAATAGGTGGAAGGAATCGGCTGTAGTTTATGAATAGAATCTGTCCCGGCATTTGCCTGGACGCGTTAACAGAAAACTATTCTCAGGACAGCTAACGGTGGGGATCGAACTCGCGCGTCTCCCAAATGTAGAGCTTGCCTCCATAGCCATTCCACTCGGCCGTATTCCTAAATAAATAACTATCTCAGATTGACATATTAAAAATACCTCCAACTTTATATGGGCATATTATAGCCTTTAAACGTAAAGGTGAGCGCTCCGTTCACTAGCGAGTAACGACGCACGTAAAGACCTAGCGAGTAATGCCGGGTTAATCATGGTGTAAATACATAAGAATTAGAAAATTTATTTTCCAAATGGGGTATTTTCTTCCTTCCTTCTGCCACGACCTAATTATACATTTGAATGAGTGCACATATTTTTGGAAATGGTTGAGGATGTCCTTTGCGCAGGTGTTCCATTCTTTTTCCCCCTTCCCACAAATGAATATCCCCCCCCCCTCGGTTATTATGCAATTGTCGTAACCTTATTTTAAACTCGTGATCGAACTTACCTCTATAAACACCATCAGTCTTTAATCTCTTTCCATTATCCTTCCAAGCACTTTCCCCTGTATATACCAGGTACATACCCCACATTCTTGCTCTCAACCTCCTTTCTGTCAAACATTCCCTCCCAAGGTTCCTTAGCATGACACTAACACTGCTGGTCGTTCTGTGGTCCCCATCACATACCTAACATGATAAGGATCACTTATCTGCGAAGCATGCTCCAGTTGATGTCCTACAAGTATTAAATATCTCTTTTATACCCTGCTTGTTCCGTTTCATATCCGCATTGCAATGTGCAGTGACCTAAATGCTTTATTGACTGCATACCTTATATGTCTTCCCCAGTGAGATTTACCACTGCCTGATGTGACCCCTAAGTATCTATAATTTTCTTCAAAATTCTCCTTCTCTCCCTCCCATTTAGTAATTATGCATTATCCTGCATGCCTTGTTACTGAAACTAACTGCTTGACTCCTTTCAACGTTCATTTTCATCCCATTTTTCTGAGTCAAGATACTGTATGTATTTTGTCCAGACCCTCCTGCAATATTTTAAACTCATCTAAACAGTTCACTTTTCTATATACAATTTGCATTTTCAATCCTTCTTGAATATTGTTCACAAAAATTACAAAAATGGAAAGGCGCCAGTTTACTGCCCATCCCTATACCCCTCCCCACTTTCTGAGGTTCTGTTAATGACCCATCTGCCTCCTATCCAGTCCTATTTTTCTAATTTTCTTGATAAGTATCATGGTATACTCTGTGAAAAGCTTTAGACAAGTCTATTGCTACACAATCCAAGTGTTCACTCTTGTCTAAGACCTCTGACATGTCCTGAGCTCTCCTGTCGTCCATTTTAGGTCTGCAATTTTATTTTTTACCCCCTTCTGTGTTTTAATATAGTTATACATATTTCTCCCCCTGTCCTTACTCTCCACTGTGCTTACTCTCAAGAAAATCATTCGCCTCCTTTTTTTACCTTATTTAATTCCCTTTGTAACAATTGCAGTTTCACCTTATTTCATACTCCTTTTCTAATTTTATTCCTTGTCACCCTATTTAGTCTCTTGCAGTGGCGGCGCGTGACGTTCATCACTGGTGGTTCAACAGAAGAAAAAATTGCCCCCCACCAACCTCTCCTCGCCCCCTCTCCCGCCCCACCCCACCTCTTCCGTCGTGGGCCGTAACCTCCTAAAATAAGATGACAGAAGTTTTAGAAATGTGATCAAATACGAGAGAAGCAGGCAACACATGCCAAAATTTACCGCATTCAAAATAAGAAATGTGTCACAATCAACTTACCCTATGCAGACAACTTATACAAAAAATCCATCCTGCGCTCCTTGAAGGACGCAAACTTATTTGTAACTGCTTCATTTGAAGTCCGCATAGTCTCGAAGCAAGTCCCTTTCAATTGACAACATAGCAAGAGCATTAACTCTATCCTCGGTCATTGTGCTGCGCAAGAAATTCTTTATTCTCTTCATGATTGACAAGCACCTTTCTGCTTCCGATGTCATGGGAATAGTAATAAATATATTTAAAAGTTTTCATTGGCGCTATTCCTTGCCTCAATGATTTTTAAGTTAAGTTTCTCTCCAAAAAGTACGGTAATCAGTCCAAAGAAGGCAAATGAATACGGTAGGCGTTTAGTAAGTGTTGATATATTTGGGGCAAGATATCAATTGGAATTTGGCAGTTTATTGTGATTTCTGGTGGTAATGATGCTTTTCAACACTAGCGCTAGTTACATGCGCTATTTTCTGCTGCCTAGTTAAATTCCCGTAAGGGCAATGATGGCAGACACATACCCCAACAACACGACTTGCGAGAGACTTGAGAGAGAGGCATATTGTGCATGCGTAAAGCACAGATAACCGTTTCTGCGGTATTATGGTCTTGCCTTAGTGCTGGCAGACGTCCCACCGCACCTCGTCCCTCCCTTCACCTATGTACGGACGGAGAGATCGCCTTGCTAGGGGTTTCATTTTAGACGAGTATCCAGCCACGGTCCTTGCGCAGCTCACATGAATTGAAAGCCAGTACGAGTATATTACGGCTAGATGGACTTAGCAAGAGCTTGGAGATTGACAAGGGAGTTATGAAAACTACGCAGTTGAGTACAATTTGATATAGACTGGAGGTTCATTGCTCCATTGCGCTATACCAGAAACCGCCACTGGTCTCTTGACTCCCTACAGTAGTATGATGGGTCTTTGTATTGACGACAGTTTTAATCAGCATCTCTCCTCTTTCCCCTTCCAGAAGTACATTTTAATTCCTCTCCATAGCAATTCTATATTTTCCCATCCATTTATCCTCTTGTTAATTTTTTTTACAAAGTAAGATCCTATTGCTTCTGCATCTGCCTTATCATACAGCTTAACTATCTTCCTTTCCCTTTTCTTTCCTCTTGCTTCAGTGTTAATTTTTAACAATAATTTTGTTATTTTGCTTTACGTCGCACCGACACAGATAGGTTTTATGGCGACGATGGGACGGGAAAGGCCTAGGAATGGGAAGGAAGCGGCCGTGGCCTTAATTAAAGTACAACCCCAGCATTTGCCTGGTGTGAAAATGGGAAACCACAGAAAAAACTTCAGGACTGCCGACAGTGGGATTCGAACCCACTATCTCCCGAATGCGAGATCAGAGCTGCACTCTCCTATCCGCATGGCCAGCTCGCCCGGTCTAACAATAATAATGCTATTTGCTTTACATCCCACTAACTAATTGTATGGTTTTTAGAGGCTCCAAAGTGCTTGAATTTAGTCCCACAGGAGTCTGAGCCACTCAGTCCAGCTAATTACTAACAGCACTGCGCTATGATCACTCATACCTTCTATTAGGTACTTCTGTTTTAATAAATATTTCTTCATGTTTGATCAGGAATACATCCAGAAAGTTATTGCCCCTTGTATTTTCCTTTACCAGTTGGATATATCCACTCTACCAGATCAACTTGTTTGCTAAAAAGTTGGTCATGTTTCTCAGAGTTTAAATCTCCTTCCCAAACCATATCCATATTTAGGTCACCACCAGTGATAATACTTCTACCACATTTCTCGGCCTCCATACTGTATTAAATCATTCACAAATTTTACATCCCGTTTTCCCTATCTGCAAGGACACGTCCTGTGCTCTCCTGTCTCCCATTTTAGGTCTGGAATGTTATTTTTACCCCCTTCTGTTTTAATATAGCTGTACATATTAATTCACGCTTTCCCCCTGTCACTAGCTTACTCTCAAGATAATCTTGTGCTGTTGATGTGAAGTCTAATTTCATTTTTATTACATTTTAATATTTAATGACTTGCAAAATTATTTATATCTAATAAGAAAACCCCAGCACCCCTGCTTGCCCTATTCCTCCTATAAATAGCCTCTTATACTCTTTTCGAAAAACATCCTCTGCATCATAATTAGGCAACTCAAAAAGAAAATGCAAGACAGGGTCGAACCCACATAATCAGAGCATCTTGCGCTTGAAAGTGGGCATAGACATAGTTGATTGGGTAAGCGACTATGGTGTAAAGGTTAGCACTATGGGCTCTGAATCCAGCGATCTGAGATCATATCTTGGTAGGACCTCCATAAACAGGTTCCAGGAAGGACATTCCAGGGAACATTAATGGACAAGGGAAGTTTACATGCAAGGATTTACAGAAGGCAGAATTTCTTTACTTTTTTAAAGGTACCGGTACCAGCCGTGGCCTTAATGAAAGTAAGTTACAACATTTGCCTGGTGTGAAAATGGGAGACCACGGAGAACCATCTTCAGGGCTGCCGACAGTAGGGGTCCGAACCCACTAATTTCCGAATACAAACTCACAGATGCGTGACCGTTACCTGGACGAAAACGAGACATTTATCGGAACTCAGCAAATCACTATACTTGCCTGGAAGGAGGTACCTATACTGATATGTTTACGTTAGGATTAAAATCTCGTGAAAAAACGTTGTACAATCAAGTTAAAGTATTCAGTATTATAGCAAAGTCATCTCCGTACAGGCTATGAAGGCCCTTGGAATGGAGGAAGGTGAAGGCTTCCACTATTCGTAACCTCGGCTTCAATATTATAGGCCTAACCTAATTATAAAGCTTGAACTGTTAGTTAACTAAATAATTTTCATTCTTTTTTCTCATTATATTCATATCAAACTCATCCTCATCACTTAAGCTTTTCTCATGTAGAGGTCACTGTACCCATCTAAATCACTCATTTTCCTCACTTTCCAAAATCTCAAGAAATGTATGGTTATCTCGGCTGTGAGGGTTATAGAGGAAGTGCAGATCTAAGGTGGTTCTAAGTGCGCAGATTGCATTCCGAACTCGTATTGGAACAAACCTTTTAGTGCGTATGACCAGAACGTCTAGTTCTCGCTCTAGACCGAGAATCGTTTTCACTGGTTCGGAACCGTAACGAATCAGTTCGGAATGATGTTGGAACAGCAAGCTGAGAATTCAGAACCGTTCAGAACCGATTCTCTTTTATGTTGGAACGCCCCGTCGAGTTACTGCGCATGAGCAGACAGTTCAGAATCGATTCGGAATCGTGTTGGAACCAAGACAAATTCCAATACTCAGACCACAATGCAAAAAAATGGCTGCCATACCAGGCCAAAACTGACATGGCGACGAATTACCTAATAATAGTCGTAAGAAATTTGTAGTACGAAAATGTATATCCATGGTTCTCAAACACGCAATATTTGAAACATAAAATAGCAGTGGTAATTTAAATTGCGCTTTACCTATGAGGGTATGTCACATAGAGCGGACTTTGAAAGCTTTACAACAAACAGTACGTTATAAGTACGACTTCATTTAAATGTAAACACATATTCAAGAAAATTGCAGACTAGGCTAAGTAACATAACACTAATAAAAAACAGTTTTCCTTCTCTTAACACTAGTACAACATACCTATTAGGTCATTATTCATCCTTCACCAAAATATTGCACTCGAACAAAACTAGTAGTGCACACTTCCAACAAACGAATTACAGACTAAGCAACATAACACCAAGCACAGACAAAATAAGTTTTCCTCCTAACTTATTAACACTAACACGACATACCCATTAGCTCATTATTCACCTTTCACCAAAATATTGCAGTCGAACAAAACTAGTAGTGCACACTTCCAACAAACAAACTACAGACTAAGTGACATAACACCAAGCACAGAAATAAATATGTCTTCTGCCTAACTTATTAACACTAACACGACATACACATTAGCTCGTTATTCACCCTTCACCAAAATTTTGCAGTCGAACAAAACTAGAAGTGCACACATACAACAAACAAACTACAGACTAAGTGTCATAACACCAAGCACAGAAAAAATATGTTTTCTTCCTAACTTATTAACACTAACACGACATACCCATTAGCTCATTATTCACCTTTCACCAAAATATTGCAGTCGAACAAAACTAGTAGTGCACACTTCCAACAAACAAACTACAGACTAAGTGACATAACACCAAGCACAGAAATAAATATGTCTTCTGCCTAACTTATTAACACTAACACGACATACACATTAGCTCGTAATTCACCCTTCACCAAAATATTGCAGTCGAACAAAACTAGTAGTGCAAACATCCAACAAACGAATTACAGACCAAACAGCATAACACCAGGCACAGAAAAAAAAATCAGTTTTCCTCCTAACTTATGAACACTAACACAACATACCGATTAGCTCGTTATTCACCCTTCACCAAAATATTGCAGTCGAACAAAACTAGTAGTGCACATATCCAACATAAAAATTAGGCCTACAGACTAAGCAACATAACACCAAGCACAGAAAAATATCAGTTTTCTTCCTAACGTATGAACACTAACACAACATACCCATTTGCTCGTTATTCACCCTTCACCAAAATATTGCAGTCGAACAAAACTAGTAGTGCACACTTCCAACAAACAAATTACAGACTAAGTGACATAACACCAAGCACAGAAAAAAATATGTTTTCCTCCTAACATATTAACACTAACACGACATACACATTAGCTCGTTATTCACCCTTCACCAAAATATTGCAGTCAAACAAAACTAGTGGTGCACACATCCAACATACAAATTAGGCCTACAGACTAAGCAAAATAACACTAAGCAAAGAACATATCAGTTTTCCCTCCTAACTTCCTAACTTAATAACACTAACACAACATACCCATTAGCTCATTATACACCATTCACCAAAATATTGCAGTCGAACAAAACTAGCATTGTGCATATCGAACAAACAGTTTTAAAGAAAGGTTCTACGCCAAAAAATAAACATTATTTAATGACTCAAAATTAATTAATTTATTACCTTAAAGTTACTTGCTTCTGAGTTTCAATTCTCTCCTAATGTGCAGTTTCTGCCTGAGAGTTGTTTCATCAGACTTTCTCTTGGCACCCTGCTTTTCAAGTTTCTTGGCAATTTCCTGTGAGATTTTCTTTTCATTTAAGACCTTTTTTGTAATTGTTAAAAAAATATTGACCAGAATTTTCACACACTTCTTCATAATTCTGGTCACAGGAACACCACACTTGCATACATCACTCGCATTATCATTACTACTTTCAAAGTCTTCAACTCCTAAAGCAACCATTACATCCCTTTGGTTTTCTCATTTTGAAAATTCTGCTTCATAAGCACTACTTATGGGGACCTGAAAGAGCATGAATATTTTATAACACATAGAAACTTTGATCGGTGATGGGCACTTCAAGTCGCCTCTGTTTAAGTGCCTAAAATATGAGAGCATTTGGTCAACATCACACTGTATCACAATTTCTTCTTCGGACTGCAGCATCTCAACACAGACAGCACAGTTGATATACTTCTTAAGCTTCTCAATAATCTGCTTACTAGTATAGCTGGAGATACAAATGAGAAACCTCTGTGAATGGGGTGGGATTGTTACACTCTATGTCACCTAATGCTAGCTCTATCTTGTCTAAATTCTGAACTTGTTTCTTCTGGACATTGTGTAGTTCAGTTGAAAAAAATCGAGTGTGAATTCACCAAATTTACAAGATTGCATATTTAGTACCCTCAGCACTTTCAGTTTTCTCTCCGACTCAAGAACCTGTTCAACTAAAATATTATAAGCACACACACTTAACCTTCTATAGGCTCCAAACCTTCCTTCCAAACTATCAGTCTGTAAGTTTGCTGTAAGTACATATGATCAGTTATAATTACTAAAAATGTACCTACACAACTGAACTATTGCTGTCATAGTATGGGTCAAAGCAAGGTAAGTTTCATTACTCAGTTTCCCTGCAGCATGCAACATGTGCCAAATGTCAATGTAAACTTTCAAACTTTCTAGGAAAGTAAGTTTAGGATCATCAAGACC
The DNA here is from genome assembly GCF_040414725.1 of Anabrus simplex. Lineage (NCBI taxonomy): Eukaryota > Metazoa > Arthropoda > Insecta > Orthoptera > Tettigoniidae > Anabrus > Anabrus simplex. Next base: position 984,014,934 of record NC_090266.1, read on the forward strand.
AGTAATAGGAATGGAGTCATCATTTTTGGTATATTCTTTGAGGTATATTTTGGGCTTATGCCGTGTAATTAATTGTAAACACACTCAACGCATTTCGAAAGGAACATTGCCTTTCTTAATCAGGAGACAACAGAGAAATAGATGAAACGACGTATTAATGTCTGCTAGGAAAAAGTAACAAGGAACTTGAAATGATGCCCTAAGATGTAAAAGGGACGTCATTTTAGTCCCATGCTAGAGACAACGAATGGCAACAGCAAAGCATTACTCTCTAATGGTTTTGATAATAGGTAGTCATGATTCACTGAGGTTGTAACCTGTATCGCGGATGAAATTATTTGGGTGTTTACGTATTTCAACCGCCCCCCTGATTATTCCTGGGTGATATTGCTTTATACGGGCAAGAATATCCACTTCTTGGAACAAGATATCATGACCAGGTGTTAAGGCATGATCAGCAACAGCTGATTTATCAGGTTGGTTGAGTCTGATACATCTGGTATGTTCTTTGATGCGAGTACACATCGTTCTAGAAGTCTGCCCAATATAAACCTTGCCACAAGTACAGGGAACTCTGTAGACACCAGGTTGTTGCAATTTAGGCAAACTATCCTTAGTTGGTCGCAGGAGTTGCCTAATCTTAATTGATGTTCCAAAAACAGTTCATACATGGTACCTACGTAAGATTTTAGCAATACGATCCGTCGTGTTATGTATGTAAGGCAGGTAAGCAGTTCCTTTTTACATCTTTTTCCTTAACTGACGTCCGATTATGTGTCGATTTCAGAACCCTTGAGATCAAAGCTCTGCTGTAACCGTTGCTCTCAAAGGTGGTCCTCAAGGTGTTAATTTCCTCTTGTAGAGCTGACACTTCACAAATCCTCCTGGCTCTGGTAGTCAGAGTTGTAAGGATACCATGTTTCTGGACAGGGTGATGGTGAGAATCTGCGTGGAGATATCTATTGGTGTGTGTAGGCTTACGATACACGCTGTGTCCTAAAGATCCATCCTCTTTCTTGATGACGAGAACATCTAAAAGTGGTATTTTGCCGTCAGATTCCATTTCCACGGTGAAACAAATGGACGGGTGCTGGCGATTAAGGTGATCCAGAAAGTGACCAAGATTGTCTTCACCTTCTGTCCATACGACGAACGTATCATCCAAATATCGCCACCAGATCTTCGGTTTGCAAGGTGCCAACGACAAAGCTTTCTCTTCGAAGTTTTCCATGAAGAAATTAGCCACAACAGGAGAGAGAGGACTTCCCATGGCCACACCATCTGTCTGTTCATAATATTTCCCATTCCAAAGAAAGTAGGAGGAGGTCATGCAGTGATAGAAAAGCCTTGCGAACTCTTCAGTAAAAATATCATTAATGAGAGATATAACACCATCAACGGGTACTCTCGTAAACAGAGACACCACGTCGAGACTCACCAAGATATCGCCTGGCTGAAGTGATATAGTTTTTAAGTTCTCAATAAAGTGTGTGGAATCCTTAATATAGGAAGGGGTGTTACCCAGATGTGGTTGAAGTAGACTACCTAAATATTTAGAAAGGGCATATGTCGGGGAACCAATCGTACTAACAATAGGAATGTATTTTGGGAAGCCCATGCAGTCTCGGAGGAATAGCATCCATCTTTCCTTAACATCGCACGGATAATTTCAGTATTTTATTGCATATTTTCCTTAAACTGTTTTGATAAGTACTCTATCCTCTCTACCAGGGAGGCTATTACGTATCACACCATATGATTTTTCATATCCATTGCCTCTGGTTTGCATATTACGCACAACCATATTATCTTACGATTTTTTTCTTTCTAGACCTTTTGCTTCCTGGCCAGTGAGACCGGTGAAGTTTTCATGTGTCTTTTCTTTGCACATATCGCATTTTACTGTGTTATCCTCTTTAGTGCACTGTCTCCGACATGCACGAAAATATTCTTTCCCGTCACTTTTGTAGATCCTCTGAGAATGCATTTCTGTGCTAGTTGTGGAGTTTCACAATTGCTCAGAGTAGGATACACTTTGGCATTCGTTGCAAGTGATTGTCCCTTTTCAAAAATGAGTTATGAGTAAAGGGATTAATTGGAACACTGGTACTGTAAAGGACAATTTGTTGCATGTGTATGCCCTTTCTCAGGAGTGGGATGTAATGTGCAATTTCGAGAAGAAAACCGTTTTCTTCTTAGTGCTCTCACGTTCTCAAATAATGTTAAGAGAGAGAAAAATAGAACGATAAATAATTACGGAGTAGACACAGTTTTACAAAATTAATGCCGATATTAAACTATCTTATTGTCCACTTTATAAAGCACTATTTAATAGCACTCCAAATGACTAATATTCTCACTTCACATGTATGGCAAACCCGTTAACACGAATCTATTGCACTGCACTTCAATTCATTGTACACTATCACTACTTGTATTGCCGATGCGCAATTCCGAAGTAATAATCATCCTCCTTTGGAGCTATAGTCATACAGTTTACTCTTGAGATGTGCGATATGCAGCGGGCTTGTCTTGACTTCACTTGTGGTGTTCTAGCTCACCTCGTCTTAACAACAATAATCTTGCTAATTAACTATTTCTCCTTATTACATTTAATTTAATTTTTTATCAAGGCTGTGACCGTTCGCCAGTTTGACAGCCTAAACGTCTAAACACAGAGCTCACTGAAATAAATCTCCTATTCATCAGAGCAACACACTCAGGTTGGGGAGTCCGGTCTAATAATATACAGTCAATACCAAGAACAGTAGCGGCGACTAAGGGGGACGAGGGTGCAGTCGCCTCCCCCCACTTTATGGAGAAAAACATTAATTTTTATTTCATTTTAGCGGCCGAAAGTAGGAATTATAGGAATTATTTTTAAAAATGTCCAAGCCCTGTTGTTTTATCAGCTTATTGTTTCCTTTATTTAATTAAATTATTAACAAAATTATTAGCGGAAATACGCACAAGATGTCGTTCGTCGCGACGAAACGATTTGTTTAACGCCACGGCAAGTAGAGGAGACTTCGCACAAACCGTACTGTGAGAAAGGGTAGCAGAGGTATATTTTTCCCCAAGTTCGTGGACACTGAGGTATGATTCATCTGCTTGCCGCGCGCATTCGTCAGTCTAGCAGTCTCTTTAGTGTGTGTTCATAGTCCGTCCGTGTGTCTCGTACGGAGCGGGTCGTTCTTTGTTTGGAGTCTGGTGTTTGCTTTCAGTGACAAGTGGTGTGTGAGATTTGTGTGAGTGAGTGTCCGAGTAAGCTTCGACGATGGATACCGATAGCGGAGGAGATGAGGCTCCGGATCCCTCCTCTAATGGAAATGGCGATCATGAAGAAACTGTGTCTGTGCAAACTGATTTGATTAGTCTCAATTCCAATATGAATTCGTTACGGCCGCCATTAGAACCTCAACAGTCTAATGACACTCCGCCACCGCCCCCACCTCCTGTGGAGTTGGAGGTTTATCAACATGCTCACTTTGGTCCTTACATTGACTTTGTAGATTCGACTAGGTCTAAAAACATTGGTGGATTACATGCAATGGCGCTTGGGTGATTGTTCTACGGTAACAATATTTTTGTGAAAGGTATAACGCCCAAAGGACGAAATAGATTACTTGTGGAATTTAGTTCCGCGATTCAAGCTAATTCCTTTTTACGCCATTTGATGCTTGAAACTCATTCTCTCAAAGCGTATATTCCTAGCTCAAAAATCTTCCGCGTTGGACTTATACGCGGCGTGGAAAAGAACGTTTCTAATTCTGACATTCTTAAATATCCCAAATCTACTGTTCGGGTCAACTCGGTACAGAGACTTAACCGTAAGATTGTGGAACGCAGTGGCGTGTCATATGTTCCTACTGGAAAAATTAAGATTGTTTTTCGCTCTCAGAATCTCCCATAATATGTCCCGTTGTTTCAAGTGCATTTGGAAGTTCACCCTCTCATGTTCTCTCCGATAATATGTTCCAAATGTCAGAGATATGGTCATACGATCAAAAAATTTGTAAGGCCAAGTTACCCCGATATGGTCATTGTTCGTTGCATAATCTTACATCTGAGTGTCAGAAAAAAATCGCCGATGTGTTCACTGTCAACAGGGTCATTATGCTGGTTCATCAAACTGTCCCACAAATCAACAACAAACTGCTATCAAAAAACTTATGTGTACAGAAAATCTTTCCTTTTCTGAAGCATCTGCTAGAATGCCTTCGGCCCAATTTGACATGACCTATAATTCATATCATTTCCCATCTCTTCCTTCTAATCGTTCCTCTTCCCCAGTTGAAACGCCCAGGAAACGTAAATCTACCCAGGTTGTTATTAAAGAGCCCCGTCCCCTTCCTCCAGCTGGTTTTGATAAGTCCGGGTATTTCAATCTCATTAGACCAATTTCAGTGTCTTCACATACCTCTATCTTTCCATCCACATCATCTTCATCCTCCCCGTCCCCTATTCTGTCTACGCTCCGAAATTCTCAGTGTCCCCCTCCAGTTCCTTTTCAATCATCTAGTACCCCTGTGCTACGTCAAAAGGCTCATCTCCAACATGGTATTCAACAACTACTTCTTCAACTTATTCAATTATTAGGGGATCAGCCCCGTGTTATACATGCGCTTTATCAGCTCCGTGATTGTGTTAATACTATGTTCTCTCTAGATGTTAAGAATCCTGCGTTGGAATGCTAGGGCCCGGTTTCATCAACACATGTTAGTACTTAACAAGGTGTTAAATCATTTTAACATACGATTTAAGAAAATTTGCGTTTCATCAACAACTGTTAACATTAACAAATGTTAAACTGCGTATTAATGTTAACATCAGCCATTTCCAATGTTAAATGGCTAACATTAGCATTTAGCAACCTGTTTCAAAATGGCTGCTGTGAGTATCGCTTTCGATGCGGAATTGCTCTATATAGATCTTTTCAAAATAATCCTGATCGAAGAAGAGTTCAGCGACGTAATGACTTTGAAAATTTGACGGATGCGGAATTTCTTCATAGATACAGGTTATCGAAAATAGTCGTTGCTAAGGTTGTTGACGAAATTCAAGTGAGGTTGGAATATCCTACGAAGGGAAACTTACCTCTTTCTCCAATGTTGCAGGTACTGATAATATTACGATTTTTTGCTACTGGTTATTTTCACATAATGGTCGGAGACAATGCTGGAATTTCTAAAGCCACTGTTAGTAGAGTTGTTTGTCGAGTGTCTGCAGCAATAGGATCCATGAGAAGGAGGTATATAACATTCCCTTCAGTAGAAGGGCGTCAGGAAATTATCCGCGACTTCTATGAAATAAGCCGTTTTCCTGGTGTTTGTTCTAGGTGCAATAGATTGCACACATGTAAGAATCCAATCACCTGGAGACGATTGGACCGAAATATATCGTAATCGGAAGGGATATTTCCCTGTTAATGTTAATGTTCAGGTGATTAGTTAGCCTAACCTCCAAATCAGGGATATACTGCACACGACAATACAATATCTAATAACTCCCATATCGGAGCACAGTTTGAAGTGGGACAATTAACGAAGAGATTTTGTTAAGTGACAGCGGATACCCGCTAAAAAAGTATCTGTTAACCCCATTGAAACCGTCGCGGACTTTCTCCCACGCCTCGTCCTTTTCTCTTCTTGTCAAGCCATCTGTGCGCTTGCACTCAATAACTTATATATATGTATTTACTAACTAATTCAATTAACAGCTCTTTTTTCGAAGGAGGAAAAATTAGAACTACGATTCCGTTTCACTTCACGCGCCATATTTTACAGCTGTACTCAAACAAAAGCGCATCGGAACGCGCTGTAAAACAGCATGTTCATACCAATGCCTCCTTGATTCGCACTAGTTCACGATATTGGGAGAGTTAACAGTCGATTAGTTAACATTTCACAAGAAAAGTTTGATGAAACGCAAGAAACCTAACAAGATGTTAAAATGTTAACTCCGTATTAACTAACTACTTGTTAGTATATATTTAACATGTGTTGAGGAAACCGGGCCTAGGAGTATTATTCATAAACGGTATGAATTACAACTCTTGTTAATAGAAACTACCCTTTTCATTATAGCATTACAGGAGACTTGGTTCTCCCCTTCCTCTGAGTTTTATTTAAACGGCTTAAATGTCGAGCGTTTTGATGGTGTCGGCTTCGGTGGTGTCGCTTTATTTATTCAGCATAGTTTATCCTATCAACGTCTTCATATCTCATACTGTATACCACATTCCTTTGTAATCGGCATCTCCTATAATCGCCTTTCCGTTATTAACCTTTACTGCCCTGCAGATCTTTCTATTTCTCATATTCAATGGCATCGATTCTTACAGCAATTTTCTTATGATTAGCTTTTCCTCTTAGGTGACTTCACTATTTATCAGTCTGTATGGGGAAGTAGAATTAATATTTCCTTAGGTTCCTATTCCCTCGCTGCTTCTCAGTCGCATCATTTTAAAGTATGGTTCTCCCACGCGCCTCACTCATCCCGGCTCTCCTCCAACTGCCGTCGATTTATCAATATGTCGTACTGCAATGGCTTCGATTTTAACTTGGCATCGCCTTTCTGATACACATACTAGCGACCATTTCCTTATTACCCTTACCTATGGTCTTGGTAGGTTTTCTCGCTCTCTTTCAACTCCTACTTGTGTCAGTAATGTTCCCTCCCTTCGTAATAATGTTCGAGTATCCTTCATCTCTTATGTTACGCATCGTCTTGAGCTTCTTTCAGATAATTTTTTGCCATATTCTACTTTATTTCAAATTAGTCAAGGTTATCTAGATATTTACCATCCCTATAAACTTGTCTCCCCCACTCTACTCTTCCCTATTCCTGTTTGCGATGGTGGGATTCTGAGTTCCCTAATCTCATGCTCAAACGGCGCCGCTTATTTAGGATATATCGGAAAGCATTAGCCCCATCATTATTTCCGTCTTAAGCAACATATTGCTTATTCTAGACGAGGTTTACTTTCTAAACGCCGTGCTGTATGCGATCCTTCATTTCCTCCTTAAATGCTCACATTTCATCTTCTCAGTTATGGAGTGCAATCCGCACACTTACCCGAGCTTCTCAATACATTCCGCCCTCTGTCACTCCTTCACTGATTCTAGCTTAATTAGCCCACTACCGATTATGCCTTGCCCGATATTAATATTCCCATGTCTCCTTTTCCTTCTCGCTTTTCTGTATTACTTCAACCCATAGAACTTCCTGAACTGGAGGCCACCTTGTGTAACCCAAATTGTTCGTCTCCAGGCCCTGATTACATATGATATGACATGCTCCGCATCCTTCCCCTACGCGCTAAACACGATTTGTTAGCTCTCTATAATAACATTGTTCTCACTACTTCTGTTCCCACCTCTTGGAATGATTTGTTTGGTGCCCATTCTTAAACCTCGTCAACTTTCCACTGATGCTAACAGCTTTAGAGGAATTGTCCTTGATTCGTGTATCCGAAAGACTTTTTAAAAATTCTCCTTCAACGTCTCTTGTGGTCTCTTGAATATTACAACTTAGTTCTCAAATATCAGTTTGCTTACTTTAAAGGTCGTTGTGCTCAAGATGATGTTTACATTCTAATTCTCGATATCTTGTTATCAAAAATTCGTAAGGAAAGTAGCATTGCTATTTTTTTGACTCCATTACCCTTCATCATCTCTGGGAAAATCTTGCGCAGAAAGGACTTTCTGCACATTTTCTCCATATTCTGCATAATTTGTTCATCTGTCGGAAACTTTCGCTTAAATCCGATCATTCTTCCTTGCCTTCTCGTCAGTCATCTGTTGGTGTCCCTCAGGGGTATTTTTAAGTGGTCTTTTGTTCGCCCTGTATATGCGTAATCTTGAATATATGGTTACACAAAAAGTTTGCATTCTTTCTTTTGCTGATGATATTGTCATTTATTATTCTCACAGTGATATCGATGTGTGTCGTCACCATCTATATCAGCTAATGGAGCACGTGATTAGGTGCCTTACTTTCCATTGTCTACAACTTTCCACCTCTAAATGCTGTGCTAAGCGTTTTACTTCTAAGGGTAGATTTAATTCTGAGCCACTTGTTTTCGATTCACATGTCATTCCCTTTTGTTCCTCTCATAAATACCTCGTTGTACTTTTAGATCGCTGGAAACATCATATTACTTATTTGCGTAATTCTTTTGATGCGCACATTAAAATTCTCCAATAGGTTACGAGACGATCATGGGGCGCTGATCCGAGCACAGCTCAGACTCGTCTACTGTGCACATGTTATAGATACAGCGTCTGATTCTTCTCTTAACCACTTAAATACTATACAATTTAAAGCCATGAGAATTTGTGTTGGAGCCTTGTTGTCTACAGTACCCCTACTAATGCTCTTCTAGTTGAGACCGATGAGCTCCCTCTTCCAATTCGGCGTAAAATGATAACATCTAAATATTTATTTAAAAGATTTGCCGTCGCTCAACACCCGTTTCTTCCCAAATTACATTTATTAAATGACTATTCCCTTCTCTCACAAGCTCGCCGTTGCAAGATGCCTCGTTTGTTGTATGTCTATCAATTTCTGCTCTCTTATAAAAATTCTAAATTACGCACTTTTGCCCCTCCGTTTTATTCAGTTAATTTTGACTTTGTTTTTTTTACCTTCTATCACTGTCTCCCCAACATCTTGTTTTTCTTCCTCTATTTCTGGTTTTTCGTTGAATGGCCTTCCTCTTAAAAAACTACGTGTTTCTTAAAGTGATTCCGGCTTCAGTATATATACTGATGGCGCAAAAAACTCTTCCGGCGTTGGAGCGGCGTTCTTTATTGCCATTACGCATGTTGCTGAACTCTATCGTTTACCTGGTGAATTTTATATTGCATTTTACACTGTGGAACTCTTTGCTACTCCTCAAGCTCTCATGTATATTAAGCATCATTCTATACCTAAAGCAGCTATTTATACAGACACTCTCAGTGCCGTCCAATCGTTATTACCCTCTCATTTATCTTTCAATTGGTATTTGTATCATGTTAAATGTCTTATTTATACTGCACCCATAAGGCGAATAGCCCGATGGATGCGTGAATTAAATTGTTAAAATCATATACGTGAATACTGCAAATAGCAATTCTGAGCCAGTAATTACATAAAGTTCAACCCGGATACCACACAGGCTGGAAATACACTGACTGACAGAGCAAATGCAACACCAAGAAGGAGTGGTTCGAAAGGGATGAAAGTTGGGGAAAAACAGAGATGGCACGGACGAATAATTGATGTTTATTTCAAACCGATATGCAGGTTACACAATGCGCACGGCATCGACTCAGTAGGATGTAGGACCACCGCGAGCGGCGATGCACGCAGAAACACGTCGAAGTACAGAGTCAATAAGAGTGCGGGTGGTGTCCTGAGGGATGGTTCTCCATTCTCTGTCAACCATTTGCCACAGTTGGTCGTCCTTACGAGGCTGGGGCAGAGTTTGCAAACGGCGTCCAATGAGATCCCACACGTGTTCGATTGGTGAGAGATCCGGAGAGTACGCTGGCCACGGAAGCATCTGTACACCTCGTAGAGCCTGTTGGGAGATGCGAGCAGTGTGTGGGCGGGCATTATCCTGCTGAAACAGAGCATTGGGCAGCCCCTGAAGGTACGGGTGTGCCACCGGCCGCAGCACATGCTGCACGTAGCGGTGGGCATTTAACGTGCCTTGAATACGCACTAGAGGTGACGTGGAATCATACGTAATAGCGCCCCAAACCATGATGCCGCGTTGTCTAGCGGTAGGGCGCTCCACAGTTACTGCCGGATTTGACCTTTCTCCACGCCGACGCCACACTCGTCTGCGGTGACTATCACTGACAGAACAGAAGCGTGACTCATCGGAGAACACGACGTTCCGCCATTCCCTCATCCAAGTCGCTCTAGCCCGGCACCATCCCAGGCGTGCACGTCTATGCTGTGGAGTCAATGGTAGTCTTCTGAGCGGACGCCGGGAGTGCAGGCCTCCTTCAACCAATCGACGGGAAATTGTTCTGGTCGATATTGGAACAGCCAGGGTGTCTTGCACATGCTGAAGAATGGCGGTTGACGTGGCGTGCGGGGCTGCCACCGCTTGGCGGCGGATGCGCCGATCCTCGCGTGCTGACGTCACTCGGGCTGCGCCTGGACCCCTCGCACGTGCCACATGTCCCTGCGCCAACCATCTTCGCCACAGGCGCTGCACCTTGGACACATCCCTATGGGTATCGGCTGCGATTTGACGAAGCGACCAACCTGCCCTTCTCAGCCCGATCACCATACCCCTCGTAAAGTCGTCTGTCTGCTGGAAATGCCTCCGTTGACGGCGGCCTGGCATTCTTAGCTATACACGTGTCCTGTGGCACACGACAACACGTTCTACAATGACTGTCGGCTGAGAAATCACGGTACGAAGTGGGCCATTCGCCAACGCCGTGTCCCATTTATCGTTCGCTACGTGCGCAGCACAGCGGCGCATTTCACATCATGAGCATACCTCGGTGACGTCAGTCTACCCTGCAATTGGCATAAAGTTCTGACCACTCCTTCTTGGTGTTGCATTTGCTCTGTCAGTCAGTGTATATCCACAAAAATCGCTTAAAATCACGTACCGGAAATAGGTTTGGCTAAAAGCATTCTGTAATAAATTTTTATGATGCCGCTGGTGCGAAACTTTCTACCAAGCTTTCCCACGAGAAAGGAGACATCGGAATGTGCCGCACCTTATTGAGTGAGAGAGACAGAAGGCATACCTGTCACCCCTCTGCGAAAAATGGTTGAATCCCAGGCAAGACACGGCGGCAAATTTCAGCCAATCAGAAAATTCCAAAATTAAACCACCCTGTTCCAGCGGGAATATTTATCTAGTTTTTCGTGATTTGGTGAGGAGAGAAGTAGAAATATACTGTGTTCCAATCTGGGAATAAAATTTGAGGAATCGTGTGTGCGTGTATCTGATTACTTATCTCATAAATAATAAGTTATCAGCATTAAAGCCTGCTGTTTGCAAAAATAGTTTCACCCAGAGGACTGAGTCTCCTGACGGGAAGACGCCATACCGCGGTAGAAAAATAATCCCAGTGACGCGGTGGAGCGTGTATAAAAATGAACGATCGTTCTTGATATGTGAATGCAACGTGAAAATCACAGCAATTTTTGGAACCATCAGAGTGTATTCACTGAAGATTTAATCTACCGACAGTTGGAATATTAATCCAAGGTGTCATATCACTACGCCACCCCTCCATTTGGACTACTTGGAAGGCGGAGTCTCCGGAATTTACAAAACTGTTGGTGGCACCTTGCCGAACATCCAGTCCTGGTTGCAATTTTAGAGCCTACGGTCAAGTCTTCAAACGTGGAGCGCAGACTGATGGTAACTAAAACCCGCTACTCGTGTCAGTCATCGCTTAGTGTGATCGGTGAGTTGAATAAGGTGATGGACATTGGAGAACACTTATAATGTTACGAGATCAGGTTATATACAATGTTGGGACACTGATTACAGTCAAAATGTCGCTGGTAAGTTTCTACTGTGATGTTTTATAAATGAACACTTAACGTGTTAAGCTTCACGGAGTACACAGATGAACTATGGTATTTTTGAGAACATTTAGGTTCGCAGCTCTTTCCTAGCTCACACGTAACCTATGTCGTACTAGTTGAATTGTGAAGTCATTACATTCTGAAGGACAACATTTTTACAGTTTTTCCTCTGTGCATGAGTAGTAAGACATCGCAAATAGATTTGCATGGTATCAAAATACTGTTTGATTGTGACATTTGGAGCCAGTACTAGTCATGCTAATTAGAGGGTGAGTCTTGATTACTACGGAATGTAACGGAACAAGGACTGGACGTATACATTCTTTTTCCGACCCAGGTGAATGACATTTAATCCCTAGAACAAACAACGCAGGGGAGCGAGCTACTTGCAGGCCAGGTAAAAGGAACGCAGGCGGTGAGGTATTTCTGTTTCTTGCAATGGAAACCAAATTCTGTGTGTGCAAATTCCATTTTTAATTGTGTAATTTGTATTTTAATGTAAGCTGCAAGAGTGCGTGTGTTTCGACCGATTTGCGAGTGCTACATAATCAAAATGGATCCAACCCGTGTGTGCGAAATGTCGTATGATTACGGCAAGATGTGCAAGATGGATTAAATCAATATGTAACGGGAGCTAAAGAGAATGCCGCCCACCTGCTAGCACAAAGGTAAAGAGCATGTTGTATTTATATAGTATGCAATTAATAATGACGTGAATAATTCGTGGTCCGGTTAGGTTAGTGATTTCATGTATTTTTGTATATAGGAAAAATTCACGTACCGGAGGGAGCTTAGTTGCGTTTCACTGTTTTTTTGTAGCGAGACCAGGGCAATTACATCCAACGACTCGGGATGAAAATGTCAGGGGATCGGTAAATATAGAATAATATAATGATAATAATAATAATAATAATAATAATAATAATAATAATAATAATAATAATAATAATAAACATATTTGAAGTTTTGGTCAATCTTATTTGAATAATTTAATTACGTGAGTTTTATGTTGATGATTTATGGATCATTTTATTTGACATTAGGTATTTCGTATTTCAGGTTATTACGAGGCCTTAATTTAATAATAATAATAATAATAATAATAATAATAATAATAATAATAATAATAATAATAATAATAAATGATAATAATAATTGTAGCGGCTGGTACACCTCTACGACGCACATTTAAATCTTCCGCCAATATGTACTCCTCTACAGGAGAAAATCTGAGCTTTAAGAACTGGATCAACTCATTAGTTTCTCAGAAGATGTCTACCATAAATTTTGTTATTACAAAGTTGTAAATACTGTGTGGATTTCAACTTGTTTTGTTTTCCATTAATCAAGAAGTGTGGACATTCTCTCATAGATGTCACCGCCTATAAACTATGAGCATGCACCCTTGTGCAAAGTGAGGGAACTTTCCCGAAGAAATTTTGGACTCATAAGTTTTTGGTTTTACTAAATATCCTTCTTCATGCGTGGGTTGGCAATATGTATCCTTTCTTTCCGCCAGTTTTGAAGTTAGCCAATCAGACTTTTCTGTAATTAATTTTTGACCAATCGTGTCTTTCTGCTTCAATTTTGATGTGTAACTTTTAGCTAGCCAATAAAAGCCTGTGGGTGTGACTGTTTTATTCATGAAAGGTCTCGAATCTTCCCCGAGAGTATAAATACTGCTGATTTTCTTGTCTCTCGGCCAATCGAACAACATCTAGCCTAGTGTATGGAAGAGTAGCAGGAGGCGGGAAGCGCCTCTTTCATCCGGCAGCAGCTCTTCAATAAGGTAATGGCCGTTTAACATCTTTATTTCTTCCTAGCTCAGCAGTTTAACTCTCGGGGAGGGTCCGAAACATTTTTATTTTGTAGCCTATCTCCTAAACATGTAAAATTTTGTAATACGTCACATAACTTTAACTGTAAATCGGGGATAGAGAGTGCTTTACCCTCTCGAGCTCCCCTTCATTTTGAACTTGAGGTGACTACGTTTTCGTAACCGTTCTTCTAATATCCCCTAATGTGTTAAATTTATTCTGTATACGAGTCACATCCATAGTTTGGGAATAGCCCCTGCTTCATCAGCCTAGTGCCTCTTAGGTTTTAAAAGATTTCATGTAGGAGTGCAAGTTCACGCCTCCATTCTACTTAGTTTTGCGGGCCATTAACTTAACCTATTTTTTCTACGAAGGCCCATTACGTTGGGTACAATTTACCCCTGTTTCATTGTAAGTGTGCCTTAAGGACAGTTAATAGTTAAGTCCGTTGTGGCCTTTGATAGGCTTGAAAAATTGAGAGCGGGTCAGCTCTTTCTTGTATTTGGATATGTGCTTCTAGGAGGCTTGACATTGTCAGGTGAGAGCAAGTGCTCCATGCAATAAGGGGATTTCTGCCCTTTGGTAATATGTGGTTGTGAGCTGAGAGCTCAGGAATTGTAAAAGGGGGGCTTGAAGCCCAGATCGTTAAAGTATCTCTAAATCTTGGCTGTCCTGGTCTTGTACCTGATTTGTTAACTTGTTGTTATTTGTTGAATGTTCTAATTCTATGTCAAAATTGTTAAGTTTTGCTAATTTTGAAAATATAACCTTTAATTCAATTTTAATCAATATCTCAGGTTTGTAGTTAGACCCATTACAGCCTGCACCTTCTTTCACCTCTGCTGTTCCACGGATAACCCCGTAACAGCAACAACAACAACAACAACAACAATAATAATAATAATAATAATAATAATAATAATAATAATAATAATAATAATAATAATAATAATAATAATAATAATAATAATAATAATAATAATTTGTTTTTGTGGAATGTTGCCAAGTCATTTAAAGTCAGCTGATGTGATTTTATTAGGAGAGCCGTCATGTATCGTGATGTGTAATTGTAGTGTATCCGATTTATTTTTGCCTTGTGTGATCACAATTAGACGACGAGATCTTTTGGGAGTTTTCTTCTTATTGTCATGATGGTGTATGATATCAAATGCACGATTTTCTTTATGGGTGCATAGTTTGAAGTTTGGTAGTAGAATGTTGGCAGGCAATCTTATTTTGTTATATTCAGATTTAAAATGAGGAATCGTTGCTGACCAGCTCTGAAATACATGGCGATTTATGGAAAATAAACGAAAGATCGAAGTATGAAAATAAAGATGCAATAATATCCCTGATGGTAATAGTTATGAGATGGAAGATAGTGTCTTGAGGACCATGGCGTACATATGTCGTATTTGTGATTATCAGAACGACAGAATGAAATAATGCAGTTGTTGAGCCCGTATGGAAAAGAACGAGGCTATGTTGATATAAAATGCTACGTGGAGAAAGAAAAATAACGAGATAAAAATAGGAAGTGAAAATTATCAGTTCAAGAAATACTGAGTTTCTTTAAGTCTACGACAGAATAGGTATGCCAATTATAGGCGGAAGTGTTAAGTACGCGAATATTACCAGGGATGATGTGATGTTCGGAGATATGCCAAATATGGGGCCGAATTGAAGCATGAAAAGAGAGCGGGCTAGCAATGAATATTTAAAATTTATATTGTGATCAATGTAATGTGGATTTTCTATTCATTACTTTTTTTTGAAATTTTGAATATCAGTTTCAGACATTATGTCTTGTGTTATGGGATTGCCACCAAAATACAGCTCAGCGTTTAGGAAGTCTTGTTGTTGATGACGAAGTTTTTGCATTTTGTAATTTGCGTATTTTTTATGCAGGCGTTGATCACGTTATTTTGAGTTTTGGTTCATCTTTTTATTATTTATTTCATTTTGATGTTTTGGTGTTTTGATTTCATCCGTGATTTTAAAGCGTAGACGCCGAAGGTACGTGGATATCGGTTGTATTTTGTGAATTAAGCGTAGGTGTAGTTAGGTTATTTTGTATTTCGATTTCTTCTTTTGTTTTGAGCACTATGCTTCTACAGTGCCGTGTATATTTTGTAAATTAGAATTTCAAGGATTAGTTTAATAGGACCACGTGGTATTCACAGTCAAAATCAATTACAGCAGGTTCTTTACGCAGACATGAAGGCACCGTAAATAAATAAAATTGGATGTCACTACCAATTTAATTATGCAAATGAACTGACCTTTGGTAAGAGGTTACGTGAACAAAGCCTCAAATTGATTCAATAAGATGGAATCTGCCTCCATCAAGTATAAATTAACACAATTTGGTTAGTCTTAGTAAAATATAGACAGCGGCAAGTAAGATAAAAATGATGTAAAAAGGCGAGTCCATTTGTTAATGTAAAAACTGAGGCACTTAGCCTAAATTTATTTTTGTTTTGAGTGTCCAGAACTCTCACAGTGAGTTAATGTAAGGTGTAACATGGCATAATGTTTAATTGCTTATAATTATATTCATTTGTATTGAAGCACAGTTTTTGTGATTATTTTTCGTTCAGCCACCAGTTATTTTTCGTGGCAAAGTTTATAAAATTTGAAAGTAATATTTTTTACGTAACGGAAAGTGTGTTCATGAGTTTTTCTCTTTTCTTTCTTATTTGTTTTTTTACATAATTATGGTTGTTAAAAGTTGGGTAACATGTAGATTGATAAGTCTGGAATTATGAATTTAAGATACCCATCAATGATCTCAGATTATTTTGATTAATTAATTAATTATATAATTCCAATAGTTGCAAGTTCAGTTTGATTGTAAATCTGAGATATTAAGTGGTGAGTCTGTGTAGACCACTGGTTTCTTCTATAGTAGCGTCAATCGACGTAGAGGTTATTAGTTCATGGTGATGCTTATTATTTTAAATTTGTGACTTACATCCTAGTTCATGTGTGGTAGATATTGTTAGGGAAGATTTGAGTTTTGTTACTTCCAGTTATTTTTCTTAAATTCCATTTTATTTCACTTCGTTTAAATTTTTGTCTTTTTTCTTTTGCAATTTTGTTAATAAATTTTACGTTCATTTAAATTCGATTAAGTCTTTGGTAACGTTATTTGTAGTTAGCTGACCCGCCGTTATTTTTACTTCCTCATCCCCATTTTGTTGTGGCCCGACAACCTCGAGGAAAGCTGAGGGACGTTTCACACCCAAGGAGAGAGAGAGAGAGAGAGAGAGTCTACGTGAGCGGTAAGTTTTGTTTTGATGTTTTCACTTATAGGAGCAGCCGGAGCAACAGTCAGTCAAGAGGAGCACCTCCACACATGCCTTGAAAAGGGCACAATACCTTGCATCAATCTGGGGTTGTTCTCAACTCTGTTTGGGTCCCTAGTAATATGGGTATCTATGGGAATGAACAAGCTGATTTGTTCGCTAAGCGAGCAGCGCGTGACGGCAATTCCCAAATTTAACTTGCTGTTTCTCTGCCCAATTTTTACCCTCTTCATCAAAATTCTGCCTATCGTCAGTGGCAAGGACATTGGACTCGTTCTGGCTCTTATAAAGGTCGCTTTTACTATAATATCAAACCTTTTATTTCTCCCAATCCTTGGTATCTGAAGGGTAATTATTCTCGCCGTCATATTACAAACATTATTTGCCTTCGCTTTAATCATACATTAACTTCTTTGTATAAACATCGATTTCACCTCTTCCCCCTTTCCTCCTCTATATGTGGTACACAGACTGCTGATGCAAATAATTTATTATTTCAATGCCCTGTGTATGATTTTTCTCGTCTGGCTTTTATTTCTCGTCTTGTTAGTCTCCATAAAAGTCACCCGACTAACGTCTCCTGTTTGCTTACTGATATGTCTCCTGCCATAATACATGCTATAAACCAATATCTGGATGATTCTCAAATTGCTTTATAAACCTCAGTATATTTCATCTTGGCAAGGTTACATACTCCTGATTCCACTGTTTTTGACTCTGCGCACATCCTTTGTTCGTCTCTTGTTGCTTATGATGTGTGTATAGACATTGTGTTCAACTCTGTTCTTGCGCTCTTCATTGTGTAAATAATTGCGTGTGTTACTACATTATCAGTGTACTTTCACTATTATATATGTTGTGACTGGGTGAAATTATAGAGCCCATAACTTCTCCAACAACAACAATCTTTAGTGTCTCTTAGTTATTCAGTATGTAGTCTACTACTAAACGATTTTTAATCGTATAATCACGCCGTACTTCTATTTAATTGTAAGACATGTGTAATATTGTTTCTTCGGTGAAAGTTTTATGTATAGCATTGAATCGAAATCTCAAAAATACCATTACGGTATTCGGTAATTAAGTTGGAAAACTGTCAACCTTTACCTCTCTGTCAAAATTCGCTCAAAGAGCATCACAAACTTACCATTCTGTAGTACCCGAGTACTTTTTGTTGTCTGTGTGGCGGCATCAGGAAGAATGAACTCGCCCCACATACAGAACGCACCCTTGTGCACGATGCAACATTGCATCAGGGTATAGCTTGCAAGACTAGCGTCATTCGGCTGCGTGGAGTGAGCATGAGCATCACGCCTGTTTGTGTCTTGTTGGTGTAATCAGTGTAACCTATCTCACATGCAAAGGTGTACTAAAATTGTGTGTGGTGTAAATAAATCTTATTATCCATGAGGACTGGTTTATTTATGAACGATGTGGAGCTGTCTACAACCAAGACTCCATATCTGTATATTTTTTGCCTCTCTACTTCTAATTCCCAATCGCTGCTATTGACCGAGAGAGTATAACAGGATTATTCAAATGTATACATCAGTGCAAAAGTTTGTATTGCGTGTTCTATATGGATTAATCTTCACTGAGTGGTTACTTCTTTAAATTAATAATGTGACAGGGTGACATTAACAGAGCCCACAACCCTCAAGTAGAAGAAGCCATTGCCCTATTTGTTCCATCAACACTCGTTCTTCTCTCTCTCATTCAGTGTTTGGCTGTTTTGCAGTGCATACGTCTCTATCCGGTCACTGGTGCAGCGGTTTTTGACTTCCCACGTCTGTAGATAAGTAGAGTGTCTTGTGTTTGTGCTTGTATCTTAGTAATTCTTCCCTTGTAGCTGTTTCGGTGATAGTACAGTGTAAACACCTTTAGGTGTACTATGTCTGTAAATAGTGGAGGCGGCTCTTTAGGGAGACTTCCCGTTATTGGCAATGATTCCATGAGTCAGGACTTACGAATTGACGATATTAATACTGATTCGCAAAGAGAAGCTTCTCAAGATACAGTACTTGACATTGATCAAAGTCAGCAACTTCCTGTATCTACATATTCTAAAACTCGTCTAGGTCCCTACATAGTATACGTAGAATCGATAGAATTTCAAAAAAAGTAGGATATATTCACCCTATGAATCTGGGTCGGATTTTCTATGAGAAGAAAATTGGTGAACTCAACGCCATTCATAGAAAAGGGAAGAAATAGGATCCAGATTACTTTCCTGTCTAGTAAGACTGCAAACGCCTTTCTTTCTCCTATTCTTAAAGGAAAAAATTGAAAGCGTTTATTCCGTCCCCGAATATTCATCGAGTAGGGTTAGTACCGGGGGGGGGGTAGACACTACTATTTCCGAATCCGACATTTTAACCTATTTAGAATCTCCATATCCTGTAGTGAAAGTACAACGTCTTAATAGACGATCCTCGAAAGAGGGCAAAACTGAATATATCCCTACAGGCACTGTGAAGGTTGTATTTGAAAGTCAACACCTTCCGAAAAGTGTTTCCATATCTAAGGTAATTTTAAAGGTTCAGGCTTTTATATTTTCTCCATTATTATGCAAACGCTGTCAGCGGTCTGGCCATACCGCTACTAATTGTCGCTCAAAGGAGCCGAGATGTGGTAAATGTTCCCTTAATCACACTACCGAAGATTGCACTCAACAACTATTTAAATGCGCTGATTGTGCAGGATATAATCCTGCGGGGGCTGAACGGTGTGAAATTCACAAACAACAAAAGGAAATAAAGAACGTTATGAGTGTTGAAAACAAATCATATTTAGAACTAAAAATCTATTTTGCCCCATTATAGTCCATATCCAAGCCCCTTATGATGCCACAACACTTCCCTTCTTTACCAAATAGAAATTCACAACAATCTGAAGATACTTTCCCTCGAAAGGGTAAATATACTATGGTGGTTAATAATCCTCTCCGCCCACGCATTAAACCAGGTTATGACAGGCCCGCCTATCTTAATTCGTTAAGTAATCCGAAGGTAGTTACAGAAAATTCTGGCACTCCAGTAGTGAGATTACCTGCTAATCCTAACGAGACTGTATCTACCTCATGGAAGTCCAGTCAACAGGGGCAACCTTCGGATCCCCACGCACAAATCTCAGCATCAACCTCTGTCGCGGCTCTAAATTGTAATCCAAATATTAATTCTAATGACAAATGTCGAATCGTTTCTAACAAATTTGAAGTCTTAATGGACCACATGGGACAAACCGTCCAATGGAAGCATCTGTTAAAGTCTTTACATGATGAGGGTCTTCTTTTATTGGGACATTCCACTACTTCCAAGTAAAACATACGATTATTGCAATGGAACTGAAGGGGCATTCTGAATAAGAAACATGAATTAGTGAGTTTGTTAAATTCTTTTGATCCTGAGTTAATTTTATTGAGCGAAACTTGGTTGAAATTTCATTTTCATTTTCGTATGAAAGGTTTTTCGGCGCTACGGCATGATGCACTCATCACAGAGGGTACATGCATTTTAATCAAACAAGACATCTATTTTCAGGAAACTCCATTAAACTATATTTTATCGGGACCTCAAGCCATTGCAGTACAAATTAAAGATTGGTACGTAGTTTCAATATACTACCCGCCGTGGATAAATGCTAATTATGTTCAATGGGACATTTTTTTCGCAATTTTCACAAAAAAACACACTCAATGCTGAATATTTTAATGCCCACAATCCTCTTTGGGGGAGCACATCTAGCTGCTCAAAAGGGAGGAATATCGAAAAAAATCACCGTAAACCAGGAACTGGTTATCCTCAACGACGGCTCTCCTACTCGATTAACAGCCCCTAACATTAATAAAAGTGCAGTAGATCTCACTATTTGCACAGTTGATTTAGCACAAAAAATTGGAGTGTAATTTATGATACACATCAAAGTGACAATTTCCCAATATTAATAGATATAGGCCCACAAGTTTACAGAAACGTGTCTCAATGTACTACATCCCGTAATCTCCGTTCATTTGATCCTGATTTATTCATAACCTTTCTCGCTGATAAAATACGCTCTACACTTCCACATACACATCATTTTGACTACGATTTACATTTACAATTTATTCATTCCTATTTAGATACCCCTCCTCTGCGAACCATGTGACCTTGCCGCGGTGGGGAGGCCTGCCTGTCCCAATGATGCAGATAGCCGAGCCGCAGGTGCAACCATATCGGATGGGTATCTGTTGAGAGATCAGACTAACGAATGTATCATCGAAAGGGGGTAGCAGCCTTTCGGTAGTTGCAAGGGCGGCAGTCTAGATGATTGACTTATACGGCCTTGTAATAATGCTCAACATGGCTTAGCTGTGTTGATACCGCTACACGGCTGAAAGCAACGGGAAACTAACTACAGCCGTAACTAACTCCCGAGGACATGCAGCTCTCTCTGTATGAATGATGTACTGATGATGGCTTCCTCCCGGGTAAAATATTCCGGAGGTAATCTAGTCCCCCATTCGGATCTCCGGGTGGGGACTACACGAGAGGGGGCGATCATCAGGAAGATGGATACTGACATTCTGCGAGTCGGAGCGTGGAATGTTAGAAGTTTGAATCGTTGTGGTAGATTAGAGAATCTGAAAAGGGAGATGGATAGACTAAAGTTAGATGTAGTTGGTATAAGTGAAGTACGTTGGCAGGAGAACAAGATATTTGGTCAGGCGACTACCGAATTACCAACACAAAATCAAACAGGGGAAATGCAGGAGTTGGTTTAATAATGAATAAGAAAATAGGGCAGCGGGTAAGCTACTACGACCAGCATAGTGAAAGAATTATTGTCGTCAAGATACACACCAAACCAATGCCCACCACAATAGTGCAGGTCTATATGCCTACTAGTTCAGCGGATGATGAAGAAATAGTAGGAATATACGAGGAGATAGAAGATTTAATACAATATGTAAAAAGTGACGAGAATCTAATTGTGATGGGAGACTGGAATGCAGTGGTAGGCAAGGAAGAGAAGGTAGTACAGTAGGAGAATTTGGATTGGGACAAAGGAACGAAAGAGGAAGTCGGCTGGTTGAATTTTTCACTGATCATAATTTAGTCCTTGCCAATACTTGGTTCAAACACCACAAACGACGGCTGTATACGTGGACGAGACCTGGAGACACTGGAAGGTATCAAATAGACTTCATTATGATTAGGCAGAGATTCAGAAACCAGGTGCTGGATTTCAAAACTTTCCCAGGAGCAGACGTGGACTCTGACCACAACTTGTTGGTCATGAAATACCATCTGAAGTTGAAGAAATTGAAGAAAGGAAAGAATGCAAAAAGATGGGATCTAGACAAGTTTGAAGAAAAGAGTGTGAGGGATTGTTTCAAGGAACATGTTGCACAAGGACTAAATGAAAAGACTGAAAGAAACACTATAGAGGAAGAGTGGAGAGTCATAAAATATGAGGTCAGTAGGGCTGCTGAAGAAATGTTAGGAAGGAAGAAAAGATCAACTAAGAATCAGTGGATAACTCAGGAGATACTAGACCTGATTCATGAACGACGAAAATAAAATAATGCTAGAAATGAAGAGGGCAGAAAAGAATACTGGCGATTAAAGAATGAAGTGGATAGAAAGTGCAAGGTAGTGAAGGAAGAATGGCTGAAGGAAAAGTGCTAGGATGTCGAAAAATGTATGGTCCTGGGAAAGGTAGAAGCTGTATACAGGAAAATAAGGGAAACCTTTGGAGAAATGAAATCTAGGTGTATGAATATTAAGAGCTCAGATGGAAAGCCACTTCTAGGGAAAGAAGACAAAGCAGAAAGATGGCAGGAGCATATCCAACAGTTGTATCAAGGTAAAGATGTAGATAATTTGGTTCTGGAACATGAAGAGGCTGTTGATGCTGATGAAATGGGAGACCCAATTTTGAGGTCAGAGTTTGATAGAGCTGTGAGTGACCTCAATAGGATCATGGCACCTGGAATTGATGACATTCCCGCTGAATTACTGACTGCCTTTCCAAATTTCTCTTTGATTTCCTTTACTGCCTGTTCTATGTAAACATTGAAAAGGAGAGGGGACAAACTGCAGCCTTGCCTCACTCCTTTCTTTATTGCAGCTTCTTTTTCAAAGCCCCAGCATGGCAAGGTTATTTCATTTAGTGTGCAAGATGTATGAGACAGGAGAAGTCCCATCCGATTTTCGGAAGAATGTTGTTATACCTTTTCCCAAGAAAGCCGGTGCTGACAGGTGTAAAAACTACCGCACCATTAGTTTAGTATTTCATGCCTGCAAAATTTTAACACGTATTATTTACAGAAGAATGGAAAAACAAGTTGAAGCTGAGTTGGGAGAACATCAATTTGGCTTCAGAAGAAATGTAGGAACACGTGAAGCAATCCTGACTTTACGTCTGATTTTAGTGGATCGAATCAAGAAGGACAAGCGCACGTACATGGCATTCGTAGATCTAGAAAAGGCATTCGATAATGTTGATTGGACAAAGCTATTTATGATTCTGAAGATGATAGGGATCAGATACCGAGAACGAAGAATTATCTACAATTTGTATAAAAATCAGTCTGCAGCGATAAGAATCGAGGGCTTTGAAAAAGAAGCTGCAATACAGAAAGGAGTGAGGCAAGGCTGCAGTTTGTCCCCTCTCCTTTTCAATGTTTACATAGAACAGGCAGTAAAGGAAATCAAAGAGAAATTTGGAAAGGGAATCACAGTCCAAGGAGAGGAAATCAAAAGCTTGAGATTTGCCGATGATATTGTTATTTTATCTGAGACTGCAGAAGATCTCGTAAAGTTGCTGAATGGTATGGATGAAGTCTTGGGTAAGGAGTGCAAGATGAAAATAAATAAGTCCAAAACAAAAGTAATGGAGTGCAGTCGAAGGAAGGCAGGTGATATAGGAAATATTAGAATAGGAAATGAAGTCTTAAAGAAAGTAGATGAATATTGTTACTTGTGTAGTAAAATAACTAACGATGGCAGAAGTAAGGATTACATAAAATGCAGACTAACACAAATAATTAAGAGCTTTCTTAAGAAAAGAAATTTGCTCACTTCAAACATTGATATCGGAATTAGAAAGATGTTTTTGAAGACTTTCGTGTGGAGCGTGGCATTGTGTGGAAGTGAAACATGGACGATAACTAGCTCAGAAAGAAAGAGAATAGAAGCTTTTGAAATGTGGTGTTACAGAAGAATGCTGAAGGTGAGATGGATAGATCGAATCACGAATGAAGAGATACGGAATCGAATTGGTGAGAGGAGATCGATTTGGCTAAATTTGACGGGGCACCTAGGACTTGTAGGTGTAGGTGGTAAGAACGGTAGGGGTAGACCAAGGTATGAATATGACAAGCAGATTAGAGCAGATGTAGGATACAATAGTTACGTAGAAATGAAAAGTTTAGCACAGGATAGGGTGGCACGGAGAGCTGCATCAAACCAGTCTATGGACTGATGTCTCAAACAAGAACATTTAGATACCTATCATCGTATCGAACACAAGCAGACTTTTAAAAAGCAGAACAATTCTATTCGCTGGTGGGATTCCGAATGCGCTTTTCTAGTCCATCGAAGACAAGCTGTCTTAAAAGCATATCGGAAATATGGCATTTGCGATGATTATGTTTAGTATAAAAAATAGTCGCTTCTATGCAGTCTATCTTTAATGAAAAAAGAACAGCGTGGAAGGTATTTGTCACATCTCTCAATAGACACACTCCTATCAAAGATATATGGGCAGCCATCAAACATCTAAGTAATGCTCATATAAATCTTGTGCCTCAATCGGACCCTATCGGAATTGCCCAATTTTATCTACATCTGACACCGGATTACGTGGAACCTTCTTACGAATATAGTTTCAGACTTCCCTCCACGAAATTTTCTAGTCTCCTACAAAATGTCTCCCTTAATGAACTCGAAATGGCATTCGAAAATCGAAAAGATTCTAGTCCGGACAGAGATTCTGTAACTTATAAAATGTAGAAGCATCTACCGTCCCATGCTAAGCAAACGCTGGTACATAAATTTAACTCCATTCTCGATAGCCATGCATTTCCTGTCGATTGGAATGATTTTCAAATCATGCCAATATTGAAAAAGTTAAACATCCTCAAGACAAAAACTGGTATAGAGGGATCGCGTTGGGATCCTGCCTACGTAAAACTTTCCAACGAATTCTCTTGCATCGTCTTCTATGGTGTTTCGAATATTATAATATACTTCCAGTCTATCAGTTTGGTTTTTTGAAAGGCAGAAGTACAACAGATGCCCTTAACATAATTTTACAGACATATTACTCGCTAGAAATCGAGGTGACGTTGTGACAGCTCTGTTTCTGGATATAAAAGGAGCATATGATAATGTGGACATCGGAGTACTTCTCACCAAATTACGTAAGTGAATTTTTCCTAACCCGTTTATTAATATTATAAGACAACTATTAACTAATCGTCAAATTTTTGTAAAAAGCAACGGACAGATTCTTGATTCTAGGTACATTTCCAAATGGCTTCCACAAGGTGAAATTTTGAGCCCGTTCTTGTATCTGTTGTATACCTTTGACTTAGTGCAGGTGATTACTCAACATGCTAGAATCCTACAATACGCTGACGATATAGTTATTTATTCCATTAAAGAATCGGTAATAGAATCCCGTACTACCATTGAAAATACACTAACGATCCTCCATAGATGGCTTCTACTTCATAGTTTAGAAATAGAGTATCTAAAATCGTCTGCAGTAATTTTTACGAGGAAACGAAATTATGACCTACGGCAATAACTTATGGCTCTCATGAGATTGGTATAAAAACTTCGATCACATATTTAGGAATCAAAATTGATAACAAATTACTCTGGAAAGAACATATCGAATATATTCTTTCCAAATTAGAAACTAAATATAATATTCTTAAATCTCTCACTAAACGCACTTGGGAATCGGATCCGGTATATAAAAATATAATCAGATCAGTATTCGAATATGGTTGTCACTTTCTTGATATAGCATCTACTAGTCACCTACGCAAACTTGATACCTTCCAGTTTAAAATACTTCGATTAATCATGGGGGCTATGTCTTCCTCCCCAAAGAATGCACTTTGAGCTGAAGCATCAGAACCGCCATTAAAGTTTCGACGACGACTACTCGCAAGCAAATATCTTCTAAACAAATTAAATAAATATCGCCACCCAATCATCCCGAAACTACAGCTGTTACACGAATATTATCAAAACTGGAATGTTAAGGAACAATATCAACCGGCTCTATTATGGCCATTTAACCAATTCGGTCACTTTCGTACTAGTATGGTACAAACATTAAACCACCCGAAATACTCCATACCTTTTCGAGCTAGTACATTTAACCCCGACATTCTTCACACTATCTTTGAAGATCGTTCTTTAATACTACGAACAAATAGTCATGTCACGAATAGTCTATTTCATGTACTTTTAAGTAATCATGAGAAGTATATAACTTTCTACACGGATGGTTCAAAACATCTATCTCCAACTGGTGTAGGCACTGCATTTTACTCGCCACAACTGGCCGTGGGAAAATACACTCTACCACACCTTGCTTCTTCTTTCACGGCCGAAATATTCGCAATCCGCCAGGTTTTATTGTACATAAAATATTCCGGAATATTAAAAGCTCTAATTTGTACTGATTCGTTAAGCACATTGATGGCCATAGACAATCCCGAACATACAAATAATTGGTATATTCAGAATTTACGCAAATTAAGTTATGACTTGTCCCTCCGTAATGTTAAAGTACTCTTCACGTGGATTCTGGGCCATTCTGGAATCCAGGGGATCATCAAAGTCGATACCCTAGCAAATGAGGCAGCACTGGGTACCGGATTAGATTATTACATCGCAGTTCCTCACACAGATTTATGGGAACACTGTCGTCACTTCATCAAAGACCAGTGGCATGCAGAATGGCGACGAACATCACAGATGAAATGTATGCATTTATTTACGCTTCTGCCAGACATTCCTAACAAACCGTGGTTTATTTGGGTAAATACACTCGCCGTCATATTACTACAATCATACAGCTCCGTTTAAATCATGTATGTACGCCTGCACATCTCTATCGCCTTAATATTATCGAAAGTAAATTATGTCCACGTGGACAGGCACACGGGACTATAAATCACATCTTTTTTCAGTGTCAGACATATGACCATCAACGACGCGATTTCATATCTAAGATTCTTAACGCGGGTTAACTGCCGTTAAATGTTTCGTGTTTAGTGTACCAACCGACGTTTCGTATTGTAGACTTAATTCTCAATTTTTTAATTGCCTGTAATATCGATGTGTAACCTTTTCATTTCCATCCGGTATATCCTTTCTCATCCCAACCCTTATTTGTGTTCCGGTCTAGTTCGTTTGTAGTAAGACGTCGTGACGGATCACACAGACGTGAAGAATTAGAACCTTGGGTCCCAGTGTTTTTATGTTATGTCCTGATAAGTTACCCTAAATAACTGTACTTTCCTATGTTTTATCATTACCCGCTGTGAATTAGCTACATTAAATTCCAGTCCGCTTTTATCTCCATTTTAAAGGAACATACAATATATTTTCAAAGCACAGTTACCGGATAAGAAGCACAAGAAAACAAGTGTAATAAATGCAGTTCAGTGTGAACTACTCGCTAAATTTAACTTAAACCTTTCCATCCAACAACCATCTGATTGGCTGAATGGTCAGCTTTGAGGCCTTCGGTTCAAAGGGTCCCGGCTGGGTCGGAGATTTTAATCGCCTCCGATTAATTCTTCTGGCCCGGTGACTGGGTGTCTGTGTTTGTCCCAACACTTTCCTCTTCATATTCGCACAACACACTACGCTACCAACCATCACATAAACACGCAATAGTGATTACATCCCTCCATCTAGGGTTGGTGTCAGGAAGAGCATACAGCCGTAAAACAGGGCCAAAACCACATGTGCAGCACAATTCGCACCCAGGACCCCATCGAGGTGGAAAAGGGGTAGAAGGAGAAGAAGAATTTCCTTCCAACAACTATTGGAAGAAAATTACAAAACATGTAAACAAGACTGAAATATAAAGTAAAATTAAAGCGTACGGGAAACAAATACATATCGTTAAAATAATGGGAGAAGCGTCTGATGAATCTGATGCAGGGGGAGAATAACCCTACCATCGGCCGCCTGAAAGGTAGGAAATCATTGCCTGAATATTACGACATTAATAAATTGAGGAAAATGGTAGGCCTATAAAGTAAATAACAAACATTAGTTATGATCATAATAATATATTGACAATTGACTGAAATTTTTAAGGAGCCAGATCTGCAGGACCGGATGAGTTGGCCGTGCGGTTAAGGGCGCGTAACTGTGAGCTTGCATCCGGGAGATAGTGGGTTCGATCCCCACTGTCAGCAGACTTGAAGATGGTTTTCCGTGGTTTCCCATTTTCATATCAGGCAAATGCTGGGGTTTACCGTTAATTAAGGCCACGGCCGCTCCCTTCCTACTCCTACGCCATTCCTATCCCATCGTCGCCATAAGACCTATCTGAGTCGGCGTGGCGTAAGCATGTTGTAAGATCTGCAGAAGTTGTCATCCCTTCGACTTCCTACAGAGGCGTCATAAGTCTGCAAACATCGGAGTTCCTTCAAATTCGGGAGTCATAGACAGAGTCAGGCCGTGGTACATATACACTGGTTGAATTCTTCCTTTCCATTGCAAGTGGCCTGAACATAAATGCTCGGGACGTCTTTTCTGTAAATGTAGTCATTCCCATTCCCATTCCCATGAACATGTGGCTTCTGAATTTGTACATGAGTACAGTCTACAGTTCCGACAGCATCAGGGAAGCTCAAATGTTCTTGCCACTTAGCCCCTGCTTCCTGCATCTAAGCAACATTTGTTTGAATTTTATCTAATAATCTGCTTTCATAGCCGCCTCTGTGGTGTAGTGGTTTGTGTGATTAGCTGCCATCCCCGAGACCGGGGTTCGATTCCCGGCTCTGCCACGAAATTTGAAGTGGTACGTGGGCTGGAACGGGGTCCACTCAGCCTCGGAAGGTCAACTGAGTTGAGGTGGGTTCGATTCCCACCTCAGCCATCCTGGAAGTGGTTTTCCGTGGTTTCCCAAGCCTCCTCCAGGCAAATGCCGGGATGGTACCGAACTTAAGCTACGGCCACTTCCTTCCATCTTCCTTGTCTATCCATTCCAATCTTCACATCCCCCCACAAGGCCCCTGTTCAGGATAGCAGGTGAGGCCGCTTGGGCGAGGTACTGTTCATCCTCCCCGGCTGTATCCTCCGATCCAATGTCTCACGCTCCAGGACACTGTCCTTGCGGCAGTAGAGGTGGAATCCCTCGCTGAGTCCGAGGAAAAACCAACCCTGGACTGTAAGCAGATTAAGAAATCTGCTTTCATTTCTGTTCATGTCAAAACCTGCGAAAATGTTTTTGACACAGTTCTCCAAGATGTCTTTACCAACTCCACTTTGAAACCCAGGGTCACCGTTTTCATTTTTCTTCATTTGTTAATGCAGCACCTCTTGTTTCTTTGGAGTGCCCAAGGAAATGCTCCGCTAACCATTTAGCATGCTCCTTGAAAATCCACAGCCTGTTTCCAGTCATCTGACCGGGTCAGGAATGGAATGAATGAAGCGGTGAGGTTAGGAATCGTGCCGGCTGCCAAAGCCTGTCGCACTCCTCTGGGGCAATGATTAATGACTGACAGATGAAATATAATGATACTCAGAGTGCTGCTGGAATGAAAGATGACAGAAAAATCTGGAGTACCCGAAGAAAAACCTGTACGGCCTCCGCTTTTTCCAGCACAAATTCCACATGGAGTGGGCGAGATTTGAACCACGGAACCCACAGGTGAAAGGCCGGCGCGCTGCCGTCTGAGCCACGGAGGCTCTTCAGCATGCTCCGTACTGGACCTTTATAATACTCTGAAATCAACTTGAGATGATTCTCTACGAAGTTTATATAATTTTCTTTTCCGATTATCCACCACCATTACCTCCGCCATGCTATTGAACTTGACACTATCATTTGGAGTCACCTACTGAGTTAGCTCAAGGAAGCATGAGCAGGCGCTTACCGGAAAGAGTGCCTGCTTTATTTTTATTCACTAGAACTCTGGAGAGCCCACACTGCTACTCGAGCGACTGGAGTGTGTGCTCATGGTCACAGGTCTGCTGTGAGTGACTGTTTCCGACAGGCGGTTTTTATTCACCTCATTGCGAGTGCCTGCTCTGAATTCGCGAGTAAAGAGTGCGTGCTCATTTTTATTCACACCACCCAATACTTAAACTGCAAACCAGTGACTGGACGTAGCGTCTTACGACGATGTCCAACAACTAACCAAGAGAATCCGATTGTTCCGCACATTTTCTCTTATTTCTTATATACTCACTTTCACTTTCCTGTTTTTTAAGCTGTCTTTTCTTGGGAGCTTTTCTACATTTTGTCCGACTCGTTGGCTGAATGGTCAGCGTACTGGCCTTCGGTTTAGAGGGTCCCGGATTCGATTACCGGCCGGGTCGGGGATTTTAACCTTAATTGGTTAATTCCATTGGCCCGGGGCTGGGTGTTTGTGCTGTCCCCAACTTTCCTGCAACTCACACACCACACATAACACTATCCTCCACCAGAATAACACGCAGTTACCTACACATGGCAGATGCCACCCACCCTCATCGGATGGTCTGCCTTACAAGGGTTGCACTCGGCTAGGAATAGATACACGAAATTATTATTATTCCTTGTGACTTGTTTGTGTTCGGGAAACTCTGTAAAAACTGAAGGGACTGTATTAGGCAGGAGTGTATTTTTAGATGTACTTATACTAAAAACTTCTTCTCTGAAGTGTTTATTGCACACACTAGATTTTTCCGTAGGAACCCAGAGAGATCCCAGTTTGTCTCATCCGCGAGATATAGCAACAAGCCACCGTTCTTTTAAAGCACTATTCACTGGAAACTTGTGAAATGAAATTTCACTACCTTTAATTTCTCGTGAATAACAATAAGGAACACAGCAATAAACCATGATTGAAACTGCGAGTGCTTATTATCACAAGAATACACACATTAATAACCAACTCAATACACACGTTTAAAAGCGTGAACCTGGTAAACAGGGGGCAAGAAAGCGATCCTAGCGGCCTGGCAATGAACTGCAGTGTGACCACTTCGATAGCGTTTTACGGACTCCATTTCCAGGTTTGACAGGCAATGCTACATAGCACGAAAAGACACCTTACGCGCGTTATACTTAGCCAGAAAAATGGAGACCGCTGATTACTTGGAAGCAAATGCCATCAAAAGAAGAAATTACAGAAAACTTCTAAAAGAGAAGCGAGCTAAGTACCTGGAAGCAGAAGCCAAGAAGATTGCAGTCGAAGCAGAAACAGACCCATTTCGGGCCCTCAAGAAAAAGCAAGAGTGTAGAGCGAGGGAAATACCAATGGAAACATGGGGAAAACACTTCTCAGCGCTTCTAAACAGGGACAGCAGAGCAAAAGGTGACACCGCAAACCACCCTATCGATCCAGAACACGAAATTAGACTAACCACAGGGGAAGTACAGATGGTAATCAGCAAAGGAAAAAAAAGGGAAGTCAGCAGGACCGGACAACATATATACAGAACACTTAAAAAGTACTCAAGACCATTTACTACAGCTTTGGACAGAACTATTCAACAAATGTCTAAATTTAGGCAAAATACCGGAAGTTTGGAGAACGGCAACGCTGAAGATTTTGTACAAAGGGAAAGGAGATACTGACAACCCCGACTCATATAGAGGTATAGCTCTAGAAAGCAACTTATACAAAGCATTTGCAACTATTGTAGCGAATCGCCTGAACAACGAAATAGACCAATTCATACCAGAATGCCAACTAGGCTTCCGCAAAGGGAAAAGCACGTTACAAGCCGCAGCATACCTGAAAGAAAAAACTGAAGAGGCACTGAGGCATCCAAAAGGGAAGTACTACGTCGTCTTTGTTGACTATAAGACGGCTTTTGATATTATCGACAGAGATATTCTGATAGGAAAATTGAAACAAATGATTGGTGACAACACGCTCGTGAGAATCGTTGAGACCATACTAGACTACAACCTAATCAAAATTGAAGATGGAGCATCCTCATCCGGGAAAGTAATTCAAACAAACGGGGTACCCCAAGGAGACCCGCTAAGCCCGCTACTATTCAACGTAGCAACGGCAGATATCACACAGATAATGACGGACTCCCCTGAGACTACTCTAATAATGTACGCTGATGACATGGCTCTGGGATCGAGCTCAAAAGCAGAACTACAGTCGACAGTGATGAAGTTAGAAGCTTGGGCTTCAGATAACAAATTTGAAATTAACCAGGATAAGACAGTACAGATGATCTTCAGAAAAGGTGGCAAGGCGGCCAAGGACGACGCTATAACATTAAATAATAAATCACTAGAAATAGTCAAGAAATTCAAATACGTGGGCATCACGTTCCAAACGAGCATGGCATCCTTCAACAGCCACGTCATAGACAGAACGACAGCAGCAATCAGAGCCATCCACAATATCAAGAATATTTCTATGCTATCCCTTAACACAGCGATGACTCTATTCAAGACCGCAATAACCCCTATTGTCTCGTACGGAATCGAAATAATATGGGACAACCTGACAATCGGTGACTTGGAGAGGATAGAAAGGGTCAAAGCAAGGTTCCTGAAGAAGGCCCTAGGAGTAGGCAAACTGGCACCCTCCAGACTTGTTTATGTACTGGCACGGGAAACTTACTTCATTGAGGATCTACGACTCAATCTACCACTGCCATCTACCGGCCCATTCCAAGAGCTTTAGAAAAAACTTCTCAAGAAACGCGCGGAAATAGACCCCGAATTCTACGGAAATTACGCCATGATCGATCGAAACTGGACCAAGCAACTTCAAGAGCAAAGACATGTCATAACAAGATATGCAATACATAGCTTCCACCACAAAATATGCGCAAAGACAAAATTCCACAATCCAACAGATGACTGTGTTTGTACACTGTGTAAGGAAAAGTGCGACCGCTACCATCTGCTAAAGTGCAAGAACAGAATAAAGTCTCTAACAGAATACAGCGCAATGTAAATTGGGACAACAAACTTAATACTCATTCGAGTGCTCCTTATATAATTAATTTCCAGGCCTTGTATTGTAGCGTAGCAACGTCTCTATATGCTCTTGCTGGCTCGTTGTTTTATACTCTTTGCCTGATGGGTTATATTATACAGCTGTTATATTTATTGGTGTTCGGTGGCTGTCATGTTTTTGTTTTACACTTTTTTTTTTTTTTTTTTTAAATGTTGTGACATGAGGAACTTGAGATGTGTTTGTAAGTAAGTAATGCGCTCAAACGGCAGAAGTAACCTACTTTATAGTTGTGTAATTGAAACTGCCTATTTGATATCAAGTCAGTATGGACCTAATACATATTGCAGTTCTGGAAATTAAGCAAGCGATTACTGCAAACGATGTTAATAACGTTTCCTTGTAATACCCTAACCTTACTTAATTGTTTATTTCCACATTGTCCATAATTGTCGGAAGCTCTGACAAGACGAATTTCCGTACCCGTGACTTGATACTGAATGAATTGGCGAGAGGAGAACGATTTGCTTTAATTTAACCACGAGAAAAAAATTGAGTGGTAGGACATATCGTAAGACACCCAAGGTCTTGTACATTTAGATTTTGAGGGAAGTGGTTGGTAGAAATGTGATAATGTCCTCAAATGAAACCTTGTTTTAAGGTTAAATAAGGCTGATGATGCCCAATAAAGGAAGGGCAAAACATGTCCCTTTAAATCTAGTAATTTCTATGTTCATTTAACCGCATAACCGTGGAATTAATTGTATTGAATAGGTGGGGTAATGGAATACACCTTTTGTAAACTTAGTGAGACACTGGAGATATATATATATATATATTGCTAGCTGCTTTACGTCACACCGACACAGATAGGTCTTATGGCGAAGATGGGATAGGAAAGGGATAGGAGTGGGAAGAAAACGTCCGTGGCGTTAATTAAGGTACAGCCCCAGCATTTTCTGGTGTGAAAATGGGAAACCACAGAAAACCATCTTCAGGGCTGTCAACTGTGGGGTTCGAACTCACTATCGAGCTGGATATTGGCGGAGAGCCGAAATTCCGCTGCGGGCGAGACATAAAGAGCCGTGGCATACTGAAAGAACCGTACACAATCATGGATCAGTGAAACACAACACACACACGGTTCATTAACGGTACACTGGACATTGGCGTGGAGGTGAACATCCGCTGCATCGGGGCGTACAGAGCCATGGCATACTGAAAGAATCGTATACTATAACAGACTCCTGCTCTCAGCTCATTTGAAAATAATACACTCTTGCATTCACTGTCCTCTTCTTACAGGGAGGTTTAAATAATAGATGGATTTATTTGCAGCGTTAAAAAGGTAATCAAAACATAATGCCAAAGTAACCAGCTAGTAAATAGGTACACTGTTAGTTTATTCTATTCATTAGTTTAATGAATCATTTTTATAACTTAGTTGACATTCGACAATTCAACTCAACTTTCTTGCCTACCTTATGACTAAGTCATGCTCATGACCACTTGAAATTGTCTGTTTTATATAGGGAAGAACCGCTCAGTATTTTCTCAGTTCGTATGTCAATCATTGCACAAGACTTCAGTAATCGAATCGCGAAATCACTGGTGTACGTGGACATTGAGTGAGCCGACTGACGCATTAACTTAGAAATAAAAAGATGTTGAATGGGAAAACCACAGGACTACTGTACATCTTGGTTAGCCTATACAAAATATGACAATATAAAAAGTCCTGTGCTGATAGAGACGTATTTTCAAAGATGACCAAGCGAGTTGGCAATGCGGTTAGGGTTGCATAGCTATGAGTTTGCATTGGGGGATGGTGAGTTTGAATCCTACCGTCACCAGCTGTTAAGATGGTTTTCCATGGTTTCCCATTTTCACACCAGGCAAATGCTGGTGTTGTACTTAATTAAAGTCACGGCTGCTTCCTTTCCACTCCTTATCCATTGTAGCCATAAGGCTTATCTGTGTTGGTGTGAGGTAAAGCAATTTATTTGATTCATATTTCATATGTAGGCTACTTATTGCGAACACAGGTATTTTTACATCTAATTTTGTATATATAATAGAGTTGTCACTTTCAAAGAACTGTGGGAAAACCATAAGTTACTGTATAAAATTTGTGTTATGTCAGTTCTTCTTTCTCCTCTTGTTCTTATTAACTACATAAGGTTTGTACTGTAATATAACGAGCGCATAGTACTGCATAAGTACCTATTTTTTCCTGCATTTAATTTTTTAACTTATTTGTTTTATATTATGTACTTACCATGAATACAATTAAATTTCCACGTTCTTTGTCATCATTTAAGAAAAGACTAGGCAAACAATTGATAGGGAACCTCCCACCTGGGCGACAGCTCTAAATGCGGATCACTGATAATTGTGTGTACAGATATTTTTCCATCTAATTCTATATACTTCTTTAATGGAGTTGTCACTGTGGGGGAAAGGCTTTGTAACATCAAAATTAGATGTGAAGAGGTGGCTGCGGGAGAAATCTGAATCTGAAAGCTAGATGATGCGTAGGAAAGCAGTTCATAGAATGAAGACCAGATGGCAACAGCATGTATTGATTGTTGTTGCTGCTGTCTTATCAGTACACACTACACAGATGCAATAGGAACTGTGACTCTAATGTGCCGTGAATCGGATCACTGTATCGATTCAGTAACGTGAACAGAATGAAATGAATTGATTCAGTAAAATTAATCGAATATCCCATCACTATTAACCGACAACAAACAAAAGAACCCTCGGCTACTTTGGTTCGCGCAGCTTGTTTCAGTTCATCCCGATGTTACCCGGCGAATCAAGGACAAGCACACACGCAGCTGGCTGACAGACATGCCGGCTGTCAAGGTGGTGTTAACACATACTGCAAGTAGCTGCAGTCAGGCTCTTCGATTGAGGTTATTCTTTCATTAAAGCCGGAAACGCAATGCATTTAAAAGAACGAAAGTAAATGTAAAGTGGCCAAAAGTATTAAGCATTGAGTTAAATGGAACTATTTACAATACCCAAGCTGTAAACCATATTTTTTAAAATATAAAAAATAAAAATATACTGTTCCAATAAGCGTACACACGGAGGACATAATATGAACAACACAAAATAATTCATGCACGCTTATGAAGGAAAAGGATTAAGTCATAAGAGGCAGTGTGACATACCTGTCATTCTCGTATCTCATCTGCCATCTCACCATTGTCTTCCTGATTACTGCTTTCATCCTCGGACTCTGATTCATATTCAGAGGGGCAGCCATCATTCACAGAAATAATGAAGCTATCAATGGTGTCATCAATGAGGGCATCTTTGGACCAATATTTATCTTCTATGTTGCATACGTGCTTGCAACAGTTTTTCCATTTGGACACTGAATATTCCGAAATTGCTTCCTCGCAAAGTCTACGCTTCACTTCTAGAGAGTCTGACACAGATTCACCCACTCTGCCCTTGATGTCTGACCACACAAACTCAATAGGATTGAGATCTGCATGATAGGGTGGTAGACGTAAAACACTGTGACCAGCATTGGCAAACATTTTATCAATTTTGTAGGTCTTTTCTCTGGGAACATTTTTTTCTAACATCATCAATTCTGCTTAGGTCAAACTTCCTTCAAATCGGATGTTGTTGTGCATAAGCCAATCAATGATGTCTTTTTTTGAGCGATGACAGTGTTGGCTTCCTATTCCCTTGTACGCTGTGATAACTAGCATTGTCTAATACTATCACACTGTTTAGACTTCAATTCGGTAGCAGTTGCCTTTCCACCCAGGTTGAAGAATTGGTAAAGTTCATGTCGTCATGGTAGTCCCCTATTTTTTGCTTTGATTTGAATATCAATAAGGCTTTGTTTACAAAGCCTTCCTCTCCCCCAACGTGCACATCAATAATGCGAGGACCTTTCCCTATAGCTTGTAATTTTCCCACCTCTGTATCAGATTGCCAGCATGATGGGACAGAGTGAGTAGAATGAACGAATGTCTCATCTAAATACACTATTTTCTGACCATTCTCTCTGTACTGACAAATTTGTCTGAGGTACCTTCCCCTCCATGCCACGATATCAGGTTTCTCTATCAACAACGTTCGAGAACTATGGCACCTAGTCCACCTGAACCCCATCTCCTTCAATAACTGTCGAAGATACTCTCTGCTACAGTCGAGTATCTTTTCCGATTTTAACACACGCTTCAATTCGTCCAGTGTAGGTACAGTTTTTTTTCATCACGTAAATGCTTATTTTCCGAGGTATAACACCTTTTGCGAAGTCATCTGTTTCGATCATTTTCTTGTGGACTGTTTTCTTGCCATCAGGTGTAGAAAAATGCAAACGACCGTTGGCCATAGACGCCTTCCCTTCCGCTAAAATACGTTTCACCAGTGACTTTGAAACCCCTGTTGCTTCACTTGTTGAAGCCACTACATTATAATTCAGTTTATGAACTGTTTTCTGTTCTTGTAGGTGAGCAGCTATGTTATATACTATTTCTCTGGCTTGTCCCCTTCCAGGCCGTCCAGATTTGCTACCAGACTTCGAAGTAGCAGCCATAACTACTGTACACTCAAATGACACTCTCCCTAGAATAACATGGTACACGACACTATATAGCTGAAAGACTGGGCTGCCATCAATTATTCCGCTGCTGAGCGGCTTTAGATGTGTGTGTTGGCATACCAGTTGCACAACTGCCAATATTTCTAATTCTGTTTTTTACACAGTCAAGACTTTAGTTTATTCACCTGGTTAATGTGCTCCGTAATGAGTAATGACCCTTGAAGGTCGCTAGGTAACACTGTTCAACACTGTATGTTTAGTCCTCAGCCCGAAGGCTGGTTGGATCCTCAACAGTTCCGCCATCAGCTGTCATAGATGGCCTAGGCATCACTGAAGAGGCGTACTAGGGAAATGAGGAGTGAGGTACTTTCCCGTTGCTTTCCTCACTGAGCCAAAAATTGCTATTGCACATCAGTCAGCTAAGCCCACTGAAATGCAGGCACCAACTGACCCTATGAGCAATATTTTCACACCATTCATAGCAGGGACTGGCTGCAGAAGGAATGGCATTACTAGCATCACTCATACCTCAGTCACTTTCATTTTGTCAAAGCCAAGGATAAAGCTGAGACAGATCACTGAAAGTAACAAAATTGCTCTAGCCCATACCAGAAGACATAGTGCACTGTAAACACTAGGTCCCGCCAGCAAAGGCACTGTTCAACACTATATACATAAAAACATTTAACAATACAGTACACACTACACGTGAAGGAATTATAGGACTACAATTACTACAACTAAAGAAAGAAATGTGAATAAAACTGACAAAACAACAAGAGCGCTAAAACGGATACAGAAGTGACAGCGAAACTCTTGTGTAACCGCACTTCACAGTGTGCACAGTACGGTGGCCAGACAGCATGTGACCCCCTCTACTACTCCCTATGATGTCAGACATCCACTCGGAGAGAATGTGCGGGGAAGTGAGCTTTGCGCAGATTCTTTTGTTAGTTGCATGGTAATATTAACAACTATAGTTAAGAGGTGTTCAGTAGAATTGAGGTCGGAGTTTTGGGCTCGAACCGTACTGTCCACACTGAGCAAGTTGGCCATGCGGTTAGGGTCTTGTGGCTGTGAGCTTGCATTTGGGAGCTAGTGGGTTTGAATCCCACCATCGTCAGTCCTGAAGATGATTTTCTGTGGTATGCCATTTTCACACCAGGCAAATGCTGGGGCTGTGCCTTAACTAAGGCCACAGACCTATCGCATCCTTCCATCGCCGAAAACCTTGTATGTGTTAGTGCGACATTAAAGCAAGTTGCAATAGTAGTAGTAATAATAATAATAATAATAATAATAATAATAATAATAATAATAAAAGCTTAGATTCAATTCTAAACCTTTCTGTAGTGTTATATGGAGTAACACTGTTCATAGTGATTTGTCTTCTAGAAGGAGCATTTAGCTTTGAGCAAGGTGTTCGACAGGAGAAGCCTCTCTCTTTACTTTATTATCAACATCTTACACTCAGATGCATATGAGAAAGACTCGCATTAGGCAAAGCTATGCAGAGATTTTGTTGCAGTCTATGATAAGACAGAGGGGCTGCCTATAATAGCAGCTACTAGTAAAACTAAGGGTTCAGTACACAGTTAAGTGAATAGGTTACCTACCGTAACAGTTTAGTGCACGCATTCCGAGCCTGATTTCCGTTGTTCAATTCTCGTTGGATTCCATCAGTTCTTGAAGATTCAGGGTTTGATTCTTAGCGGTGGTAGGGTTTAGCAAAAATTTGAGCAGGAAAAAGAATTAAAAATATATAAAGAATGTACAAGTGTTATTGTTAGTCTGATTTTTTAAGGGTAAAAAAGTTAAGTCGGTTGTCTGCATGTTATGATGTTAATGTGAAACAAAATATTCTCTTGTTAAATGCACAACATTTATTGCAAAACAGTAAAGTTAAAAACTCTGCGATACAGGTACTTATGGTGTCTAGCTCTGTACTCGAGACACATGTGGGTTCGACTCTTTTGTCAGTTGTCTTTGAAATGGTTTTTACAGTTGTTTCTTATTTCAAGTCCAAGAATGTGTTAGGGTGGTTCCTTTCTCAATGCTATGCCCGCTTCTTCGAGGCTTTTACAAGTGCACCTACAACTAGAGACAATAGCCCGAAACATGCTGCTTACTCCATGGGGATGTACTAGGGAAAAGCAGCTACAGAACTAACTAGTTGAACTTGGATTTTTGGACATTCTGACACTAAAAAAGCCATATGCTAAAGAAATAAAAAAAATAATTAACTTTTATTTTAGATCATTGTAGCTAGCTATAAGTATTTGATTTTCTTATAGTCTATAATATGGCATCTAGTGATCACGCTTACACTTGTGAAAACAGCTCATCAGTTACACTTCTCATTTTCCAAAATATTCTCTAATGATAGTTTTAGGCGATTGACCAGTGTATAATAAATATTCTTAGCTGCTATGGAGTTCCTCTGTTTAATAACCCCCTTTTACCGTGGCATTTGTCTTGGAAAGATAGTGAGATGATTTCCCTTTCGCTTTCTTTGCGTCTGCATCTGAATAGGCCTATCCTTATGAGTGATACTTATTCTTGTAGGTTCCTCACTTCTTCAGTCAACCAGGCATGGCCTCACTCGGTCAACTCTTGTTTTCTTCTAAGTATATTGCTATGTCTGAAGCTTAGAGAGTTTTTTTTTTTTTTTTTTTTTTTTTTGCGTTGAACTTATCACACTCTTTATCTTGTACACTCTAACACCTCATCACTGATCTCTTCCTAGAACTGATGACCTGGTTGGTAATGTTCTTAAAATTCTAGTGTTAATCTGCCTGCACTAGCCAAATGCCGTTACTCATCGTGTATTAGAGACTGATTGATGCAGGGAATTCTTTCCTGGTCTTCAGTACCTGCAAGCTGACTAGGTAGACAGCTGTCATAGTATAGCTAAGAGATTTAAACGCTAACCACGCGTGATCCTAGCATCCTTCTGTTGCAGCATTTTAACATGTCTTAGGACCCTTACACGAAGCTGCATCTACTGGATAGTTCTTGGAGGAAACAAACTATCTTGTGACACTTCCATTAATTTTACATAAATGGTTTATGAGTGAAGCCTACCCAGCATTCTGGAAAATAAACATCAAAATGCTCAAAGATGCCTGTTATTAAATATACACATGCACATTAAGCCCAAATCTGTACCCAAGTCTCCAGTATCACAATCACCACCATTTGGTCTTGTTCCACTGGACATTTACCACTTGAAGTCAACTGTAAACATAACATCTGTGGTACACTTCGCTTGTGTACTTTTCTGTGTAATATTCCAAATATAGTTAAGAAGTTGAACATCTTTTATTCTTATTTTACATAATTCGTGTAATATTTTTTCTGGAAACAATAATAATATAGTTACTTTTGTCAATTCTTAGTAATTTTTTGTCTTTTTGTGTTCACAGAAATTAAGTTGCAGGATGCCATTTAAATTGCGTTTGAAGAAGAGTCGACAGTACAATGTCGTATCTAAGTCTCTTTTTGTAATATGCGTGGAACTGTTGGATGGTAATACTATTGAGTGTACGTTGTCTGCTGAGAGCAGTGGCCAGGAATGTCTTGACAACGTTTGTCAGAGGCTTGGCTTGCAGCAGGTATTGGAATTAAATAATTTCATGTATCAGAATTCTGTCAAATGAGATGTGTTACAAAATGTTTTTTTTTTTTCTAGCCTGAATTTTTTGGCCTTCGTTATGTGTCCCGCCATGGAGCACCCCACTTACGGTGGGTTGAGATGGATCGCCCTCTGAAACGGCAGCTGGATAAACATGCTCGTGAACCAAATCTTTTGTTGCGAGTCATGTACTATGTCTCGGGCGTGAGCTTAATACTTGATGAAACAACAAGGTATCTTCATTTACATTATTATCTGTAAACTATGCTCCATAATTCATTCATTTGCATATATCTGGCCCCATTTCTATTGGAAAATGAAGATACAAGGAAAAGAAAAAGGAGGAGGATGCACATGCCCAGAGCTGATATTGGAATTCTGGAACTTGAGTGTGATGCAACCAAAATCTGCAGTGTTGGTGAGAAGCCAGTGATACTGCCACTCAGTTGCCACACCCCCTAAAAAAATCCTAACAGTCAGTTGACACTTAGGAGTACATAAATTTGTGATATTCATGTTGGTAGACTTATTGACACATTAAATAATGTCCTATTTTTTAAAAATGCAAAATTCCAATACTCCAGTGTTTCATAAGACAACATATTTTCTTAATCATTTTCATCATCAGAAAAACACTGCAGTATGTGTAATCCTTAACTTTTACTGACCCTGAGGCTGAGAAAACTTAAACTTCATTACCTGTTACAAAAATATGTGGAAGAAAATTATAGGCCTACCTGTGTGTTTTTTTTTTTTTTTTTTTAATCTATGGCTGATGAAACACTCGTCTGTGTGTTAGGTGATTGGCATGTAGTCTGGTTGGATCCTCAAATAGCACCACCACAAATTATGCCATCATAGGGACACTGCAAAAACCTATGCTGACTTCAAAATGACGTATGCTAGGCTACATGAGGAGTGATGTAGTTTGTCATAGCTTTCCTCACTCGGCCAGGAATTGCTACTGCAGCATGACTGACCATATGGGTAACTCTTTTCATAACACTCAAGCACACTGGTTGTGTTCCAAATGTCAGTATTCAGCACCATCCATATCTCAGCAGCTTCCGTATTGTGAATTAGACTGGGATTTTGGTGGAAGCTACATTTTGCTCTGGCCAGAGCCAAGAGAAAGATGAAAAAGTACCCTACTTGGTGTCTTTCTGCTGGTTGTTCTTGTTGTCTTTTTTAAAAATAGTCTAATCGGTCTGTTAGAAAAGTCTGAATACTGGTCTCATCCAAGGCCACACTAGACAGACAGGCCACTAGGCTCGGACCGTATCACGAAAGTGGCCGACGTTCAGCATGGCAGTATGCGGCCCTCTCTCAGGCCCGGTTTCTTCAACTCTATGTTAAATTTTACTTAACAAATGTTAACTAACAATTGTTATTAATTTAACACTTTGTTTAAAATGCCCTTTTCACAAACACATTTCCAACATTTGTTACGAAACAATTGTTAAAGACAAATTAACACATTTCCGTGAGATTTCTGAATGCGTTTGGCAGTGAGGGTCTTTCGTTTCTTTACATAAAGCACTCCTACTGGTGTATTGAAATAGTATTTTGTCACACACACACACATGGTTGGCATTATTATAGGTTATGGTTAGTGGAGACCGGTAAGACGTAAACATATCAAGTAAGAGGCAACAAAAGCATTATTATGATGAATGGGAGACAAATGTTGTTCTAGCTTTAATTTAAAATATTGCGAGTGTGCTTAGAAAATGAAAAAACGGACTGTTATATCACAACATTCGATATAGCGTATTCTTATATTCTTATTACTGGGAAAATGTGATAATTGATGTGTCTTGAATAATTTTTGGGCATTCTTATATTGCAGAGAAAGTAATGTAAATAATGCCTTGTTAATGCTGCAATGGCAGCAGGAATTCTTTGCAGGATTCTACGCACTCTTTTCTTGCACTTGTGAACATAGTCGCCTACAATAACATGAAAGTGTCTCAAGCATAATATGTAACAAGTAGAGGCCAGGCCCTGCGGTCAACCAATTTCACCAAGCTTCAATGTACCTGTGGGGAGACATTCAATGGTAACTCGTCTATAAGGTTTTAAGTCAATACGCTTTCGTTTTCGAAAAAATGAGGTCAGATGTCAGAATCTGCTTTGGACAAAGTGGAGGTGATAGAACACTAAAAGGCGAACAAATTTTACTTAAACATGTGAGGTTCGCAACCTAATAACTTCTGAAAAATTGATGAATCCCCGATTCCAATGCAAGGTATATACACTTGGGAGTTACATCACAGTGAAACGGAGTGGTGGCCTAGTGGTCATCGTACTTGTCTGCGAACTTCGTAGACATGAGTTCGAGTCTCGTCGCAGCTATAATTGTTGTACAAAATAAATTAATATTTGAGGGAACGTTAAGATAAAACTTGGAACAAAAATATTACGCAAATTGCAGTACACTTTATTTTCTACCTGAAATTAATGCAGACTGAAAGCTGCAAGGCATAACAGTCTATAATGATAATGTATGTATGTATGTATTAATATAGGCCTAAACGTTCTCACAGTTACTGCTGGATCTCTTTATCTGTGTGTATATATATATTAATTTAAGGTAGAAAATAAAGTTCCTCTGCAAATTGATTATTAATTTTATTCACATTTTTACCTTCACATTCCCTGAAATAATGATTTATTTTGTAAAAATGAAAATTATAACTATGGCAGGACTCGAACTCACGTCTTCGTGGTTCAGAGACAAGTACGATGACCACTCGGCCACTGCTCCACTTGTCTGGGTTGCAAGTCTTCAAGTATATACACGTTTCATTAGAATCGAGGGATTCATAAATATTTCAAAAATTATTAGGTTGCAGACCTGACAAGTTGAAGTAAAATGCGTTCGTATTTTAGTGTTCTATCACCTCCATGTGGTCCGAAGCAGATCCTGCCTCATGATATTTGTCCTCAGTTTTTTCGAAAACGGAAGACTATTGACCTAAACCCTTATACACGAGTTACTTTTGAATGCCCCCCAACAGGTACATTAAGCTCATTGAAATCGATTGGACTCAGGGTCTGACCCCTCCTTGTAAAATTTATAAGCAACTGCTGCACTGGAGAGACTGATAAGTTTCAACCTGTTGGAAACTCTAACCTATTTTCAATATCGTCTAGTACCTTGTTCATTATGGCTTTGGCAATTAGAAATATTTCCTCTGACAACTCTAAAAAGTCGTTATTTCTTAGTATGGGTCGCCCTTTGCCTTCTTCAGTTTGTAAATAGTCTTCATACAGCAGTAAAGCTTCAAACTTATGTCTTCTACATGCCTCCATTTTGAAATTTTAACAGTTGTTAAGAGGTTTAACACAGGGCTGCTGCTAGGTTAATTTAACACAAGTATTAACAATTTAAGAGTTAACATTTCTTGATGAGACGACCATTTTGTTAAATTATGTGTTAAGTCTCCTTAACAGCAGAGTTAGCACTTAACATTCGTTGAAGAAATCGGGCCTCACTGTCACCATGTTATTGTTCATTTATTGAATCTTTTCGATGTAAGTGAACACTCCTTCAATTGTGGTTTTATTTAGGCTTGTTTACTGCACACATTTTTTCCTGGTGAGGGGTCTGACAAGGCAGTTTTAGGTACTAATAATACCTCAAGAGACATTTCTTTACGAAAAATTAAGCTGACATCTGTCATTTGTAACGGAACACGGTTTCATGTAAAAGATTAAAACCTATGATACGTATAAAATAGTTTTAATGTTACTAGAAAAATACATGATAACAATTCACAATAATAGACTGGAACCTTTCTTAAAATTTAGGCTTCAGCTTAA
This sequence comes from Anabrus simplex, assembly GCF_040414725.1. Taxonomy (NCBI): domain Eukaryota; kingdom Metazoa; phylum Arthropoda; class Insecta; order Orthoptera; family Tettigoniidae; genus Anabrus; species Anabrus simplex. The sequence goes on from NC_090266.1 coordinate 984,059,815, forward strand.
AACTTATCCAAAAATTCCTAAGGTTTCAGTTGATCAGCTTTTCTTGTTTCGGCAATTTATGGGTGTCCTTGCAGGACTTGAGGATTTCTTCTTCTTAGCCATGAGTTTGTCTGTGATAACTTTTGTATTGTTATTCAATAATATATTTCAAAAGATGAGTATGCATTCGTCAACGAAGTTTTTAAAATTACTTCCACAACATGACAATGTAAACTAGACCTAATAAAATGTTTTTAGACGCAATACTGCCCCCATTATTCCCGAGCTAAGCCCAGCCAGCGAGCGAGAGATCCCGAGGTGGACCGTTCAATCGTTGGCTATCACTTTCTAGAGGCATTTAAGGGAAGTTAAGGGTTGATGACTAAGCAGGATAAAAAGAAATGTTAAAACAACACTCTGACATTTATTCACATAAGCAAATAATAAATGAAAATATTCTTAATGTTATTCTTTTTTTTACATACAACTTCCATAATATTGTATTTCTTCCTCGATTTTGAGTGACACGTGTTCTTAATCTCCAGCCTTACTGTGCTGTAATGAAAACCAAAGAAAAATTAGGCCTCTTGCCTTTCCAAATCAAAATATTTGATTGAAAGAATTTAAAAAAAATTAACAAAGGGGTTCATAAAATAATTAAACAACTGTCTTGCTAACGAGGGTTTTACAATAAATGTGTTCAAAGCTTTACCAATTCAGAGTAGTCTCAACACGTGGTTTTAAGATGAACTCAACTAAATTTATCATTTACAGTATTTAATATTAGTAAATGACATCAACATGAACTTCAGTAGAAAATGAAAATTGATCTCAAAATTCTCAAAATTAATTAATTATTATTCTGATTATTATTATTAATCATCATTTAATTAACCTATGCTTCACTGTCACACGATCATGTTCTCATTAATTTTCCACTGCATCATTTACCTAACGATCGTCATTAGCATTCCGGAATAATTATTTTCCAATTAATTATTATGACTTAGTTTCACCATAACTCAAAGTAATCATGCGGCTAACGAACTTCTACTTCTGATCTTTGTATTGCATTTCCTTTCAAATTAATCTTAAAATATTTCAAAGTTCAACTATGAATGTGTCGGAAATTTACGTTATCCACGTGTGAGCTAGTTAAATAAATTTTATTTACAAATCGAGTGCCTTCGTAAGATAACGAGATGATCTTTCCTTTTAAATCTCGCTAATGAAGAAAATAAATCCTTTTCTAGTCTTCCTCGACTTAAGTTGATCAAATTTTCCCTTAAGGGCATGAAAATTACTTCTTAAGGCAGCACACAACGATAAATGTAATCTGCGTCGCAGCAAGTGCACGACCAGATCAAATTAAATGGGACCGACATGATACAAGAGAAATATACACACACATTCACACTAGGAAACACGTATTTTATGTACATTATTTATATCGAATCCTGTTTTGGCAAGTTTATTCATGATTTTTACGAGTGGTCAGGTCACGTAATATCTAGCAGAAATAATCGATGTACTGAAATTATTCTTCATTAATGGTGACTAGTGATCGAAGTCATGGGTATCACTTGGTAGAAACACATTTCACATATCGATGCGAGTTCATCTAACTCTTGAAATTATAATGGAAGATTCTAGTAAAATCCATAAGCACTACCATCGCTTGGGCTACAGGTTGAAACTATCGCGAGCGTGAGCCTTAATCGTATTATTTTTATTCCCTACCTGCGAAATACACTCGCAACACGTACTCCAATATTTATAATCTATCTTGCGCTCCCAATACACAAGAATAAGTCAAATATCATCATTAAATCATCAATTGCTCAATTATACAACAAATATCCCTCAGGATTGGTCATATTACAGACCCTTCATGAACAGAGCACATTCAATCTCACATGTAAGGACTCTACTGTAAATTTATGGCTCACGAGCGTTTAATTCTGTTTTACCCGATCTTTAGTCAATATTATTATTATTTAAGTGATTATTACATCCACTGATCCTCGTGGAATATCATAAAATTAGATGACTTCATCATAAATACAACAAGTGATCTTGAAAGACACTAGGTTCGACCCTATTCACTCAAAATGTACACGTAAATTTCAGTCCAATAACTTTCAACATTACAAGGGAAGTAGATTTATCGTGTGGTCAGTGATTTTTAAATATGAAGCTCCTAAGCATGGGAAATCATTCAAAGACAACCTACATGTCTACTCTAACAGATTCAAAATTTCATTCACACGTACCTCGTCTACCACGACACCTTAAGAAGTGGAAACATGAAATGTTTCTAACTACAACAAACTAATAGATCTACGACTTAAAGAAGAAAGACCTCTAGTTGTACAAAAGGTGAGACAGATAAATTAAATTAAAAGGTACTCAAGTTTTAAATGGATTTAGATCCCCGTCGACAGTCAATTATTCCAGCATTTTCCTCCGGTCAGACTCCTTCCAATTACCAGATACGCCTCACATTTTACAGCTCCATGGAGGCTTTGTAGCAGGTGTCCCTCGATGAAGTTGTGTTATAGGTGGTTGTGGAATTGTCCATCTGGAGGTGTTCAGCTTCCAAGACGACTTCTGTAGAATTCCGGTCACAAGCTGTAACTGAGATGACAAGATTAAGTATTTGCACAAGCACACGTCGAATGTTAATAACTCTTCTACACAGTCACACTTAACTTAGTTCTTAATGCGTGTTTTACTCCATAGGAATTTGCTAATTATCTTGTTAAATTCTGGCAAAACGGGCGTCGACTAAACTGGAAATCATTTCTCCACGTGGTCGGATAACGTAGCGTCGCACATCCAAGTGTAGAGTTCAGAATAGCAGCACAGCGAAGAATATTCAGAGAGAGAGAGAGCAATACAGCGAAGGATATTCAGAGAGAGCAATTTACTCATAACAAGGCCTTTTTATCTTATCGGCCTGGGAGGTGTGATCTTCAACGAGAACGATAATTGGCTGATGGTCTTATTTAATTGGCTCAGACTATTCCAGATTCAGAATGTGAGTTGCGCGCGTGCGGCGGTAGTCACGTGATTTGCTTCGACCTTGGCACGGTCCGGGCCATGTATCACCCCTCTGAATGACGAAAAAAACTCGTTCTTAGCTCGCCACTACTTCCCCAATGACACATTGCAGTTCCAAGCAGACGATAAAACTTTTAATTTCCAATTGTTGAAAATATACACAATATCGCCAATTTTAACGGGGACATCTCTCCCTTGGTTGGAGTATAATTTCGTTAGCAGATGAAATTATAACATAACAGTGTCCACTTCTATTGTTCCGGAAAATTGGCTGATAAATCACGTGGTAGTAACGTAGTTGATCTCGCGACAGGTGTCCGTCCTCCTCGAGACTCGGAGTTCTTCGTTCCGCTCCTCGCATCCAGTAGCCTAGTCTCTCCATACAGGGTGTTCGACAAGTTTTGTTTCCATCTTCAATAACTAATTTTCCCTTTTAGTAGATGGTTACACGGTGTCAGTTAATGGCGTAGGTGTTCGGTAGAGTCTTAAATTAGCGGCGTTGTGGACAGCTTCGTAAGATTTATCCAGACTTTGTATTTTATAAGAATTATTGCCAAATACTTTAATAATCTTGTAGGGTCCCACAAACAATGGTGCAAATTTCGCATAAAGTTTGCTCATAGGCTCGGACACAGCGGTCTCCTCAATAATACATATTCATTTAATCGGAGAGGCCGGTGAAATTTTCTCCCTTGAACCCTTCGGTTACGCCTCTCAGCGTGGCGTTTCAATGATTCCGTTGCCTTTTCAATGTTTTCCTGGGGAGTAGGTCTCACGGTACCAGGACATTGAATGATGTGGTCCCAAGATCTCACAGGGTAATTATTAAAATGAAGCACCGATGGAATTTGGGAGGTTGCTTCGTGAACAGTGCCATTAGAACACTCCATGATAATTGGAAGTACGTCTACCCATTTCCAATGAGCATTCCCACAAAATATTCTACAGAACTTGGCCAGCTCTTGCATTACACGTTCCGCTGGATTACTGGACGGATGTCTCACGGAATTTAGGACATGTTTGATGCCCAGTTGGGTCATGGCTTGCTTGAATTCGGCCGAAGTGAATTGTGGTCCGTGGTCCGTGCTGAAATAATAGGTAAAGTTGATGGTATTTCACTGTTACGCTGACCAACCTCGTCCAATAAATCTTCGGGCTTGGTAGTCCATGAGTCGACCTGTACCACAATCCATTCTTGATGTTTACTGACCATGCCTTCAGGATTCAGGCTATCTCCTTTCACTGGAGATGGAGTTTTATTTTAACGGCACCTTGGCTGTGCTCCTGACTCGAGTTACTCTGTTGGCTTCCCCGAGCCTTGGCCTCTTGATATTGAAGGCTTTCCGCCCCCACGATATCAGGGTTGGTATCCTGGGTTTGGATTGCTCTTCGCCATCGTTCGCTGTCCTGTGTCGTGTTCTGCAGGTCCTTTAGGTATTTTTCCTTTTCTTCTTCTCGCCAGTCTCTCCTTCCTCTTGTCCTGGTTTCATTTCCAGCTCCTTCGGTAGTCCGAGTATGGTTGCTTTCTCTCATCACGTCTGGAATATTCCCAGTTTCTGGTGGGTCTGTTTCTACGTACAGGCGATCGATCACGAGGTGAATCTTGCCCTCCGGGGTTACGTTTCCACGTTCTCCCTTGGTTGACTGGTATCGATTCCTCCTCCTTATTTGTTGTCACCTGATGGACCTGAGGTTCCGGGTTTCGTCCCTGACCAACTGGTTCCTTGGACGTCATATCTAATTGCCTTAATAACGCCTCAGCCTGGATTGCAGTTTGTGTATTCGAGGCTATCATGATCCTGTGCACATCTGGTGGTAATTGACGTGTGATCAATTTGACCAACTCAGGTTCTGATGGGGGTGAGTCTCGCTCTCGTAATTTCCGTAATTGACTGGAAAGAAAGTCTGCATATCTCGTGGGCGTGGAAGATGCATATTTCCTGGCATATAGCTCCGTCCTGAGGTTGTATTGGACGTCGCTATTCCAGTACTTCTCCAGGAATGCTTTCTTGAAACTTTCGAAATCGTCAAACGAAAATCGAAATGCAACGAACCAGGTATGTACTGAATCTTGCAGGAACTTTTCGGTGACTCTTAACTGCCTTTCTGGTGGAATTTTCGCATCGCGAAAGTAATCTTGCAGTTCCCGAATGAAACCTTTCGGTGTCACGTTTCCTCTGACGTTATTAAATTTCTTGGACTGGTCTTCGTGGAGACGAATTATATTGACTATCTGCGTCTCTCTCATCTCTCCTACAGTTGCCAGTGGAGTTGACGTCTGACCCGTGCCGGTTACACGTTGCTCCAGTAATGCCTGCTTTTCTAGCAATGAGTTAGTGACCTTGCTAGTGTTCTCATTCTGGACCTTCAGGAGGTGCATTTCATGTACAAGCTCCTTGATTCCATCCGTGTACTCCTTTCGTATGCCTTCAGTTTCAGTTTTAGACTCGGTAGTGACCTTGTGTATAGCATTCATCAAGGTGGTTTTAATTGTTTTTATTTCGCCCCAACTATCCTCAAGTGACTCGTGGATATAATCCATCCGCTCTGAGTTATCAACTTGGGATATCTCGATTTTGTCGCGAATGCCCTTTTCGACTTGTTGTAACTTTTCGTTTAATCCAAGGAATTTCTTTGTCCAAGCCGTTTTAGTAACTTTAAGGTCCTCTGCGTTCGTGTCAATCTTTCAGGAATGATTGTTCGACTTCGCCCTTATATTTGTCAATTCCGGTTAAGATGTCCTGCTGAACGTTCGCCAATCGTTCACTGAATTCATTGGACATGCCCGCCATAGACTTGGCAATATTTTCGTTCACTTCCTTCTTCATGGTAGCGAAATCATTTTTAACCATCACGAGCTCACTCTGAATTGAGGCTAGCTTGCCGTTAAAAAGTTTAATGTCAGAACATATCTTCCCTAAACCTTCTTCAGTTTGATTTTTAATGTCCGTCAATTTTTCTTCAATGGCTTCCCCGAGAGATTTTTCGAGATTTATTTGTGCGTCACTGAGATCACCGAGTCCTTTCTCTAAGTTCACCTGGCTATTGTTGAGTTCAGAGAGTCCTTTCTCTAAGTGTACCTGAGTGTCACTAAGTTTTCTCTCTAAGTTTTTCTCTAAGTGTAACTGAGTTTCACTAAGTTTTTGTTCTAAGTTAGTTTGACTAGTATTTAAGTTGGCATTGATCCTCTCCTCCGTAGCCAATAACATCTGCCTTAAGTCCTCCATAGTTACAATTATTCATTAAATGGCTATTCTGGTACTGGAAGGATTCTGATTGGGATACTGGAATGTTAGGGATCGAACTCCTCTAATTCACGAAGGCAGCGATTTGTCGATATTATGAAAGTTCCGAATTTTCACCAATATCGGTCACAATTATTAATCTAAATTTAGTTAATTATCATCGCAGCAAATTCGAGTTTCTAATTACCAGCAAGAATTTTTTTTCGTAAACAAGATTCATATAAGTTACATTTAACATGTGCTTATGTTAGCCACAAGAATTTGGGCGAATAAATGTGCCAGAGTCAGCCTAATTTAATTGGTCATCTGATCTCGTCAATGTCATAAACACTGGACAGCACAAGATCATTTTCGAGCTTGGATAAGCCAATCTCGAGCCCCACGCTTGGATTAAGCCATCTTAAATGCCCCCATTATTCCCGAGCTAAGCCCAGCCAGCGAGCGAGAGATCCCGAGGTGGACCGTTCGATTGTTGGCTATCACTTTCTAGAGGCATTTAAGGGAAGTTAAGGGTTGATGACCAAGCAGGATAAAAAGAAATGTTAAAACAACACTCTGACATTTATTCACATAAGCAAATAATAAATGAAAATATTCTTAATGATATTCTTTTTTTTTTACATAGAACTTCCATAATGTTGTATTTCTTCCTCGATTTTGAGTGACACGTGTTCTTAATCTCCAGCCGTACTGTGCTGTAATGAAAACCAAAGAAAAATTAGGCCTCTTGCCTTTCCAAATCAAAATATTTGATTGAAAGAATTTTAAAAAAAATTAACATAGGGGTTCATAAAATAATTAAACAACTGTCTTGCTAACGAGGGTTTTACAATAAATGTGTTCAAAGCTTTACCAATTCAGAGTAGTCTCAACACGTGGTTTTAAGATGAACTCAACTAAATTTATCATTTACAGTATTTAATATTAGTAAATGACATCAACATGAACTTCAGTAGAAAATGAAAATTGATCTCAAAATTCTCAAAATTAATTAATTATTATTCTGATTATTATTATTAATCATCATTTAATTAACCTATGCTTCACTGTCACACGATCATGTTCTCATTAATTTTCCACTGCATCATTTACCTAACGATCGTCATTAGCATTCCGGAATAATTATTTTCCAATTAATTATTATGACTTAGTTTCACCATAACTCAAAGTAATCATGCGGCTAACGAACTTCTACTTCTGATCTTTGTATTGCATTTCCTTTCAAATTAATCTTAAAATATTTCAAAGTTCAACTATGAATGTGTCGGAAATTTACGTTATCCACGTGTGAGCTAGTTAAATAAATTTTATTTACAAATCGAGTGCCTTCGTAAGATAACGAGATGATCTTTCCTTTTAAATCTCGCTAATGAAGAAAATAAATCCTTTTCTAGTCTTCCTCGACTTAAGTTGATCAAATTTTCCCTTAAGGGCATGAAAATTACTTCTTAAGGCAGCACACAACGATAAATGTAATCTGCGTCGCAGCAAGTGCACGACCAGATCAAATTAAATGGGACCGACATGATACAAGAGAAATATACACACACATTCACACTAGGAAACACGTATTTTATGTACATTATTTATATCGAATCCTGTTTTGGCAAGTTTATTCATGATTTTTACGAGTGGTCAGGTCACGTAATATCTAGCAGAAATAATCTATGTACTGAAATTATTCTTCATTAATGGTGACTAGTGATCGAAGTCATGGGTATCACTTGGTAGAAAGACATTTCACATATCAATGTGAGTTCATCTAACTCTTGAAATTATAATGGAAGATTCTAGTAAAATCCATAAGCACTACCATCGCTTGGGCTACAGGTTGAAACTATCGCGAGCGTGAGCCTTAATCGTATTATTTTTATTCCCTACCTGCGAAATACACTCGCAACACGTACTCCAATATTTATAATCTATCTTGCGCTCCCAATACACAAGAATAAGTCAAATATCGTCATTAAATCATCAATTGCTCAATTATACAACAAATATCCCTCAGGATTGGTCATATTACAGACCCTTCATGAACAGAGCACATTCAATCTCGCATGTAAGGACTCTACTGTAAATTTATGGCTCACGAGCGTTTAATTCTGTTTTACCCGATCTTTAGTCAATATTATTATTATTTAAGTGATTATTACATCCACTGATCCTCGTGGAATATCATAAAATTAGATGACTTCATCATAAATACAACAAGTGATCTTGAAAGACACTAGGTTCGACCCTATTCACTCAAAATGTACACGTAAATTTCAGTCCAATAACTTTCAACATTACAAGGGAAGTAGATTTATCGTGTGGTCAGTGATTTTTAAATATGAAGCTCCTAAGCATGGGAAATCATTCAAAGACAACCTACATGTCTACTCTAACAGATTCAAAATTTCATTCACACGTACCTAGTCTACCACAACACCTTAAGAAGTGGAAAAATGAAATGTTTCTAACTACAACAAACTAATAGATCTACGACTTAAAGAAGAAAGACCTCTAGTTGTACAAAAGGTGAGACAGATAAATTAAATTAAAAGGTACTCAAGTTTTAGATGGAGTTCGATCCCCGTCGACAGTCAATTATTCCAGCATTTTCCTCCGGTCAGTCTCCTTCCAATTACCAGATACGCCTCACATTTTACAGCTCCATGGAGGCTTTGTAGCAGGTGTCCCTCGATGAAGTTGTGTTATAGGTGGTTGTGGAATTGTCCATCTTGAGGTGTTCAGCTTCTAAGACGACTTCTGTAGAATTCCGGTCACAAGCTGTAACTGAGATGACAAGATTAAGTATTTGCACAAGCACACGTCGAATGTTAATAACTCTTCTACACAGTCACACTTAACTTAGTTCTTAATGCGTGTTTTACTCCATAGGAATTCGCTAATTATCTTGCTAAATTCTGGCAAAACGGGCGTCGACTAAACTGGAAATCATTTCTCCACGTGGTCGGATAACGTAGCGTCGCACATCCAAGTGTAGAGTTCAGAATAGCAGCACAGCGAAGAATATTCAGAGAGAGAGAGAGCAATACAGCGAAGGATATTCAGAGAGAGCAATTTACTCGTAACAAGGCCTTTTTATCTTATCGGCCTGGGAGGTGTGATCTTCAACGAGAACGATAAGTGGCTGATGGTCTCATTTAACTGGCTCAGACTATTCCAGATTCAGAATGTGAGTTGCGCGCGTGCGGTGGTAGTCACATTATTTGCTTCGACCTTGGCACGGTCCGGGCCATGTATCACCCCTCTGAATGACGAAAAAAACTCGTTCTTAGCTCGCCACTACTTCCCCAATGACACATTGCAGTTCCAAGCAGACAATAAAACTTTTAATTTCCAATTGTTGAAAATATACACAATATCGCCAATTTTAACGGGGACAATACCATCACTTAACTCAACTTCCACAATTTCAATATATGAAATTTCTGTAGGTTTGAAGCTTTTACAATATGAACTCTTGCAATCCACGTACTTACTTAATGAAATGTCACAAAGAGGGATCTTTTAATTTTTGTTCTGACTCAAGAACTTGCTTCACGAATATGGTAGCAAGCGCCACTTATTCCCCTGTCTGCCCAAGACTTGCTTCTAATTCGTCAATTTGAAATTTCCCTATCAATACATACCTGAATTCTGAACTTCAAGAAATTTACTAACTCCAAAATTGTTTTTATAGTGTGAACTAAGGCTGTTTGAATTTCATTAATAAGTTTTCCATGACGACTGTCTTTTTTTGTGATCTCCCCTTGAACAGGCAGATTATCCCACCTACTTAACCAGGTTAAAAACTTGTGCAGAAATAAAACATTGCACGACAATGAGGGTCATTAAATCTATCGCCGTTGAAAGCATGCTTAATATTAACAATCATCCACCACTGAAGAATTATTTCTAAATATACAGCTGTGTTTTTAAAATCATTTTTATTTTATATGTTGTTAAAGTGTCTTAAAGCAGCAACATTTTTCTAATCGAAAAGTTATCACAGACGAACAGCTTAGAACAAAGGTAGACATTTTGTCGCTGTAATGAAGTTGGGTACAAAACTTTTTGCTTCAGGGCAGGAGTAAGCTTAACTATATTATTCTCTTCTTCTCTGTACAGCTGTTTAAGGTGACCTCTACTAGCAAAACAGTTTTTGTCTGACTCAGGATTGTCAAAGTCAGGGAACACGAAAGGTTGTAAGGTATCAGTTTGGATAAACCAGTTATTTCTTAAGCTTTTAAATAAATGAACAGTATAAAATATCACAAAAATATTATGTGTTTCATCAAATAGATTTTGGTAAGTAGTCTGTAAATTGCTTTTGCACAGCTTTTCAAACATTTCCTATTAACACTGTTATTATCAGAAATTTTGCATACTACCTTACTTTAAGGGCTTGCAAACTTAGTTCTTCTAAGAAATGTGATGTTAGGTTATTACATGGAAACAAACCAACATCTTTATTTTTTCTAGGAAAGGATGACAACATAGAAGTTTGTACAGTTGTAGCTTGTGTGCTATTTTCTCCACTTTTACTAACTAAACACAACTCCCTCTACCTTTCCTCCTTCATAGATAAGCTCAGGTTTTACGTAGACTTCATCCAAAAACAATTTACAAAATCTTTCTTCTTCATTTAACAATTCGTTTCTTTTTCAAATAATTCCAATGTGAATTGTCTATAGGCTAACCAAATTTCCCATACCTAGTTTTGCAGTGTTTCTTTGCAAAGGCTAAGTGTAACTGTTCCCTGCATAATTCTAATTTATCAGTAATGATACAGTCATCAATATCACTTTCATTTAATCAATTATTTTCTTCACAATTTCTATTTTGTCGTGGATAGTCACTTTATAGTTACAAGCAGGACTAAACAGAAAGTTACATATTCCTGTTTTCAGATTTGGCCATTTTAACATTTTGCCCCTGTCACTTAATGCACGTGCATCAGAGTATCATTGAACAAAATATTATGCTTTATGGCTTTAAAATCAAGAGCCTCGTTTAATGCTAGAGAAGTATTAATTTTTGGAATATTTTCTCAGTCATATACATTTTGAAAATACTGAGACTTTGCCTGTCAAAATTGACAAAAACTTTGTCAAAATCTAATTTACGTTTCATACTGAAATTACCCATAGTGTCGTCAAAGTCCTTGATCTTATCATCTTCTTCACCAGCTTTCTTTCCTTCTTCTTCCCGTTTTTCAATTTGTTCTTGTCTTTGAATAGGAATTTTCCTCGGTGTTGGAAGATTTTTAGACACATAGGCAGGCATATTTTCAAACTTAGTAGGAGTAGCATCTTTTGGGAGTTTTAAATGGTTATGTTTTACAGTTAAAACAGACCCATCAGGTCTTTTAACACAATCCTCCTTAATTATAAAATGTTCGTCGAAGTGTTTTATGCACACAACGGAGCTTGCTGAAGGGACAACTTTGGTGTGATGGATAGCTAAGATCTATTTTTGTTTCCGAACCATCTCAGTAGGAAGTTTAAACACGGAAATATTGAGTTGTTTTGAATCACAGCTGCTTCCACAACCAGGTACACAACACGGCAGGGGCATAATTCAGAATGTTCACAAACTTTTAAATCATTCAAGACAATTGCCTATGCGTCTCATACCTTGTCATCTCAAGAGGTCAAAAACTCTCTATATGAATTAGAGGGACTTGCGGTACGCTTTGCCTTAGAAAAATTACACCTTTATCTAGAGCATGTCAAGTTTTGAATTAGAGACCGACTATCAGGCTCTAAGCTAGGTATTAGCTAGGCCCCGTCGTACCGGGCGCATCACCTGCTGGGCTATCAGGATTTCAGCTTTCCAGTTTGTTGTGCGACACCTTAGGGGATCTGAGAATGTTGTCACAGATGGGTTAAGCAGTGTGTTTTCCAGTGACCCTGTTTCTTTTGACACTCCCCACACCTTCTCATATAGGTGCCATTCCGACTGATGCCACTATGCTATATCATGACATAGCGAAATACCAACATGAAGATCCGGTGCTGGAAACCCTATCTTCTGGGGAACATGTAGTCCCTTATGTTTTGAGGAATGGGGTCGTGAGTTGGCCTTCAGGGCACGATCAAAAGATGAAAATTGGTGTTCCAATAGTTCTAGTACCTATGATTTTGAAATATTACCATGAGACCCCATTAGGGGGTCATCTGTGCATATTTGAAACCAGAGAGAAGATAAGGGAATTGTTCATCTGGAAGAGTATGGATGGCGAAATTAAAGAACTGGTTAAAGCCTGTAAAACTTGATTGATTAGCAAGGCCATGTTGTCTACCAAAGTAGGGCTGTTGTCATCACATCAAACCTCTCGCCCTTTGGAGCGATTGTATATTGATTACGTGAGACCCTTCCTGCAATCTAAAGGAAACAGGAATAAATTCATTCTTGTGTGTGTGGATGGTTTTACGTGATTTTCATGGCTGTTTCCGACTAGGCTTAACACTGCACAAACTACTATTTCTTGTTTCAATTCAATATTTGCATCTTTTGGACCATGCCAGTGTATTGATTCCGATAATACTAAACAATTCACTTCCAATTTATTTCGTAAATTCTGTTTTAAACTCTCTATTTCACATGTCACTACGTCGGCATATTACCCACAGCCATCTCTAGCCGACCAGGTTAATCAAAATCTTCGATCACCTCTTATTGCCTTCCACCACAAAGATCATTCTCATTGGGACACGTCCTTACATTGGTTATCATTAGCCTTTAACTCAGCCGTTCAGGAGTCCCACAAGTTTTCTCCGGTTTGTCTTATGTTCAAGTTTGTCCCAAACACTCCCTTGTCAAATTTGTGGTCGATCAATGAGCTCTTGCCTGAGACAGTTGATCCAGAGAATATCCGGGATCTATGGAGAAAAGCTAGAAATAATCTTAAGGCATCTCATAAGAGAGTAAAAATTAGGTATGACTGTTGACGAAAAACCACCAATTTAAAAGATGGAGATCAAGTCATGGTTAAAAATTTTGTTCCTATGGGCAAGCTTGCCCCACATTTCATGGACCTTGCGTCATAGATTTTCTCACTCCTGTCACCCTTTTGGTCAGTAATCCGTAGACTGAGCGGATTTTTCGTGTTCACCTGTCTCATAAGAAATAAATTGACAGGAGGTTCCACCTTTTAAATACATAAATGATATTACATCTGTCTTCTGACTAGTTTCAGCCACTTAGTGGCCATCAACAGCTAATAAAAATTAAACAGATTATGTGATAACTAAAACATATGTATACCAGACAAAATGTTGCAGGAATAATTACAATATTAAAATACATATAATAACAAAAATTATGGTTATTATGATCTTCTTGTCATAGTATGATGTCTTTGAGTTGATTTAGGACCTCAGGCAAAGAAGTAAATCTGGAAACGATAGCTGGAATTAGGAATGAATAAACATACAGAAAAGAAATTAAAAAGGAGAAAAATTATTTATGAGACTAATGTCTGATGTAGAACAAGCACTGACTTGCTGGAGGAAGCAGGCAGACTATGTAACAAAGGAGTGGATAGGGAACAAGCACTAGTGTTTCAGTTATGGAAAGAGGATAATAAACGGAATTTTGAAGAAATATATGTGGATAGATTTTCCTTCAGAGTTCGATAAATCAATGTAAGTATGTCAAACTTCCGTCGCCTTTTGGGTTTCAGCCAGGAAAGAGCTGTGGAGGTAGGGGTTATGTGAGCATCATAACTCAAATTAAAAGCAAATCGAAGACCAGAGTTCAATGCTCGTAATTTGTTCACAGATCGCATCAACGGGGACAATGTTGCAATAGTCAAGTATAGGTGGTATCAATGTTTGGAGAAGTTTTATATTTATATTGAAACGGGAATGCCCTACGAGCATTCACGTTTCATTCATTTATTAAGAGAAACTCGCTAACACCCGGCCGTAAGCATTTAAAACTTGCGCCGAGTGCACAGGCATTGTGGGAACTGCAAGCAAGCTCGCGCTGTTCCAGAACACCGGCCAAGGTCAAGCGACGTCACGCAGAAGGTTCTTTCATGTTCCATAGCATTGCAGCATGAACGAAATGTGATATCAATATTTCAATAACGTCACCTTGCAGGCAGGAATAATGAACGCTGCTAGCCGAAATTTAATGTCAGTCGGTGTAAAGATGGCCAAGATATAAAATTTTCTTGGGGCCCACAGGTGTAGCCACGCCCACCGACCTTCGGCAATATAAGCGAATCGCCAGCTTGGGGTAAATCAGAGAGTGTGCAGTGTGTGCAGTGTGCAGCTGCAGTGTGCCGTAGGCAGAGAGAGTGAGAGGAGTCGACAGTAAGCCGTGAGCTCAGTGTGTGTGTGCAAGTAAACACGTCGTGATATAATTCATCACTCGGTCCGGCTGTGTACTTGAGTTCGGAAACGTTAGTGTTGGAAGCCTTCTCCGTGGGCTTGAACTTTGTGCATTAACAAAGACGTAATTTCGTTTTTATCAGTCTGTACGACTGGGCGATTATATTTCGTTTGTGGACTATGAATGTTTCTAGCATAAAATGTGCCAGCCTTGATTTCATTTAAAGACTGTGTGAAAACAGCGATAATGTTTCTAGCATAAACTGTGCCAGCCTTGATTTCATTTAAAGACTGTGTGAAAACAGCGATAACGTTTCTAACATAAACTGTGCCGACCTTCATTTCATTTAAAGACTGTGTCTATCCATTTTTCGGGACTGTGTTCGTAATAAAACTGTGCCAGCCTTCATTTCATTTAAAGACTGTGTCTATCCATTTTTCTGAACTGTGTTCGTAATAAAACTGCCGACCTTCATTTCATTTAAAGACTGTGTCTATCCATTTTTCGGAACTGTGTTCGTAATAAAACTGTGCCGACATTCCCTCTTAAAGACAGTATTAACTTGTGGAATACGGTATCGTCATTTCTTTCCGAGGGACCATGCCAATTCCCATCATAACCTGTTCAGAATCACGTATGATCTTAAGTGTCAGTGATAATCTTCTGAAAATTACGACGTAACAGAACTTGGACTGTCGTTTATTTCAACAAGTGTGTGAATATTGTGCTCATGGTGTACAGTGCAGAGACTGTACCCGGTGAATTTAATTTTCTTTGTGAAGTGCTTAATCACTGCACCTCGGAAGGTCCTAGATTGTTTTCGTTTGTTTATTATTCCAAATACGATAATTCCTTCCATCTTATTCTCATGGAACTGTGACTCTGACTTTATCCTTGTTGCTAAAGCGCGTTCAACATCATTGACTGTGGGAACTATTTCGATGTGCTTCACCTTAGAAAGGTGTCACACCAGAGTCCCATGACGTCCGATGCGGAAGCTCCACATTTCCCCGTTCCTGCCTCAGGTTCGAGTCGCCATCAACACTAATACAGAGAAAACACCAACGATGGAAGACAACGCCGACCGCAAGACGCCGCAGGACGACGTCCCCTCCACGCCTTCAAGGACAACCCCACGATTCAGCTGTAAAAGGTGACATAATTCTTTGCATATCTATTGAATAAACTGAAGGATCCACTTTAATCATAAAATTTTTTTTCACTACCCTTCTCTCTCACTCTCTTAGCATGGGCCGTACACGCCTTGTCGTTTCTCATGCTCTCCGAAAAACTGAAGTACGGCCGTACCTGTTTCAATATCTTGTGGCAAAATGTCCTTATGTCGGTTCAGAGGGTGTAGCATCGTGTACATCTTTCTACATACGTGTGCAGACCAGTCAAGAGTTTCAATCAGGGTCATACCTAAATTCTTCACTTCCTTACTGAACAGGATTACGGTTGCATTTAATGTCACTGGAGGAAGAGTATAATTTTTATACGTGGTGTTTGATAATTTCTGAGAACCGATTATAATTGTTTGAATTTTTTAGGGTTAAGGAGGAGAGAGTTTTCACTGGCGTACTCATGGAGTTGTTGAAGGTGAGAGTTAATATTTCGTATTGCATTCAATATATCTTTTATATTAACGTGGCAGTAAATTTGGAGGTCATCTGCAAAGAGGTGATATCTATTATACTTTATTTTTGAGGATATATCATGTTTGTGGGTTACTGTAGTCACGTCCTAGTTCGTGAATCATGGGCAACAGCTGAGTGGCCTAGTAAGTGGTCCTGAGAGTCGGGATACCAGTTGCTGTGGAATGGGAGTGGGCATCTCGGACATATTTTGAGTCGTGGCCCTCCTTGTGCTCAGGCGGCTAGGACTATACAATTCACTGGTGGTCCATAACCCGTTTGAGGAGAGATCCTCACTTGGACTATATGCAGGTAGGGTAGCATCCTACTTCATGAATTTACCGAGCTCAGAACATTTTAAGCAAGCCTCGGACCTGTGGGAGTAATGGAGTCCCACTCCCATTTGACAGTCGACGGACTCCTTGGAAACAACTTGGCGAACGAAATGTAATTCGATGGGAACTATCAATATTAATGGGGCTTCTGGAAGAAAGAAAGTAGAACTGGCCGAGTCAGCAAAGAGGGTGCATTGGGATGTGCTAGGAGTAAGTGATATTCGGGTATGGGGAGATAATGAGGAAGAGATAGGAGATTATAAAGTGTACTTGACGGGTGTTAGGGCTCTTTATCAGGAATACCATTGCACGCAACATAGTTTCTGTTAGGCACGTAAACGAGCGAATGATGTGGGTAGATTTGTCAGTGGACGAATGAGGACAAGAATTGTGTCCGTGTATTCGCCATGTGAGGGTGCAGATGAGGATGAAGTTGACAAGTTTTATGAAGCATTGAATGACATCCTAGTCAGGGTCAAGAGCAAGGCTAGAATAGTGCTAATGGGAGATTTCAATGCAAGAGTTGGGAATAGAACTGAAGGATAGGAAAGGGTGATTGGTAAATGTGGGGAAGATATGGAAGCTAATGGGAATGGGAAGCGTTTGCTGGATTTCTGTGCTAGTATGGGTTTAGCTGTTACGAATACATTCTTCAAGCATAAGGCTATTCACCGCTACACAAGGGAGGCTAGGGGTACCAGATCCATAATAGACTATATCTTAACAGACTTTGGATTCAGAAAATCTGTTAGGAATGTACGAGTTTTTCGCGGATTTTTCGATGATACAGACCAGTATCTGATTTGTAGTGAACTAAGTATCTCTAGGCCTAGGGTAGAGAAAGTGAAATCTGTCTGCAAACGAATAAGGGTAGAAAATCTTCAGGACGAGGAAATAAGACAGAAGTACATGGATATGATTAGTGAGAAGTTTCGAACAGTAGACAGTAAGCAGGCTCAGGATATAGAAAGTGAATGGGTGGCATACAGGGTTGCTGTAGCAGAAGCAGCAAGGGAATGCCTAGGAACAACAGTGTGTAAAGATGGGAAAAGGCGAACATCTTGGTGGAATGATGAAGTGAGAGCAGCCTGTAAACGTAAAAAGGCTTATCAGAAATGGCTCCAAACAAGGGCCAAGGCAGACAGGGATTTATACGTAGATGAAAGAAACAGAGCAAAGCAAATAAGTGTTGAATCCAAAAAGAAGTCACGGCAAGATTTTGGTAATAACCTGGAAAGGCTAGGTCAAGCAGCAGGGAAACCTTTCTGGACAGTAATAAAGAATCCTAGGAAGGGAGGAAAAAAGGAAATGAACAGTGTTTTGAGTAATTCAGGTGAACTCATAATAGATCCCAGGGAATCACTGGACAGGTGGAGGGAATATTTTGAACATCATCTCAGTGTAAAAGGAAATCATCCTGGTGGTGTTGCAAATAGCTAAGCTCATGGGGAGGAGGAAAATGATGTTGCTGAAATTATGCTTGAGGAAGTGGAAAGGATGGTAAATAAACTCCATTGTCATAAGGCAGCAGGAATAGATGAAATTAGACCGGAAATGGTGAAGTATAGTGGGAAGGCAGGGATGAAATGGCTTCATAGAGTAGTCAAATTAGCGTGGAGTGTTGGTAAGGTACCTTCAGATTGGACAAAAGCAGTAATTGCATCTATCTATAAGCAAGGGAACAGGAAGGATTGCAACAATTATCGAGGTATCTCATTGATTAGTATACCAGGCAAAGTATTCACTGGCATCTTGGAAGGGAGGGTCCGATCAGTCGTTGAGAGGAAGTTGGATGAAAACCAGTGTGGTTTCAGACCACAGAGAGGCTGTCAGGATCAGATTTTCAGTATGCGCCAAGTAATTGAAAAATGCTACGAGAGGAATAGGCAGTTGTGTTTATGTTTCGTAGATCTAGAGAAAGCATATGACAGGGTACCGAGGGAAAAGATGTTCATTATACTGCGGGACTATGGAATTAAAGGTAGATTATTAAAATCAATCAAAGGCATTTATGTTGACAATTGGGCTTCAGTGAGAATTGATGGTAGAATGAGTTCTTGGTTCAGGGTACTTACAGGGGTTAGACAAGGCTGTAATCTTTCCAACTGCCAAATCTACCCATGTCATTCGCTCATTTAGGTACCTAACAGAAACTATGTTGCGTGCAATGGTATTCCTGATGAACAGCCCAACCCCACACTCTGCCGTTCCCTTTTTTGACACCCGTCATGTACACCATATTGTATCCTATCTCTTCCTCAGTATCTCCCCTTAACCGAATAGCATTTACTCCAAGCACATCCAGATGCACACTCTTTGCTGACTCAGTCAGTTCTACTTTCTTCCATAAGCCCCATTAATATTGATAGCTCTCCATCAAATTCCATTTCGTTCGCCAAGTTGTTTCCAAGGAGTCCCTGGCCTGTTAGCTGGGAGTGGGACTCCGTTACTCCCATAGGTCCGAGGCTTGCTTAAAATGTTTTGAGCTCGGTAAATTCATGAAGCAGGATGCTACCCTACTACACATAGTCCAAGTGAGGATCTCTCCTCTAATGGGTTAAGGACCACGATGGATAGTATAGCCCTAGCCGCCCGAGCACAAGGAGAGTCATATCTCAGAATATGTCCGAGATGCCCACTCCCATTCCATAGCAACTGGTATCCCTACTCTCAGGACCCTGAGTGGCTCAGACGGTTAAGGCGCTGGCCTTCTGACCCCAACTTGGCAGGTTCGATCCTGGCTCAGTCCGATGGTATTTGAAGGTGCTCAAATACGACAGCCTCGTGTCGGTAGATTATTTGGCACGTAAAAGAACTCCTGCAGGACTAAATTCTGGCACCTCGGCATCTCCGAAAACCATAAAAGAGTAGTTAGTGGGTCGTAAAGCAAATAACATTATTATTATTATTATTATTATTATTATTCTCAGGACCACTTACTAGGCCACTCAGCTGTTGCCCATGGTTCATGAACTAGGACATGACTACAGTAACCCACACCATGAACCAGAATTCATGATGGCAAAAAATGTACTTGCTATAGCAGATGTCATTGGATTTGTCTTAAAAGTCAGAAAAAACCCCCACACGCATTACGATCGGTATGTAACGACAATCAGTTCGTTCAGAAAATTGTGTTTTTGCAGATTTCCTTACTACAGCTCACTTGTTAGTTATTTTTCTAATTCCGAGACAACGTGAACACATATGTTCAATTTCGTTGTGTAAAATAGTAGTAGTATCATCACTCTAGTGGCTTTTGTAGCAAACGTTTTAGTTTTCATATTCAAACAGCGTCACCTAACCTAACTTAACCTTATGTGCATCATAAAAACATATTACAAGTGCCAGGAGAGTAATGATAAGCGTTTAGCTATAAATTTACAATTGAATAGCCTTTCCAAAATTGAACCAGATGTGAGAAAATACAATGAAACCTCGTTAGTGCATTCATCATTAAGATGGCTTCTCACTTAGCACGCTTCAAATTCGATGTCCCTATTCACGTTGTATTAAATCTGTTATAAATACCTAGCTTATCGTGTCAAATTTTCAATATTACCGCTTAGTACGATCACATATTTCCCAGCTTTGAAAATGTTCTTTGTCATGCCATATGAGAGGATCATGATTTCCAACTCAGATTAGAGCTCTTGCCAGAGGAAGGTCAGGGAAAGATAAGCCAAAACGAAAATGGCCTTGAATTCCTGAACTTCAGAGAGTGAATTACACTTTCAGAAAGCAAACTGTTAGCCTCAGGAATGTTCAGTTTTGCTCTCTGGTTTTCATTGAGATTGCTGAATAACCCATTAAGCCTGCTTGTGGTTATATTTTGCATTCCATTCAGAAGTTAGATGTCAATTCTGTGTTGAGTGAAACGGTGAAGTGTAGCGAATATGTGTCGCGTGATAGACTACTTACGGATTAGGAACATAATTGTGTGAAGTTGACTAGTGTAGTGCATATTTGTCTTATGGTAGCCCAGTTATGTATACTGAAAAAGTAGTGAAAACACTTATTAATTAATACAAAATCCAGGAAGTGGACAGGCATCCACATCTTTCAACACTGGCGCGTATGTTAAAACTTGCACGTTCCAGTTTCAACTCGAGTCAATCGAAGTGTTGTCTCATTCAAGATGACGGCCAAGACAAATACACTATAGAAAATACGAGACACTTTGCGAGATAGCGCAAGACATTGATTGCCAGCGCACCTAGCGAGACGGCCTTGATACTGAGTGTAGTAGTATTACCGATTAGCCGATGTAATGTGAATTTTTTTCTTGGGTTTGTGTTAAGAAGATGGTTTTCGTGAAAATGCAGTTTTTCCGGTGATAAAAGTTTTTGGAATTACAAGCATACAAGTATTGAACCATGTTTGGTAAGGCTTGTGCTGTTTTATGAACTTGTTTAGCTATTGAAACCTTTCTTCCGCTTTCCTCGAGACAAAACACGTGTAAGTAAATTGTAATATTGTAAAATATTAGTGTACACATCACATTAGGTTTAACATTTAGTTGTCAACAAGTATTCTTATCTTAGATTAATTACACGAAGAAAACTAAAACAAAATTCATAAAACAAAAATTATTTTACTTGTACCACTTTTCCCACATCTATTGGGTCGCGGGTGCAATCTGTGTTGCATATATGGATTTGGGCATATGTTACAGCCGGATGCCCTTCCTGACACCAACACCTGGAGGGATGTAATCATTAGACCTCGGATTTTGGGGGAAGGACCTATTTTGTTCTTGGACAGATAACTTAAATTAAGTTGTTTTTACCGTTTCATGTATTTATAAGGTTAGGTTAGAAACGGTGGTCCTACACTGCCTAAAAAAGCCTATATTTGCCTATATTTTTATAATTCATATTTTTATCCCTAAATCGGTTAAAATGCTTTTAATATATTCGGAGAAAATAAAATATATGCTGACTCATTTTCAGTATTGTAAACAAAATCTTAAATTCGGAAAGTGTAAACCACACTCTCCGGAAAGCCTTAAGAACCTCCCGCAGCGAACATTCCCATAGTCTGTCACGAGGGAGGGGACAGTATCCGTTGATCTGCTGAAAAGAAAAAACTCATTTTTATTCTGTGAGAACATTTCGGTATTCCCGTTTGTTCAGTGTGTGAATGGTGCCGAAGATGTCAGGTTCGAAGTCGTCTGTATTTAAAAAGTGGTTACAAGAGTTTTCCCATTTCACACAACTACTACTGAAATGTTTTCGTTCCTCCCCTGAAGGGGGGAGGTGGGCCTCTTAGACCGTGACGCCGTCTCTCAGGCCGGGAGATTTGTTACAGTGAAGGAGATGCTTGGAGAAGGTGAGAGGGTTGGCTGCCGTGGCCTATACTAGGAACTCTCCTGGCATTCACCTTAGTGCAGGAGAATGAAAAACCACGGAAAACCATTCTTAGGACAGCCGACGATTGGGGCCAGCCCTATCTCGTCTCCCAAAAACAGAGGTGTAGAGCCATGGTAAAGCCGTGGCCACCCCTCCTCTGCTCGGTTGGCCAGTCAGAGTGCAGAGCTGTTGGACCACGGACCAGCCGTGGCCACTTATGGGCCGAGATCTACTGTGCATCTACCAACCCCATTTCACATCAAATGGTAAAATTATATTCTGTGATATTTGTAGCAAAAATGTGAGCACAATGTGATTTATATCATTATTACCAATTTAGCAAAATAAACATGATATTTTAATTGATGCCTATTAAAATGTGTGAAATTGAAGCTGCCTAAAACTTTTTTAGAACCTATTTGTGAGTCTATATTAGGTAGGTAAATAACATGTTATCACCTGAAAATCCGAGGTCTAGTAATCACTATTGCATGTTTCTGTGGTAGTTGGAAGTGTAGTGTGGTGACTGAATATGAAAAGAAAAGTGTTGGAACAAAATACCCAGTCCCTGAGCCAAAATAATTAATTAGACACGATTAACCCTTGATGTACTTTGACAGATCTCTCCGTTCCTACCTGTCGACTGAACTCCGGTACAAAAACGGATCTCTCTGTCCGTGCATAGTGTTTACTTCCGGACCTGCTTCAAGCTGGTTTCCTTTGTGAAAGGATTTGATATTAGTAAGGTAACCTCTTGACAGATGGAAGAACTGTTTTATTCTATTCATGTATTCTATAAACACTTCTGTGCAGTTATTCTGTGGAAAGAATAACCTGTATCTTAGCAACCTCATCGTAAGCGAAATCATGGCTGCCTCCAAGTTGAGTGACAAAGCGATTATTAAGGGAATTTTTAGAAGAGAGAGTGAGATTGATATAAGCGACGAAGAATTTAGTGGAAATGAATGTAGTAAAAGTAGTTTGTGTGGCAGTGACATGAGCACTGCTGTTTTGCCATCAAGTATGTCACTGAATTTTAGACGTACAACTGATGCCACACCAACGGCTTCTAATCATATTTTACACGAAAATAGTGTTGTTCAAAGGCACCTAGGGCAATGCCCGAACGAACTGCAAGTTATGAACGAATTTCTACCAGCAGACTTTTGGGAATATCTAACCAATGAGACAAATGCTTATGCAAGTAAATGTCTTGTAGCAGCTGCCAAGGATATAAATAGGGTAATGTCATATGAAAAGGAACACTGGTTTCCTGTATCTGTGGATGGAATGAAGGCCAGATTACCTCGAAGTGGTAAAGTATGATGGGAAAAAAAAGTTCAGACCCAATATTGTTGTTGACTACAACTGTGGAATGGGTGGTTTTGATTCCCATGACCATGACCATTCCCCTTGATGAGGAAGTATGTAAAAGGATTAAAAAATATACTTCTACATGCTAGACATCACACTTCTGAATTCCAACATCATTCATCGCCTCCTCAACCCTGACAAGAAGCGAGTAGGCTTTACCAGCCTCTGGATCAATTTGGCCGAACAGCTGTTGGCAAGTGTGACTGCCTGACTATCCAAAATGAGAACACCCAAGCCCTGGGGATACACAACTGAGACTTCAGGGGAGGCACTGGCGACACTTTCCAACCAAAATACCCCCAACAACGAAGAAGGTTATCCCATCACGGAGATGCAAAGTCTATGTGACACGGGGTCTGAGGAAGGAATCTTCATTTGAATGCATACCTGCCAACTTTCCCGATTTAGGCGGGAGACTCACGATTTTCGACAGTTTTTCCCACCTCCCGATTATTCTATTATTTCTCCCGATTTAGCTTATTTTTTTGGTGAACTTCAAACATTTGTTTTCAAATCCCACCATTTCAGCTTTTTTATGCCAGTGGCCAGAAGTTCTTCGCTCATTGGCAGCTTTCAAACGAAATATCGGCATTTAATAATGCAAGAAATGTGCGCGAATGTGTATTGAAACCTGTATATCGCAACGCGTATATCGATTGTCAGTCTCTTGTTCTTGCATGCTATGTTCATGTTCGTTCACAGTTCAAATCATGTTTGAATTCTGGTCATTGGATGATTTTGGACTTTTAAATTGTCATGACATTTCGTCTCTTTTTATACCATTAGGGGCCGATGACCTAGATGTTAGGTACCTTTAAACAACAGGCATCATCTTAAATGGAATAATGACACAGTGTTCGCGGCTGTCTGTGGCCTGGTCATTCTAGCTCTGGAACTTTGAACTGTTACATCGACACTGTAGTACTTTTCTTTTAAAGTGAAAAAATGTGCTGGTTTTCATTTTATCGAATATTTCATATGACAGCATTACTTTTAATTGTGACATTCGTACTGACCTCATTGTAATGACCTATGTTGACTTCAGTTGGGAAAACTATAAGGACAGTCTGAGAGTTCCGTTGTGAAGCACGGGTACAACACCTAATTATTTGATACAAATAGCATTGCGCTCTGCATAAATGCCCAGGCGCTTGATGCAATGTATTAATCTATACGTGTGCTAAGTAATGGCATTTAAGTGCATGACTGATTCACACGTGTGCAGCAGGAGTTCGTACTATTTTCGGAAGGCTTATCAGAGACCGATCATCTCACTCGCATACTTCCTGTGAGGTAATAGATATGTGTAATTTTTAGCCTTGTAGCCTCATATAACATCAGTCGGGCTGTGAGACAATGAGTGTTATAAAAATATCATGGTACTATATTGCGCAAGACATGTAGAATAAGCAGTTTTGACCAATTGTATCTCCTGATTTCTCCTGATATATCCTGATTTTCATATCAATATCTCCTGATTTTTGGTTTTGTAACGTTGGCAGGTATGAGAATAGTTTTCCACTATCACCTGAGAAACAGGTTGTGCAGCTAAAGTAGGCTGACACTGAGATATGGTAGAGTTGCGAGGTGCCATAGTAATATTAGCTGGCATTCCAATATGTGCAGAAGACACATTACATGAATAATTTGCAGGCACCAAAGCACTTGAAAAGAGAGCAGAAGAAGAAGACTGGAGAATGTTACCCACATTAAATTCCCGATTAACATTAGCACTACTGACCGCGGTACAAGCTTGAGAAGGTGTAGATATAGAAATTGGAATAACACTTTCACTTGTTCGAGAAACAACTGGAAATTCAACCAGTGTGTAATTACAATCACTTTCACCAGACTCAGAAGAGGTAGGCACTTGAACATCAAAAATTGAATTAGGCAATTCATGCCCTTCCAGCAAGCTTACAATTTTGTCAAAAAACTTGGAAAAAGATGTTAACAATGATTCATACTCCTGCCGCTCATTTTCTTGCAAATTAAGCAAAAACAAATCCCGAATATGATCCGTGTAATGTTGTAGCTGCCCTTTAACATGCTTTAATTGATTTTCTGAAGGCTCAGAAGAACAGAAAGTCAAAATTATGGCATTAAATTCCGGCAGTCTTA
This sequence comes from Anabrus simplex, assembly GCF_040414725.1. Classification (NCBI taxonomy): domain Eukaryota; kingdom Metazoa; phylum Arthropoda; class Insecta; order Orthoptera; family Tettigoniidae; genus Anabrus; species Anabrus simplex. The sequence goes on from NC_090266.1 coordinate 984,085,248, forward strand.
ATCATGCCAAAGACTCGCGCAGTTCATCTGTGGTTAGCAAAGGAACAGTCACCGGTAAGGTAAGAGAAGATTTTAACAAGCTCATATCGTCCCTAGCAGTCCCTGTGGAATCTACTTTACGAATTCAGAGTTCGTAACGTAATTCGTCCTTTCTCATATGAGAAGGAGTAGGAACGGCTCGAGAAATTATGAAAGGAAGAAACTAAAACACAAGATAATTCTCTGCATTTACAATTTAAATTTTGAGGTTAGCAACACACGCTGTGTTACCAAAATGTTACCTCTTTACAGGTTACATTTAAAAAAATTTGAAACACAATAATAATAATAATAATAATAATAATAATAATAATAATAATAATAATAATAATGACGAATCTTATGAAATTTAGAAAACATTAAAACCTTTTAGAACACTCACGACGTTCATGGCCTGAATGCTGCATAAAACATAAACAAACAGGTTGACAAACATGACAGCTAGAAAAGGACATGGGAAGTGGCTAGGACCCCTAAGAGGGGGATGGTTACTTTGGCGTTGTGGGGAAAGAAACATAGGCAGGAATCACCCTCAAGCTCGGCATTTTAATAACAAATCCAAAATAAAAGGGCTGAATGAATTCAGAACAAAACAAGAATAATGAAATAATCATATTCATTTACAGACGAAGGTAAATTTGCAGATGTGTGTTACAAGTGATGGTAACTTCAAAACACATTTAAGAAAGGATAATACACGTACCATTACATGAATGTAAAGGGCTAATCCCTTGTGACCAAATGAGATTAAAGAAAGGGACACGAAAAGATATTAACACAGAAAAGAGAGGGGGAGATTAAAAAATACTTAACACAGAGGCCAATGATGCTATGATTTTAAAAACACTTCTAAAAGGGAGCATAGCTTTAACTGACATAAAATTAAGTAACACTGCCTTACGGTAAGCAACCACAAGGGGAAATTTAAGTTACATGTTAGTTACAATTTTCTTAAACAAGTATAAAATGTTGGTACTTAGCTGAAAAGCAAAGTCATATTGATGATTAAATGGCGAATGTGAATACCGAAGGTAAACTCCTACACAAAAGAAATATTTACATTTAAATTAAATTAAGTCCAAAATACAAGAAGAGATAGTGCTTACCCCAAGAACGGTATCCCATGACGGGATGGAAGCAGAAGTGTGTCTGCCCTCTAGGCTGATCAGTAGCAAAAGATGCGGTAGAGAGCTTCGCTCCCACAAAGGAACGAGAAGCCAGAAAGAACTCCCGAGGTGACCAATCAGAACACTGAATTTACTCCTGACTTTCACATTCACCAGTAATAGCTACTTTTATTTAAGCTAATGAGAGTTCTCTTTGAGATCTTTCTTTTTACATAACAGGAAACGACTGGAAATATACTTCTAAAAATGCCACGTGGCAGTACCGTCTGTTTCACAAGTAAAATATTAAAGCTTGCAGATACCCGTTACAACAAAACTTTCACATATTGATAATAATAATTTTATACAACCACGCCTATGTAATACCAAATTTTTTGAAGTTTATACGTTCTTTTCTTTTCACACCAGGCAAATGCTGGGGCTGTACCTTAATTAAGGCCACAGCCACTTGCTTCCCATTCCTAGACCTTTCCTATCGTTGCCATAAGACATCTGTGTCGGTGCAACGTAAAGCAAATAGCAAAAAAAAATTGATACATTGAGCAGGGGACCAAAACACTATTGGACAGACACATAGTTATTCTACAACCTTATTACAACAGTTGGCACATAGTTATTCTACAACCTTATTACAACAGTTAAACTGAGCTACCTATTGCCAGGCTGAGTGTTTCAAACGGTTCAGACGCTGGCCTTCTGACCCCAACTTGGCACGTTCGATCCTGGCTCAGTCTGGTGGTATTTGAAGGTGCTCAAGTACATCAGCCTCATATCGGTAGATTTACTGGCATGTAAAAACTCCTGCGGGACAAAATTGCGACACCTCGGTGCCTCCAAAAACCGTCAAAAACGTAGTTTGTGGTATGTAAAAACAATAACATTATTATTTATTATTGAACTAGCTATTAAAAATTTCCGGTCAAATGCAGCAGCGAAGTAAGATACAAAATCAAGAAAAGATCACCTAATTATATTCATAGTCTCAAAAAACACAATAATACTACCATTAACAACAAAGAATTTAAAGAAAAATTAGGAATAACAACCTATTAATAACCATAGCCGATAAAGGGGACACAACTCTCATCATGGACAAAAATGAATACCTAAGAAAACAGAGCAATTCTTTTCGGATGATACATTCCAAATCATCAAAAAAGATCTTCCTTATAAAATCCAGAAAAACCTTATAACAGTGCTTAAAAACATCAGCTTCCTTTTCAATGAACAGGAAACCTCTAACTTAATTGCAATGAACCCTAGACTTCATACAGCTAAAGCATACCCTAAGAACCACAAGGCCGACATTCCCATGAAATGACATAGATGTTGATTCCCATAGGGAACCTGAAATATTTGTCCCAAATGAGTAAATTTATAATGCCAATATATATATTTTTTTTTTTTTTTTTTTGCTAGTTGCTTTACGTCGCACCGACACAGATAGGTCTTATGGCGACGATGGGACAGGAAAGGGCTAGGAGTGGGAAGGAAGCGGTCGTGGCCTTAATTAAGGTACAGCCCCAGCATTTGCCTGGTGTGAAAAGGGGAAACCACGGAAAACCATCTTCAGGGCTGCCGACAGTGGGGTTCGAACCTACTATCTCCCGAATACTGGATACTGGCCACATTTAAGCAACTGCAGCTATCGAGCTCGGTAATGCCAATATAAATGGTCCGTTATTGGACATAATGAATTTTTCAGCTAACTCCTTCCTGGTTGCCAGGGTTTCACCCCCCTGTGCTAAGTTGGGCTCATCAGTTGGTACATAGCACAACCACCAAGACGCATGGCTAGTGCATGCCATGGAGGCCACTGCGTAGGCTACTTGGAGCCACCGGCAGTACCATTGCACTATGAGAGACTTTGTCTCATTACCAAAAAATTCATGCCTGCTTGGCCATCTGATGATATAGATGTTGATTCCCGTTGGGAACCTGAAACATTTGGCAGTGCCAGTGCACTATGAGGACTAGTAGTCTTGGTGGGTGTGCTATGTACCAACTGATGAGTCCAACTTAGCACTCGGGGCAAAACGCTGGCAACCAGGAATGAGTTAGCTGGAAAATTTATAATGTCCAATAACGGACCATTTATATTGGTATAGGTCCCTCAAGAAGAGCTTGCCGAAGAAAGCTGCGCAGAACATCGGCAGTGTTCGGGTGGGCTCGGTAGTAGCATTGCACGCCCCCCCTCACTTCGCTAAATCGCCTTACTGAAAGCAGTTGTTAATGAACCGTCTGCGCTGGCGATCTGGCCAGCTGAACTGTGACCAGCGTTCGAGTGAAATCTCAGTACGTGTATGTAATGCCTTATTGTAGTTATAACCAGAGCCAGGACACATTACCCTATAGCTTAATGATATTGTTGGACATGCAGAATCAGAAACATTGAATGAAATAATGATAATAACATAACAAACAAAGAGATTAAGAATTATGTGATCGTAAAATAGCAGTTAACTTACCCAATGGCTTGTTCTAGTCCGCATCTTCTGAAAGAGGTTGAAAGCTGCTCATATCGCCTTCACTTTCATCTACGCTATCACTAACGCTCTCTCCGTCACTGTCACTATCGTTCTCCAGATTAATGATTATGCTGTCTGATACTTCATCCATTATGTGATCGCTCGCAGTGTACTTATTCTCAGTGTCGATTATGTGCCTACATCGACTCGACCATTCTTCTGCCCCAATTGACGCAATTCCTTCCATCAGCAATGTTCTTGCATTATCGAGTCTGAAAGTAACATTCTTTTGTGCTACATAATCTTTAACTTGAGCCCAAATTATTTCGATTGGGTTCAAGTCTGGATGGTATGGCGGTAGACGCAAAATCGTATGCCCATATGTAGCAAGTAGTCTTGTCGATTTGATATGACTTATAGCGTGATTTATGGGATTTAATCAAAGCGTACAGTTGGGGGTTTTATCATCTCTGTAGAAAACGGAATACCCTTATCAGTCAACCAATCCTGCATAACTCTTTTTCTGGATGATGATGTGGGTGCACGCTCACATTGGACATTATGTTACGAGGCATTATCAATCACGACTACAGAGTTGGGTGGCAAATTAGGAATTAATTTCTCTGTCAGATATTTCTCGTAGTTTCTATAGTTCATCTCATCGTGATAATCCCCTGTTGTGTGGTTGGATTTGAAAACGAACAAAGCATTTGGAACGAAACCTGCATCTGAACCGGCTTGTACCACTATTAATCGTTGCCCTTTTGAGATAGGTGACTTCAGTCCATGAAGAGTACTGTCACTCCAAGCACTTGACTTGGTGTGCGAACTATGCAAATATGTCTAACCAGTGTAAACAATAGGCCTACCCTCTTGTCGGTACCGCTTTATGCTTTGTATGTACTGCACACTTAGGAGTCTTATGTCAGGCTTCTCCATAAGTATTCTACGCATGTCTTCTGTCTTCCTCCATCGAAAACCTAGGCCTCGAACTATCTTGCTTAGTGTTCTTACGCAACCTTTAAACTGTATATCCTGAACCAATTTCTTATGGATCTTTTCAAACATTGGTCTCTCGCCTTCGGTATTGTGAAAATTGCGAATCATGCGCCTGACAGCGCATTCCTCAAAATCGTGTAATTCACACTTCTTGACATACTTCGGTCTTCTCTTTCCAGGCATTGAAAATTAATCCACTTCACCCCTTTCGATCTTCTTTGCGTCTCGTATTACATTCCGCATGGACCTTTCCGACACACCTGTTGCTTCGGCCACTTTCTTTTGAATAGCACATAAGTTTCCAGTGGGGTGGGTTTCGTTTTTCATGAATTTATACACATTATAAATAACTTCTCTAGTTTGACTGTGTAAAGTTTTAGCACTTCCTAAGACCTATCTGTGTCGGTGCGACGTAAAGCCCCTAGCAAAAAAAAAAATATATATAGAACGAAACGGGGGCATTGCTACGTACACTGAATGTCATACTAAAACAAATTCACTTTCAGCTACGAAATATAAATAAAATATTAATAATACAAGCACACGCTTCTTGCTTCTTTTCAATACATGCTTGATAAAGAGCTGTACACTGTGCCTCTCAGTGAGCGCTTGAGTAACAATGAGCCCGGTAATCAGCATTCGGACGACACACAGGAGCCCTGCAACGAGCTTAAACTTCGCTAACAGATATTGGTCTCTGCGCACATTTGAGTTTTGGCAAGCTCTTGTTGTGGGACCTATATTATAAATTTACTCATTCGGGACAAATGTTTCAGGTTCCCAATGGGAATCAACATCTATATCATCTGATGGCCAAGCAGGCATCAATTTTTTGGTAATGAGACAAAGTCTCTCATAGTGCATTGGTACTGCCGGTGACTCCAAGTAGCCTACGCAGTGGCCTCCACGGCATGCACTAGCCATGCGTCTTGGTGGTTGTGCTATGTACCAACTGATGAGCCCAACTTAGCACAGGGGGGCGAAACGCTGGCAACCAGGAATGAGTTAGCTGTAAAATTTATTATGTCCAATAACGTACCATTTATATTGGTTCCCATAAAAACCATTATAAACTTTAGACCCAGTCCCACTACAAAATTTTGCAATTTATCCGAAGATTTTTGAAAAGTCACTATCAATCTGTCACTACTGATCTGTATTTAGGGCGTCGCCCAGATGGCAGATTCCCTTTCTGTTGTTTTCCTAACATCTCCCTTAGTAAATTATTCCAATACCTAACTCCCCTTCCTAGAAACAAATATTTCCAACTATTTGTCTCCTTGAATTCCAACTTCATCTACATATTGTGATCTTACCTACTTTAAAAACATCACTCAAACTTATTCATGTAGTAATGTAATTCCATACCATCTCTCCACTGACAGATTGGAACATACCACTTAGTCCAACAGTCTTACAAGAGACTTACATGCCCTCTCCTTTACATTCTTGCTACAACCCATAAATACCCTCATAACCGTGTGCAGAGATCTGTACCCCTTATTTACAATCCCATTTATGTGATTACGCCAATGGAGATTGTTCCTTATATTAACACGTAAAATCTTATAATGATGCCCATAAGGAACTTTCACTCCATCACCGAGCTTGATGGCTGCAGTCGCTTAAGTGCGGCCAGTGTCCAGTATTCGGGAGACAGTGGGTTCGAACCCCACTGTCGGCAGCCCTGAAGATGGTTTTCTGTGGTTTCCCATTTTCACACCAGGCAAATGCTGGGCCTGTTCCTCAATTAAGGCCATGGACGTTTCCTTCCCACTCCTAGCCCTTTCCTATCCCATCACCACCTTAAGATCTATCTGTGTCGGCGCAACGTAAAAAAAAACAAGTTGTAAAATAATTATTAGAAGATTAATATGAATTTAGTGATAAAAAATACAGATACAGGGTAGGCAAATGGTATGGACAAAAACAGACCAACCGGAATGGCATGCAACTCATTAAGATCTACAAAAACCATGACCTGTTTTTCAAATAAACATTTTTCAAGGAAAAAATAATAATACGGCAGTGGCAATACATAAAAGTCACAAGTCACAAAAATAAACTTTGCCAACATGTATGATTAATAGTAACTGTAAGACGACGTATCGGCAAGTAGGATCCCTAAACTGCATGGTTAGCATCACTGAATCGAACCCAAGAGTTAGAAAATAACTAAACATCACTACCTTCAGTATTAACAGGGGAGAAAGAGTAAGGTTTTAGGTACCTTTTAGTGTATAATGTTGCACGATCTTTCTCAAGGTATGGAGTGAAAATCTGTTCTCTAGTAGACTTCTTCCTCTAAGCAAGTCAGAACTTGTGAGCTCCTGTCTGGTTAACACAGAGGAAAACAGTCGAATGCTGTTTTAGTTTTTTGCCACTGATGCATTTCTCTTCTTTCAAGGAATAAAACTTTCTCATGGAGAAGCTAATAAAAAATGCCATTCTCATCGGCATTAACTATCCTCGCGGGTATATTTCTGAGAGTTTTCTAGCATTACAGTATTACGACAGAAGTTCCCGTCATCTACTTCTGTGGATATGTTGTAACCAAGGTTGAGATTTACAAAACACAACTTTATTATTCGCTTCAAATGCAAAATACACTATTTACACAAATAAAACTGAAATTTAACTTGAAGCAAAATGAATTAGAATCTTGAGAAAGAGTCTATCTTTTGTACACTATATACAGGTTTGTAGTATTTACATCCACTACTATCTCGAAAAGATAGTCCTTGTGATAGCAAAGTCGATAGTCGAAAACTATCAGAAGTACTGACATAAATGTTTTGGAAAGTCCTTCCTTGCTGAGTTCATAAAAGCAAGTTCGATGTTGGAAGAATTCTTACTTGGCGAAACCAAGGGAGCTTGCATTAATTAGGGAAATATAACGGTATGTAATAGTATGACTGGATATGGGCAGCGGAATAAGTAAGAGGAGCGGTGACCAGAGGTGAAACCTCGTACTGCCAGAAATTCAGTCCACCTGGCCGAAGCACATTTTCAAGAGGAGTAGCCTCCGTGCTCGACGTAGGGTGTATTCTGGAGCTGGACACCGGGGCAAGTGGGCATCTGGACAGGCTGGGAGTTCCTCTTTATAGTACACACACGATGGTTCAGGCACGCGCACTGAGGGCTGCGCGTCGAGGCTAGAAGAATGACACTTGGCGCGCGTGTAGCTGGCTGGCGGAGCGAGAAGGGAGCGCAGAACATACAACACCCTCCCCTCCTAAATACGCCGGTACGGCGTGAAACGGCGGCGGCTGCGATGCTGGGCCGGAGCTGCTGATGTCTCTGTTGGATTGTCCGTAGCTGGGACCGGGCGGAGTGGCGCTGTCTCGTCCTGAAAGGAACCCATGGTTATTAAATGGTCTAAAGCTCGTTCAGCAATAGATTTATCTGGCTGAGCAATAGAATCAATAGCTGGACATGGGCGGTAGCGCAGACGTATCTGGTCTTGATGGCGGCAGATACGTTTCTCCGTAGTCTGTATTTCGTAGAGACGATGACCCAAAGATCTGCAGATGACTCCAGGTATCCAGAGTGGGTTTGACCTGAATGTCCGGGTGTAGACCTTGTCGTTGACTGAGAACTTCGTTGGTGAGGTCTGAGACTGGGCCAGAAGAGGCTGCAACAGAGAAAGTAAAGTTCTATGAGGTCATCCATGGAGCTTCTGTGCAGGAGTGATATTATCAGCGCCGGGCAGAGTTCTGTAGTTGCTTAAGAGTTGGAGCAATGCTTGGTCTTTAGTTAAGCCTGAAGAGACAGCTTTTTTCATACTTCTCTTAAATGTTTGTACAAAGCGTTCAGCTTCACCATTAGATTGAGGGTGAAAAGGCGGTGCTAGGATATGACGAATGCCATTATATGTACAAAATTTCTTAAAAGCAGTAGCTGTAAATTGAGGTCCGTTGTCCGAAATGAGTACTTGAGGTAAGCCTTCTGTAGTAAATATTTTCTGTAGAGCACGAATGGTAGCTTCGGTCGTAGTAGTCGAATGCATATCCACTACATATGGAAAGTGCGATAGTGAATCGATGACTATTAACCACATGGAATTGAGGAAAGGACCTGCGAAATCGATGTGAACTCGTTCCCATGGAGTAGTAGCAGGAGGCCATGAAGCTAGATCAGAAGACGGGGCGTTCTGATTCAGTTGACATTGTTCACAATGACGGATGAGCTTTTCGATGGTGGCATCAATACCGGGCCAGTAGCAGTGTTGACGGGCTAGTTGCTTCGTTCGGGATATACCCCAATGGCTTTGGTGTAATAAGTCGAGAACTTGTTTCTGTAGGCTAAGTGGGATAACCACTCGGAAGATGGTGCCTGCTTCTAGGAGTACGACTCCAGCACGAGTCGTGAGACGATGCTGCATACGATGATAAGGTGCAAGGTGGGCAGGAAGATTGCTCTGAAGAGGCCAACCGTTGCGGATGTAAGTACGCACAGTAGCAAGTGTACTGTCCTTATCCGTAGCTTTAGCTATGCAGGTAGCATCAATAGGAAAACTGGAGACAGTATCTTCAAGTTCTATGTCCAACTGAAGACATTCAGATTCTTGAGAATCGAAGGCAGTATCAGGACCAACTGGTAAGCGTGAGAGGGCATCAGCATTACAATGCTGGGATGTGGCTCGATAGACAATCTGATAGGAATAATCAGAAAGGAACATGGACCATCTTTGAAGCTTTCTGAGGGAATTCTCAGGGATCTTATTACCAGGATGGAATAAGTGTACGAGAGGCTTATGATCAGTAATGATCAGGAAATGGTTGCCATAGAGATATTCATTGAAACGGCGAATACCAAAGATGATGGCTAAAGCTTCTTTCTCTATCTGTGAGTATCGACGTTGATGGTCATTAAGTGTTTTCGAAGCGAAAGCGATGGGGCGTTCCCGTCCATGACGATCCTTCTGGGAGAGAACGGCACCGACACCGTAGTCTGAAGCGTCAGTAGCTAGCGTGATGAGCTTGTCGGGCTGAAAATGAGTGAGTTGTATAGCTTGAATTAAGGCGTTGTTGATGGTTTGCCATGCCTGTTGGCATTGCGGAGTCCATTGAAATTTAACACCTTTTTTACGTAGAGCGTTTAATGGAGCTGCCACTGTAGCGAAGCGGGGAATGAACTTATTATAGTAGTTCGCTTTGCCTATGAAGGACTGGAGCTGCTTGAGGTTCTGAGGTGCTGGCATGTTGACGATAGCTGAGACATTCTGTGCACTAGGGCGAATTCCAGTCTTATCAAGTATATGTCCTAGGTAGTGAACTTGAGGCTGAAAGAATGTACATTTAGCGAGATTCGCTCGTAGGCCATTGTCTTTCAATTTCTGGAGAAGGAGGCGTAGATTGTTTAGATGTTCCTGATGATCTTTTCCAGTAACAATAATATCATCCAGGTAGTTAGCACAACCGGGAATGGAGGCAGTGAGTTGAGCTAAATAGCGCTGAAAAATAGCCGCTGAGGATGAAACACCGAATGGGAGCCGCTGGAGCTGGAGCAGTCCGAGAGGAGTGTTGAGTGTTAGAAATTTCTTAGAGTCTTCGTCTAAAAGTAGCTGGAGATATGCTTCTTTAAGATCAACTCGAGAGAAGAATTGTCCACCAGCGAGACGACGGAATAAGTCTTCTGGACGTGGAATAGGAAAGATATCTGTGTCGAGTTGTGCGTTGACTGTAGATCGAAAATCGCCACAAAGTCGAACATTACCATCAGGTTTCTTGATTACCACTAGTGGAGTAGCCCATTGACTAGAAGTAACTGGTACCACAATGCCAGTTTGTATCCATCTTTCTAATTCTTTCGTGACCGGGTCTTGAAGTGCTAGGGGTACTGGACGTGCTTTGAGGAAGCGAGGCTTAGCTCCGGATTTCAGCTGTATGTGAGCTGTATAGTCTTTTGCTGTTCCGAGCTGAGAGTCGAAGACTTCAGGAAACTGCTTTAGGAGATCGGTAACGTCAGAAGTAGGATGCAATGTAGATACGTTAATGTTGTCATGTATCTGGAAACCAAATAAGTTAAATAGATCCATGCCCATAATGTTGGATGCAGTGTAGTTGTTAACTACGAGAAGAGGAATGGCCTTCTGAATTCCTTTATAACTAGCCTGAAGCTGGATTTGACCTTTAATGTCAATTTTCTTTTTGTTAAACGTCACAAGCTGGATGTCAGCTGGAGAGCATGAAGGGGAACCTAAGTCATGGTAGGTATTCAGGTTAATAATAGAGACCGGTGATCCAGTGTCTAATTGAAAATCGACAGATCGAGTAGAGAATGAGAGAGGAACGATGATCTTGTGAGAATTCCTTGTGGGAAGAATAAGATTGATCTGATCAACTTCCATGTCTTGGCGGGGCTGTATATGCTTCGGGCGTGCTGCAGGAGTCTTAGCAGGGCGGAGCGAACTCCGACATACAGTCTTAATGTGTCCAAGTTTATTACATCGTTCACAAGTGGCTTTGAAAAAACGACAGTCACGACGTTCATGATGCTTGAAACAGCCTCGGCAGGAAGGCAGAAGTTTCGAGGTGCTTTTAGAATTGGGCTTCCTTGTAGCATTACGAGAGGGAACCTGGCGAGAATGCTTGGTAGAGAGCGCCTTATCTGGACGGTTCACTGTAGCAGAGGACTTGCGGGCCTGAGTCGAGACTTGAGCAACTTCGTGTGGAGAAGCTATGGCTGCGGCAGTCTTGGTAGTAAGCTCATAAACCGTAGCAATACGCTGGACGTCTTCTAAAGAAGGGTTACTCTGCTTGACAGCGTCAAAACGTATCTTGTCCTCAGGAGTATGTAAAATTACCATGTCCCGAATGAGAGAATCAGTGTAGGGTGAACCACAACCGTCCTTGGAGCATATGAACTGGCAGGGTTTAGCTAGACCACGCAATTCAGTTATCCATTCAGTATGTGTCTGATGGGGTTGCTTTCTGCTCTGAAAAAATTTATAGCGAGCAGCCACTATGTGAGGAGCTTTGGCATAATGTTCAGTGAGACGGGCCAGGAGCTGTGCGAATGGTACCTCAGAAAGGTTTTCTTCTGGACCTAATTTACGTAGTAATTCACACGTAGCATTGCCAACCGAACTAAGAAATAGTGCTCGGCGGCGTTGATCATCTGTGACAGAATGGCAGATGAAATGCTGTTGTAAGCGTGCTAAATAAACTGACCATTCTTCCTTAGCCGGATCAAAAGCAGAGAACGGAGGAATAGCTGATGGCTGTGTAGAGACAGAAATAGCTTGAATAGCCTGAATTAATGCTGCCTGTTGTTGTTGCATAAACTGTTGTTGTTGCTGCTGTAAGGCTTGGAATACCGTAGCGAGTTGCTCAGCTGTAGCCATTGCGAGATGCGTGCAATAAAGAGCAAGGAGAGCTGTGTGTCAGAACTGGTTGTAGGCGCGACCTTGACCGGTATATGCTGGGAGTGAGAGAGATAGCAAGCAAACAGGCTGGAGCGTGCCACACAGGTGGAGCGCACGACAGAGAGCTGTGGAATGTCTGTTGAGTGGGCGACACACTGAGCACTGATTGACTTCGTCGCCAATGTCTAAGTGTATGAGGGCACTGAGTTTGCTGTACCTCGTTGTGAAGGAGTGGATGAATAGCAAGTTATTATCCTGTCGCCACAGAGTTGGTGACTGGGGCCGATGAATTGGAGTGTTTGTTGCGTTCTTTTTTTTTTTTACCTCGTCGCCATAGAGTTGTGTTGTAACCAAGGTTGAGATTTACAAAACACAACTTTATTATTCGCTTCAAATGCAAAATACACTATTTACACAAATAAAACTGAAATTTAACTTGAAGCAAAATGAATTAGAATCTTGAGAAAGAGTCTATCTTTTGTACACTATATACAGGTTTGTAGTATTTACATCCACTACTATCTCGAAAAGATAGTCCTTGTGATAGCAAAGTCGATAGTCGAAAACTATCAGAAGTACTGACATAAATGTTTTGGAAAGTCCTTCCTTGCTGAGTTCATAAAAGCAAGTTCAATGTTGGAAGAATTCTTACTTGGCGAAACCAAGGGAGCTTGCATTAATTAGGGAAATATAACGGTATGTAATAGTATGACTGGATATGGGCAGCGGAATAAGTAAGAGGAGCGGTGACCAGAGGTGAAACCTCGTACTGCCAGAAATTCAGTCCACCTGGCCGAAGCACATTTTCAAGAGGAGTAGCCTCCGTGCTCGACGTAGGGTGTATTCTGGAGCTGGACACCGGGGCAAGTGGGCATCTGGACAGGCTGGGAGTTCCTCTTTATAGTACACACACGATGGTTCAGGCACGCGCACTGAGGGCTGCGCGTCGAGGCTAGAAGAATGACACTTGGCGCGCGTGTAGCTGGCTGGCGGAGCGAGAAGGGAGCGCAGAACATACAACAGGATATCCATTTCCCCTGAATTAATTTGGAAGTTAATACTACGGTGATTTCCGAAATGAATCAGCCACCTGTTGCTAGCCTTGAAGTCAACAACACCCGTCATGTCTGCAAACGTTTTTGCTTGAGCACGAAGTTGTGGTCTCTTAATTGGGATGAGTTCTCTTTTCCTGAAACTATGTAAATGTAGTGGCATCACTATATGTCACAGTTTTCTAACGGGATTCATTGTGTTTGAATTCACAGTTTTCTTTAAAAATGTTGCCACTGTTAATTGTAATAGTCTACACTGTTTTGCTACTTCAGTTATTTATAGCTAATTTCTGCAGCTGACTAATTTGTATGCGAGAACCTAACAATCATACAGCATAATCTTACCGTGGTATAACACGATAGGCTTCTAACTTTCTTTGGAATTCTAGGAAGTGATGAAGGTTTTGAATATATGGACAGATGTCTAGTCAGATAGTGGAAGATATATTTTTGTTTCAAAACCATCCTCAGGGCTGCCGAAAGTGTGGTCCGAACCCACTATCTCGTGAGTGCAAGTTTATAGCTACGTTACCCAAACTGCACAGCCGCTTGCTCGGTAGTTATTGAATATAGTGGTCTTTAAAAGTTGACATGCGTATTAATAATCCTGCCAACTGTAATTTTTAATCAACTTTTCTTTTTCTTTTTTTCCTTTTTTTTTTTAATGTTGACAACACCTGCTTTGAAATTTACAGGATTTTACTTTTACGATGTCTGCTACAATTTAGCGTTGGTCCTGTTCAAATCGGTTAAGGCGTTAAAAAGTTCACAAAAGAAAAATTCTTTTGAGAAATGTCTCTAGGGGAGGCAAGTTTCAAGCGGTAGGTGACGTCACTTGACCTCGCCTGGCTCGCTCGTGGAGTCTGCTACATACTGGAATGTTCCTTCGCTCAGCTGTTCGCATGTCGGACAGAAATTGTATGCTGAAATAAGTTTTTTCAATTGATATGTGCCAGGGCCTAGGCCTTCCTGGTACAATACACAATTTCCGGAAGTGTCTTGTATGGCTCTCTTAGAAATTGTCACTGAACATTTGCAGTACTGCAAACTTTTTTCAAGATGAATACTAAGGACGCTGTCAGATGGCAGGTACAAAGCGGAACGAATGTGTTTTGTTTTGACTATCTTAGAGCATTATGAACATTCTGGTAAAGCATGTGACCAAATTGTAATGGTTTAAAGTTAAAGTTTACCTATTATTGTTAAATTGTAATATATTGTACACAAAACCCCCAAAAGGAAACGTCAGTCACTTGCACATCATAATTCAAACCCACCAAAAAGAGGTGCAGAAAGTGAAACAGACTATCATCGCAGAACTCATGGCATGTGTTTTCTGGGACTGTAAAGGAGTCTTATTCATTGAATTTATGACAAGAAACACTGTCGTAACTGCTGGTACCACTGTGCTATTCAAAAACATCACCAAGGCATGCTCCTTGGCTGAATATCGGTGTCATTTCAGAGGGCCTCAGGTTTGATTCCTGGCTGGGCCAAGGGTTTTAACTGCTTATAGTTAATTCCTGTGGTTCAGGGACCTGGTTTTTTTGTGTTGACTTAATACACTTCTCTTCACATACACGTAACACACTACACTACTACCACAGAAACACATGATAGGGAATATCTTCTTCTTCTTCTTCTTCTTTTCCTACCGCTTTTCCCACACCTGTGGGGTCGCGGATGCAAACTGCATCGCACATGTGGATTTGGCTCTGTTTACGGCCAGATGCCCTTCCTGACGCCAACCCTATATGGAGGGATGTAAGCACTATTGCGTGTTTCTGTGGTGGTTTGTAGTGTTGTGTGAATATGAAAAGGAGACTGTTGGGACGGACACAAACACCCAGTCCCCGAGCCAGAAGAATTAATCAGAAGCGGTTAAAATCCCCGACCCGGCCGGGAATCGAATCCGGGACCCTCTGAACTGAAGGCCAGTATGCTGACCATTCAGCCAATGAGTCGAACACGTGATGGGGAATATATCCCACTGCAAAGGGTTTACACCATCATGGACATCCCGCTGTAAAACTGGACTAGATTGTATCAAATACTGACTGCAAGAAATTTGGAAAGAGTCCAGGAAGAGGAGGAGGAGGAATGCTCTCGCAGGAAATTGTTCTTCTCTATGACAATGCTCAACCTCATATTGCCAGGAAGACACAAGACTTGCTGCGCAAGTTTCATTGGGAGATTTTTCCATACTTGCCCTACAGTCCAGACTTGGCACAATCTGATTTTCACCTGTTTTCAAAGATGGATTTCATTGCTGGAAAGCAGTTTTTCAGTGATAATGAAAAGGACGCTGTTATGGGCTGGTTAAAGCAACAGACAAAAATGTTCTATGCCCAGATGTCCAATGTGACTATACTGAAAAGTAGCTTAAGGTATGTCAGTTTATTTAATATAGAAACTGTACAATTTTTTATGGGTAAACATTCATTACTTTCATAATTGTCCTTGTATATGTTGTTTCTTCCGCTTTTCAAACAACACTGGTTGAGTGGCTTGAGACTCAAAGCCATTGTAGCAGTCGAGTCCTTTGGCTGGCCTTGAGCGATTGATTAATTGGCTGATGCAGTTCTCGTGGCCACCTCGATCACCAGAGAATTGGGCAGCTCATACATTATGTCGATTAATTTACTCTGGTTTCAGTGATTTATTTTAAGACAGTGGAAGGAATTGCTATCATAGTTATAATGGGAAATTATTAAATTGGAGGACAAAAAAGTGGATCAATTTGTAAAAAGGTAATTGTAATTGTTAAACAGCATTTATTAGAGAGAATTCTCCCATTAATTACATTGTTACATTAAGGTAGTTTCTAATGTGTATTCTGCAGTTTTGGAGAAGAATATGATGTTTAGGAATTATAAATAAACTTACAGAACTGCTTTCCACACCTATGTGCCCAATTTTGTTGCATCGACTAGAAATAAAACCTTTTAAGTTTTACGATACTGGGGAGGAATCTATTGATGGATTATCAGTGTGTGACACAATATCTGTCGCAAAGAAACATTTTCCTTCAGTTTCTCTCTCATATTTGACAAGTTAAGATGCCTCTGAGCCCAGATGATGTTGCAAGAGCAGTGGCGTTGGGTGTATAATGGTTGCAGCATTCATTATTTGGGTAATGCTGGCAATGCATCATATGGAAGCATCGAGCATGCTCTAAGACAATTTTGTGAACTCAGTACCTACCACAGACAACCTGGATCAGGCTGTCAGAGGTCTACATCTACTAGGGATGATAGGTTTCTGATTATCCAAGTTCTGACAGAACGCCAAACTACTGCCATCCAAGCCAGAAATCGACTCGAGGCAGTAAGAAATGTCATTGAGACTGCTAGGACTGTCGGACGAATACTCCAAGAAGCCAATTTGATCTCAAGAAGACCTGCAACTTGACGTATGTGCGATAAACAGATATAACGTGAAAACAGTATTCTCTCACCCATGCATAAATAATGCAAATATAGAGCTCGAATTATTATTATTATTATTTTAGATTATTATTACCTGTAATGTATAGCTATGAAGTGTTTACATCCATTTAATATCAGTATTATTATTACATCAAATGTGCATACGATACGATCGCATTGTTTGTGAGGTTATGTCATGAAACATGTACTGTATATAGACATTTATATCAGTTCAATTAATGTAAGAACTTGTATATCATTTATTCTTACCTGTATATGTAATTTGTAATCCACTACAAAATTGTGAAACACACTGTAACTTCCAGAATGTTGCTGGGTAGACAAGAACGATGGAGAATCTTCTGTACACTGTATCTATGTATAAAGCACTCTAGAATTTTTGAGAAGGTATTTTTTTGTAATGTATCTCTCTAGAAGCCTGGCCAGGCACATATATAAGGTGGCACTCTTGATGGTAGAGGGGAGTTATTGTTCGGTAGAGTTACGAGTTAACATGTTATACTTGTGACCACGTGTTGTGACATGCTTTTAAGCAGTCATCTGTTTCAACTGTGTTTTAAGGTTGCAGTCTCCATGTGCAGTGATAGACAATTGTTAAAATCACAGCTTTGTTGATGAGTGTGTTTTGCTAGTGAGAGAAGTGATTAAAATTATATGTGTGTTTAATTTGTAAGTAGATGTGAATAAATAACTGTACCAACTGACAGCATTTCGTGTGTGTCTTTGTGGATACGTTAAATTGGCCCATGGCGTACCCTGCAGCACAGAGCAGCTTGATTGCAGTTTTCATGTCGCCATCGGAATTGGGCTGTGGTGGCGGTGGTCAGTGGTACTTTTTACGGATGAGTTGCAATTTTGTCTCCAGTCACCTGGTGGTAGAGAGAGAATGTGGAAGAGGTGTGGGGAGCTATATTCATATTGCAACATCTCCATGAGATCACCATGTGGGCATGGCTCCATCATCGTGGGCCATGAGGCTCGGACAGAACATATTTTCATCGATGGAGATGTTCTGAATTCACACCTTTACATTGTAGAGGTGTTAGCAGAGCATATAATCTACCTAATCACCTTAGTTGATGAAAATTTCATCCTGATGCGTGATAATGCTCGTTGCGCGGTGGAATATCTATGAGACAGCAGGATACAAACTCTTGACTAGTCAGCTCACAATCCAGACCTCAGTCCCATAGAACACCTGTGGGATGTGCTTGGCCAAAATGTCTGGCATTGCAGATTTAACACCCTCAATGAAATGCGGGTAATACTAGTGGAAGTGTGGACTTTCTAGCTAGTATGCCGCGAAGGATGGAGGCTGTAAATGTCTCCAGGGGTGGTAAAACCTGATACTAAGGAAAGATAAGTGTAAAGTGTCAAGAAAACTTTCCGTGGTATGTTCATAAGTTTGTTCATTGTAATGCAATGTTAATTTAAGTTAAGCAGGGTGAGTTGGCCGTGCAGTTAGGGGCACGCAGCTGTGAGCTCACATCCGGGAGATAGTGGGTTTGAACCACACTGTTGGCAGCCCTGAAGATGGTTTTCCGTGGTTTCCCATTTTCACACCAGGCAAATGATGGGGCTGTACCTTAGTTAAGGCCACGGCCGCTTCCTTCCCATTCTAGGCCTTTCCTGTCCCATCGTCGCCATAAGACCTATCTGTGTCGATGCAACGTAAAGCAAAATAGTGGCATTTTCATAAATTGCAGCATCTAAGAACTTTTCTGGATAAACTTAAAAAACAGAACTTCGATAATCATTATGAAGTTTGCAGAACACTGGTTAACTTTGTTTTTTAATAATATGTTGTAGGAATGAAGAAAAGCTAAGGCTTATGATAAATAAATACAGTTTTTGCTCTTAAATGAAAGTGATCCAGTTTGTTTTTGTCTGCCAGTGCAAATTTTAAGCAATGAAAGGATAATGTTACGTGGTAGATCAGTGCATTAACATCTGGCAAGCATGGTGATTACTCATGTGAACTCTGGAGACAGGTGGGCTCAGATCCCACTATTAGTCATTCTTGAAAGAATTTCTTGGTGGTTTGTCTTTCTTGCTTAGGAAAATTCGGGGATTGTACCATTTATAATAAAGTGACTGCATCCTTCCTGATCGTAGAAGAATAATTCCTGCTCTAACATAAGTTGCCAAATAGAATACACTCAAACAGTTAGTAAGTAGAGCTGTTAACCACGATGTTTCAAACCTTTAAAAGAAAACTAAAAGTTAATTTACATGATATTGCATAAAATGTGTATAGAGAATAAATTTTGGAAGAAGATATTTTCAGTATTTCATCTGTTGGCTTGAACCCTCTACTGCTATTATTTCTTTTTACAGATACCATTATTTTCTTCAGTTGAAAATGGATGTAATTGAAGGAAGAATGAACTGTGATGCTAAGCAGGCTGTTCTACTTGCCAGCTATAGCATGCAAGGTAATTTCTTTCACTTCTGTTAGAGTAAGTATTACTGTCTGTGTTTAATGGTAGGTTAAAGAACAAAATATATTCCTTCTCACTTTCTCCTTTCTTTAACTTCTCTTTGCCATGGTAATTCCTGAGTTACAATTTATTGTATATAACTTTTCTCTTATTTTTGAGAAACACTGTAGTTACTTCCTCCAGAAAACACAGTTTTGCATATTTTAGGATCTAGTTTGCTTTTTCTTTGATGATGAAATTAAGGTATTTTCAGTATATAATGAAAATCGCTTTCAGTAAACGAGGTCATAATTGTTTGTAATGATAGATGGAATTACGACGCACCAGAGATAGTTCCAGGACAATCAATCACTACTGATGTGCATTTAGGGCAGTCGTCCAGGTGGCAGATTCCCTATCTGTTGTTTTCCTAGCCTTTTCTTAAATTATTTCAAAGAAATTGGAAATTTATTGTACATCTCCCTTGCTAAGTTATCCTGGAACCCTTAGCAAAACTAGTCATTGTTACTGATTCAAACTGGGAGACATACCTTAACATTCTTTCTCCCAAGGAGTAAATATAAATCCCCTAACCAACCCATGCGCACGCACCGTCATTAGTACCAGCCACCAAAGACATGCATGGTTGTCAATGTTACCTCAATTTAGAATATTCTTTTGGTTGTTGTTAGTATACGTGTGTGTAAACACGTATGGTATGTATTTATTTTCGGCCATGGTTTACTGTTGAAGGTGGTGATAGATAGCAGAGTTGGTGGTTTTGGTAAAATTTACATGGAGTAACAAACTAAAAAATGCACAAACAGAGGAGTTACTGGAAAGGTGGCAACTTTATTTAACCTTATTATTCACCATGGGCTTAGCTAGTTGGTATATAGAAGTTTGCTCAGTTTTTATTCAACCGATTTTCATGGGTACTCACCTTTTGAAATATCTCACCGCTGCCATCACAGGTTGTGTTCTGTTGTGGACTATGGGTACTCACCTTGTGAAATACCTCACCGCTGCCATCACAGGTTGTGTTCTGTTGTGGACTATCACCCAACATCTGAGTATCCTTTGTAGCAAACTTGGGCAGAGTACAGGCATGGAAATTCTGTCCCAGTCCTCCCTGCAAGCTTTCCATAGATCATCCACGGAACATGGACGGTGATAATGGAATGTCTTTTCAACAGTCTAAATGTACAGAAATCCATTGGACTGGCATTAGGGCTCTTCACAGGAATGTTTTGAAATGGATTTATGTGAATTCCTACTTTCTGTTCATTTTCCTTATAAAAACACAGAAATGTTGTGGTGATGTAACTTGAGACCTCATCCACACCTGGTTCGAGACTGGTAGGTATCATAATAGATTCCTGGGAGTATCTTGCATTCACATATTTTTTTTTTTTTTTTTTTTTTTTTTTTTTTTTCCCAGCCTTTGCATATCATCAACTTACCTCCATAACTGAGTCCTGTGATAACTATAAACCCACATGTGAAACTGTCCCAGCAGTATCGAACACAAAATGCTGTGCTCTTTGGCATTGATGTCATTACATTTCATCACCCGAATGTGACCACTACCTGTGAAATGGACATATGTGTCATCCATTGTGATTACTGACTTCCATTGTGACCCAATCTGGTGCACTTCACTATGTGTATGTATGAAAAATGAGCATGGAATATGGCGTTCCCATTAATGGTTGATTTTCAGCGCCATTTCATGATCCTCACAAATGACATGTAGGCACCTACAGGGTCAACACAACACTGCTCACGGCAGACTCATAGTTTATACTGTCACTCACCAGGTGGCAGTAGCATTTCTCAGTCTGTCCAAGGTTGCTACATACTAGGTTGTTGTATGCATAAGTCTGGTCACGCTCCCAGAATTCTTTGTAGCAGTGGCCAATTTGATACTATAGAGCTCTAATTTCTGTCATCTGTATGTTATCTAGTGCAATGAGATTGAAGTTATAATGGGTTATTGTACCACTCTTAATTGTAAAAGTCACTCATCTGAATGGAGCAGATTATTTAAATTTCTGAGAGATGAGAATAGGTGGGTAAAATGGGTGCAGAATTGCTGACATGATATGTGGCAGCCAACAGAACATTCACGGCAATGCAAGCTTAGTATAACTTTGCTTTATAAAGGTGTAGTAATAATTTCCCAAGTGTCTGCCTCCGTAGTGTAATGGTTAGTGTTATCACCTGCTGTCCTCGAAGGGCTGGGTTTGATTCCCATTACTGCCAGAGATTTGCGAACGGCAGGAGGGCTGGGATGTGAGTAAAAATGGTACATACAGCTCACCTCTATTGAGGGTATGTCTGAAAAGAGCTGCACCACCTTGGGACAAGGACACGGGTTTTGTCCAGCTCCATGGCTAAACGTTAAGCGCACAGGCCTTTGGTCCACGAGGTCCCGGGTTCGATTCTCGCCCGGGTCAGGGATTTTAATATTCCATTGGTTAATTCCATTCTCTTGAGGGCTGGATGTGTGTGCCATCCTCATCATTAGAATTCAATGTAAGTAGGGCCCCGTCTTCACAGATGAGCAAGTCGCCCTTTAAACACCTTTAAATATATGGTTCCACCTTGTCAATATTATTAACTACACTGATGGGAAATGGAATCCCAACACCAAGAAGACATTAGTTTAGAGTAATGCAGTTTAGGCTAAGCAGCTCTGGGTAACTTATTTATTTGATGAAAGTTTCCAAGTCACAGGTTCCAGTATGCGCAGGAAGACCTGTGACATGGTTGAACGTTAATAACCGCTGTAGATGCCAGGATTTTTTAATGAAAGGATGCAAATGTGCATGTATTGTGTTGTATAGGTGCAATTTTTTCGGGTGGAGTTCCACACCTGTTGCACTTGGTCAGTCAAATCAGCAACAGCTAATTCTGGTATTGGATGACGCTCAATTTGTCGTCCCATAATGTCCCACATGTGCTCAGTGAGCAAAAGGTCTAGTGATCTCTCAGGCCAGGGCAATTGGTCAACACATTATAGAGCACGTTGAGTGACAGCAGAGGCAAGAGGACGAGCGTTATCCTGTTGGGAAACAAGCCCTTGGATACCGCGAGTGAATGGCAGCACAACCGGTTCAGTCACCAGACTGACATACAAATCTACAGTCAATGTTCTTGGGATAACGACGAGAATGCTCCTTCTGTCAAAAGAAATCGCTCCCCTGACCATAACTCCTAGTGTAGGTCCAGTATGTTGTAGGGGCAGACAGCTTGGTTCCAAGCACTAATCTGGCCTCTTTCTTTACCAAACTGTGGCCATTACTGAGATCAAGAAAGAAACGGCTCCCATCTGATAACACACCAGATCTCCACTCCGCATTCCAGCGAGCTCTTGTTTGACACCGCTGAAGTTGCGGATGGCAGTGATTCGGAATTAATGGCGTGAACGCTACAGGTCGTCCAGCTCGGAGCTGTCCCTCAAGTTATCGCTTTGTTACAGTTCGCTGTGTCACTCTTGTGTCAACTGAAGCTTTGATGGTTGTAGCAGATGTAGAACAATCCACTGCGAGTACAGCAGTCTTCCGTTTCTATAGTGGCCCGTATGGGGCCGATTCCAGTTTTCTGGAGACAGTGCCTTCCCTTGACTATAGTTGCCAACACTGCTGCACTGTGGATACATCCTTGCCAAGTCTTTCTGCAGTATCTCGTAGCCCTATTAAACGGCCTTGTTCAAACTTGGGAAGCAGCAGATACTGTCTTCTTCATCTTCTCAAAGGAATGTTTGACTCACACTTACCTCACAAAAGTCAGTTCCAGACGATGACTAACGCTCATGAAGTGAACATGACATATTTAATGCAAAATTGCTTTGAAAGGTCGTAGTGGCGTTACTAGCACCACTCTCCGTTGACTAGCCTGCAAATTGGAATTGGTGTCATCTTTCAGATGTGCAAGCATGCCTTCCGAACTTTATCTAGCACAGCTCCTTTTTGGTGTTGGGATTTCATTTACCGCCAGTGTATTATTGTTAATACTATTAACACCCATGAGGCATCAACTCGAAAGGCCTTTTATATTATTATTATTATTATTATTATTATTATTATTATTATTATTATTATTATTATTATTATTATTATTATTATTATTATTATTATTATTATTGAGTCCCACTCCCATTTGACAGGCGAGGGACTCCTTGAAAACAACTTGGCGAACGAAATGGAATTTGATGGGGAGCTATCAATATTAATGGGGCTTCTGGAAGAATGAAGGTAGAACTGGATGAGTCAGCAAAGAGGATGCATCTGGATGTGCTAGGAGTAAGTGATATTCGGGTAATGGGAGATAATGAGGAAGAGATAGGATATTATAAAGTGTACTTGACGGGTGTTAGAAAGGGAAGGGCAGAGTCTGGGGTAGGGCTCTTTGTCAGGAATACCATTGCACGCAACATAGTTTCTGTTAGGCATGTAAATGAGCGAATGATGTGGGTAGATTTGTCAGTTGGAGGAATTAGGACAAGAATTGTGTCCGTGTATTCACATTGTGAGGGTGCAGATGAGGATGAAGTAGACAAGTTTTATGAAGCATTGAGTGACATCGTGGTCAGGGTCAACAGCAAGGATAGAATAGTGCTAATGGGTGATTTCAATGCAAGAGTTGGGAATAGAACAGAAAGATACGAAAGGGTGATTGGTAAATGTGGGGAAGATATGGAAGCTAATGGGAATGGGAAGCGTTTGCTGGACTTCTGTGTTAGTATGGGTTTAACTGTTACGAATACATTCTTCAAGCATAAGGCTATTCACCGCTACACATGGGAGGCTAGGGGGTACCAGATCCATAATAGACTATATCTTAACAGACTTTGAATTCAGGAAATCTGTTAGGAATGTACGAGTTTTTCGAAGATTTTTCGATGATACAGACCACTATCTGATCTGTAGTGAACTAAGTATCTCTAGGTGTAGAGTAGAGAAAGTGAAATCTTTCTGCAAACGAATAAGGGTAGAAAATCTCCAGGATGAGGAAATTAGACAGAAATACATGGATATGATTAGTGAGAAGTTTCGAGCAGTAGACAGTAAGCAGGCTCAGGATATAGAAAGTGAATGGGTGGCATACAGGGATGCTGTAGTAGAAACAGCAAGGGAATGCCTAGGAACAACAGTGTGTAAAGATGGGAAAAGGCGAACACCTTGGTGGAATGATGAAGTGAGAGCAGCCTGTAAACGTAAAAAGAAGGCTTATCAGAAATGGCTCCAAACAAGGGCCAAGGCAGACAGGGATTTATACGTAGATGAAAGAAACAGAGCAAAGCAAATAGGTGTTGAATCCAAAAAGAAGTCACGGCAAGATTTTGGTAATAACCTGGAAAGGCTAGGTCAAGCAGCAGGGAAACCTTTCTGGACAATAATAAAGAATCTTAGGAAGGGAGGGAAAAAGGAAATGAACAGTGTTTTACGTAATTTGGGTGAACTCATAATAGATCCCAGGGAATCACTGGAGAGGTGGAGGGAATATTATGAACATCTTCTCATTGTAGAAGGAAATCATTCTGGTGGTGTTGCAAACAGGCAAGCTCATGGGGAGGAGGAAAATGATGTTGGTGAAATTATGTTTGAGGAAGTGGAAAGGATGGTAAATAAACTCCGTTATCATACGGCTGCAGGAATAGATGAAATTAGACCTGAATTGGTGAAGTATAGCGGGAAGGCAGGGATGAAATGGCTTCATAGATTGGACAAAAGCAGTAATTGCACCTAAGCAAGGGAACAGGAAGGATTGCAACAACTAACGAGGTATCTCATTGATTGGATACCAGGCAAAGTATTCACTGGCATCTTGGAAGGGAGGGTGCGATCAGTCGTTGACAGGAAGTTGGATGAAAACCAGTGTGGTTTCAGACCATAGAGAGGCTGTCAGGATCAGATTTTAAGTATGCGCCAGGTAATTGAAAAATGCTACGAGAGGAATAGGCAGTTGTATTTATGTTCCGTAGATCTAGAGAAAGCATCGAAAGTGGGGTAGCAGCCTTTCGGTAGTTGCAAGGGCAGCAGTCTAGATGATTGACTTATACGGCCTTGTAATAATACTCAACATGGCTTAGCTGTGTTGATACTGCTACACGGCTGAAAGCAACGGGAAACTACTACAGCTGTAACTACCTCCTGAGGACATGCAGCTCTTTCTGTATGAATGATGTACTGATGATGGCTTCCTCCCGGGTAAAATATTCCGGAGGTAAACTAGTCCCCCATTCAGATCTCTGGGTGGGGACTACACGAGAGGGGGCGATCATCACGATGATGGATACTGACATTCTGCGAGTCGGAGCGTGGAATGTTAGAAGTTTGAATCGTTGTGGTAGGTTAGAGAATCTGAAAAGGGAGATGGATAGGCTAAAGTTAGATGTAGTTGGTATAAGTGAAGTACGTTGGCAGGAAGAACAAGATTTTTGGTCAGGCGACTACCGAATTATCAACACAAAATCAAACAGGGGAAATGCAAAAGTTGATTTAATAATGAATAAGAAAATAGGGCAGCGGGTAAGCTACTACGACCAGCATAATGAAAGAATTATTGTCGTCAAGATAGACACCAAACCAATGCCCACCATAATAGTGCAGTCTATATGCCTACTAGTTCAACGTATGATGAAGAAATCGAAAGAATATATAAGGAGATAGGAGATTTAATACAATATGTAAAAGGTGATGAGAATCTAATTGTGATGGGAGACTGGAATGCAGTGGTAGGCCAAGGAAGAGAAGGTAGTACAGTAGGAGAATTTGGATTGGGACAAAGGAACGAAAGAGGAAGTTGGCTGGTTGAATTCTGCACTGATCATAATTTAGTCCTTGCCAATACTTGGTTCAAACACCACAAACAAAGGCTGTATACATGGATGAGACCTGGAGACACTGGAAGGTATCAAATAGACTTCATTATGATTAGGCAGAGATTCAGAAAACAGGTGTTTGATTGCAAAACTTTCCCAGGAGCACACATGGACTCTGACCACAAATTGTTGGTCATGAAATGCCATCTGAGGTTGAAGAAATTGAAGAATGCAAGGAAAGAATGCAAAAAGATGATATCTAGACAAGTTGAAAGAAAAGAGTGTGAGGGATTGTTTCAAGGAACGTGTTGCACAAGGACTAAATGAAAAGGCTGAAGGAAACACTGTGGAGGAAGAGTGGGGAGTCATGAAAAATGAAGTCAGTTGGGCTGCTGAAGAAATGTTAGGAAGGAAGAAAAGATCAACTAAGAATCAGTGGATAACTCGGGAGATACTAGATCTGATTGATGAATGACGAAAATACAAGAATGCTAGAAATGAAGAGGGCAGAACAGAATACGGGCGATTAAAGAATCAAGTGGATAGAAAGTGCAAGGTAGCTAAGGAAGAATGGCTGAAGGAGAAGTGCAGGGATGTCGAAGGCTGTATGGTCCTGGGAAAGGTAGATGCTGCATACAGGAAAATCAAGGAAACCTTTGGAGAAAGGAAGTCTAGGGGTATGAATATTAAGAGCTCAGATGGAAAGCCACTTCTAGGGAAAGAAGACAAAGCAGAAAGATGGCAGGAGCATATCCAACAGTTGTATCAAGGTAAAGATGTAGATAATTTGGTTCTGGAACATGAAGAGGCTGTTGGTGCTGATGAAATGGGAGACCCAATTTTGAGGTCAGAGTTTTGACAGAGCTGTGAGTGACCTCAATAGGAACAAGGCACCTGGAATTGATGACATTCCCTCTGAATTACTGACTGCCTTAGGAGAAACCAGCATGGCAAGGTTATTTCATTTAGTGTGCGAGATGTATGAGACAGAAGAAGTCCCATCCAATTTTTGGCAGAATGTTGTTATACCTGTTCCCAAGAAAGCCGGTGCTGACAGGTGTGAAAACTACCGTACCATTAGTTTAGTATCTCATGCCTGCAAAATTTTAACACATATTATTTACAGAAGAATGGAAAAACAAGTTGAAGCTGAGTTGGGAGAACATCAATTTGGCTTCAGAAGAAATGTAGGATCACGTGAAGCAATCCTGACATTACGTCTGATCTTAGAGGATCGAGTCAAGGGTGACAAGCCCACGTACATGGCATTCGTAGATCTAGAAAAGGCATTCGATAATGTTGATTGGACCAAGCTATTTATGATTCTGAAGATGATAGGGATCAGATACCGAGAACGAAGAATTATCTACAATCTGTATAAAAATCAGTCTGCAGTGATAAGAATCGAGGGCTTTGAAAAAGAAGCAGCAATCCAGAAAGGAGTGAGGCAAGGCTGCAGTTTGTCCCATCTACTTTTCAGTGTTTACATAGAACAGGCAGTAAAGGAAATCAAAGAGAAATTCGGAAAGGGAATCACAGTCCAAGGAGAGGAAATCAAAACCTTGAGATTTGCCGATGATATTGTTATTTTTTCTGAGACTGCAAAAGATCTCGAAGTTGCTGGATAGTACGGAGGGAGTCTTTGGTAAGGAGTACAAGATGAAAATAAATAAGTCCAAAACAAAAGTAATGGAGTGCAGTCGAATGAAGGCAGGTGATGTAGGAAACATTAGATTAGGAAATGAAGTCTTAAAGGAAGTAGATGAATATTGTTACTTGGGTAGTAAAATAACTAACAATGGCAGAAGTAAGGAGGACATATAATGCAGACTAGCACAAGCAAGGAAGAGCTTTCTGAAGAAAAGAAATTTGCTCACTTCAAACATTGATATCGGAATTAGAAAGATGTTTTTGAAGACTTTCGTGTGGAGCGTGGCATTGTATGGAAGTGAAACATGGACGATAACTAGCTCAGAAAGAAAGAGAAAAGATATCTTTTGAAATGTGGTGTTACAGAAGAATGCTGAAGGTGAGATGGATAGATCGAATCACGAATGAAGAGATACTGAATCGAATTGGTGAGAGGAGATTGATTTGGCTAAATTTGGCGAGAAGAAGAAATAGAATGATAGGACACATCTTAAGACACCCAGGACTTGTTAATTTGGTTTTTGAAGTAAGTGTAGGTGGTAGGAATGGTAGGGGTAGACCAAGGTATTGTACCAGGAAATGTTAATGGGTTTTGGGCATGAGAAGGACCTCAGGTAGTGTACGGTGATTTTGGAGCCGATACAGAGAAGGATAGAATCGTAGGGCGAATAATTGATGGTTATACTTTTTCCAAACAATTTATTAATAATATTCAAAGATTCATCACCCTGCAATCTTAATATAGGACTCAAATCTTTCATCAAAATCTGTCAAAATCAAAAGGTTTAAACGGATATCTTCTTGAAGTCAGTTCGTGGAAAAAAAAAATGAATATCACTCTTTCATGGGACATTGATATCCTATAATCTTTTTAACTTTTATGAAAACACTAAGTATCAATTTTGCACCTAGAGCCTTTCTAAGTCTTAAATCATAAAATGAACACACACGCTTATTATTGAAGAGTTGAAATAAAGATTTAAATTCTTGTTGAATGTCTCTCAGTTTGTTAGAATTGAAATTAAGGATCATAAAACACTTGAAACCCTAAAGTTCTTCTACGTAATGTGAATGTGAATTAGTTATTAAATTTGAAAAATAAATTTATCACCAAATGTGAACTTCTTAGAAATGATGAAAAATTATGAAATATTATTCACACATAGCACTGGGAATATCACTGTTCCGGATTAATAGTTTTGCAAAAAGTCAGTCAGTTCGTGACTACTCGCTCAGAAAAGGAAAATCAGCTTACGAATGTTGAAGTGGAGAATGGGACTCTGGAACATTCCGCAGAGTGCGGACGGAGACTCGAACTCAGCGATGCTCCATGAAGAGACCACGTTGACGTCCCTCGATGGGTACCATAGATGAAATGATGTTTGATGTAACTGGATCTTGTAGTATTTCACCAAGATTTCCGCTGCTCTTGGAGGTGATATTAGCACACGGAAAATTCAATTGGCACGATTAAATTTAGTAATCACAGATATTATTATCACTCACTGTCGTAAAACACAGTTCAGCTCATATTCTAATTTTATGATGTTAAATGAATAATTACAGTCCTTGTTGCATAAGACACAGTTTAAAATCGTCACTGATAACATCTGAAAATATGGTCGTGAAGTAGTAAGCACAGTTCAGACACTTGAAAATGCAATGTGTAATAATTTTTATCACAGTCTCTGAGCCACTATCATAAGCAGATTGAGATGATTTTCTGGTCGTGATTGTATTATACTAGCATGAATTATCTAATAAAAAGTTCTTAATGTTTACCGGGTTTATTACAGGAAAAACAGTAAAGTCTTATCCTAATATGGCACGAACACTGAGAAAATGAAGTTACACACAGTTCAAGGATGTACTGTCTTAAAGGAAATGAGTCCTAGAATAATCAAAGTTGTCGTAAATGATGGTTTCTGTTTATCACACACGGTAATTTGAGGTATCGTCGTAGTTCACTATTATGCGAAATTAACAAAGTCCACATGTCATGTACTAGTCTGTAAATATCAAATACTCCAATAATTTCACAAGTGTTATATTCCAGAAATGTCTAGTATTTTATCATCGTCACGGCACTTTAGAATAAGTACGGTGCGACGTTCTTTACAAGTTCAACGGCGTTCGATTATGGCCATAACTACGTACTCGCGAAACGCGACGGAACATACTTTCTTCACTGACGGGACTGCACTGACAGACTGTACTCGCACGAGGGTCAGACTGCTCTCTCTCCCCCAGCCTCTCTCTGCCTGCTGGTCTTGACATAGTGGCCTATATATCCCCGCCAGGTGGGCGGCGCTATGAATCATGTGACGAAGAGTGCTCATTCCTTCCAAAATTTTAATTGTTATATTTCAAAAACTACTGGACAGATTGACTTGAAATTTGCAGGGTTTTACTTTTATAATGTCAGCTACAATTTGGCGTTAGTCCTGTTTTAATCGGTCCAGGCGTTAAAAAGTTCATGAAAAAAACTTCGAGAAACATCTATAGGGGAGGCAAGTTACTAGCGGCAGTGACGTCACTTGACCTTGCCTGGCTTGCTCGTGAAGTCTGGTAGGTACTAGAATGTTCTTTCATTCAGCTGTTCACATATCAGAATGGAATTGTATGCTGGAAATAAAGTTTTTAATTTATATGGGCCAGGTCCTATGCATTCCTGGTACAGTATGAATATGACGAGCAGATTAGAGCAGATGTAGGATAAAATAGTTACGTAGAAATGAAAAGGTTACCATAGAATAGGGTGGCGTGGAGAGCTGCACCAATACAGTCTATGGACTGATGACTCAAACACGAGAAAGCATATGACAGGGTACCGAGGGAAAAGATGTTCACTATACTAGGGGACTATATGGAATTAAAGGTAGATTATTAAAATCAATCAAAGGCTTCAGTGAGAATTGATGGTAGAATGAGTTCTTGGTTCAGGGTACTTACAGGGGTTAGACAAGGCTGTAATCTTTTACCTTTGCTGTTCGTAGTTTACACGGATCATCTGCTGAAAGGTATAAATTGGCAGGGAGGGATTCAGTTAGGTGGAAATGTTGTAAGCAGTTTGGCCTATGCTGGCGACTTGGTCTTAATGGCAGACTGTGCCGAAAGCCTGCAGTCTAATATCTTGGAACTTGAAAATAGGTGCAATGAGTATGGTATGAAAATTAGCCTCTCGAAGACTAAATTGATGTCAGTAGGTGAGAAATTCAACAGAATTAATTGTCAGATTGGTGATACAAAGCTAGAACAGGTGGATAATTTCAAGTATTTAGGTTGTGTTTTCTCCCAGGATGGTAATATAGTATGTGAGATTGAATCAAGGTGTAGTAAAGCTAATGCAGTGAGCTCGCAGTTGCGATCAGTAGTATTCTGTAAGAAGGAAGTTAGCTCCCAGACGAAACTATCTTTACATCGGTCTGTTTTCAGACCAACTTTGCTTTACGGGAGTGAAAGCTGGGTGGACTCAGGATATCTTATTCATAAGTTAGAAGTAACAGACATGAAAGTTGCAAGAATGATTGCTGGTACAAACAGGTGGGAACAATGGCAGGAGGGTATTCGGAATGAGGAGATAAAGACTAATTTATTAATGAACTCAATTGATGAAGCTGTACGCATAAACCGGCTTCGGTGGTGGGGTCATGTGAGGCGAATGGAGGAGGATAGGTTACCTAGTAGAATAATGGACTCTGCTATGGAGGGTAAGAGAAGTAGAGGTAGACGAAGACGATGATGTTTAGACTTGGTTTCTAACGATTTAAAGATAAGAGGTATAGAACTAAATGAGGCCACAACACTAGTTGTAAATCGAGGATTGTGGCGGCGTTTAGTAAATTCACAGAGGCTTGCAGACTGAACGCTGAAAGGCATAACAGTCTATAATGATAATATACATATATATTATTATTATTATTATTATTATTATTATTATTATTATTATTATTATTTTTCCATTCATGGCATTTCTGCCAGCTAAGGACCACTTTATTTCAACTGTTTAGTTGTTGTTATTGTTGTTATTATTATTATTATTATTATTATTATTATTATTATTATTATTATTATTATTATTATTATTATTATTATTATTATTATTATTATTGTACTGGGAGGTACACCTCTCCGCTGCGCGTTCAAAATGAGCGCCTAAAAGAACTCCTCTATCTACCAGATGTGAAACCAACAATACAACAAGTTAGAACTGTACTCTGAAGATGTCGCCACTAAAATCTGATATAATTTTGTTATTGTGAAGTTTCCTGTACTGTGTGAATTTCTACTAGTTTGTTTGCCCTTCATCAAGAAGTTTGGACATTCTTCCATAGATGTCACTGCTGAAAAACTATGATCATGCACCCTGGTGCGAAGTGAATGAACTTTTGATTTAAAGAAGTTTTGTATCCATACGTTGTTTTTTTTTTTTTACTAATTGATGCTCATTTATTTTTGGGTTGGCAATATTTATCTGTTCTTTCCGCCAGTTTTTTAATCTAGCCAATCCCAAATTTCTGTAATTAATTTTCAACCAATCACAGCCCTCTTCTTCGATTTTGAGTGTAACTTTTAAATCCACCAATAAAAATGAGAGGGTGTGGCTAGTTTAATCTAGAATGGTCTCGAACTTTCCCCGAGGGTTTATAAACTGCGGATTTTCTCGTCTCTTGGCCAATTGATCCTCATCTAACCTAGTGTGCGTGTCAAGCAGGAGGTGGGCGGCGCCTCATTCATCAGGCAGCAGTTCTTCGACATGGTAATGGCCACGTAACATCTTTATTTCTTGCTAGCTCTGCAGCTTAACCTGAGGGAAAGGTCCGAAACATTAACTATGTAACCTAGTTTTCCTAAAAATGTAACTTTCTGCCGGCTAATGTAAAACTTCATAAAATCTTAAACTGTACATCGGGGATAGAGAGAGATATACCCTCTCGAGCTCCCCTTCATCTTGGTTTGAGGTGCCACATTTGTTTCTGCAATGTATTAAAGTTATTTCCATGCGTGCAACCTCAGTAGTTTGGGATTAGCCCCTGTTTCGTCGGCCAAGTGCTCTATTGGTCTTTAAATTTTTTGGAGCTCAATCTTCGACTCCATTCATGTTGTACTCGGGCTGTTTATTTAACCTGTTCATTTTCACTAAATCCCTGTAGGTTGGGTACTAGATACCTCTGTGTAATAAGATTTCTGTTTGTAAATAGTGCCTTGAAAGGCCAGTGATTATTAGGTTTTCATGTTATGTTGCCTTGAGTAGGCTTAAAAACTGAGAGCACTTTAGCTCTTTTTCTAGTGTTGTAAAAGTGCCTCTGGGAGGCCTGATATTGTAGTTTAAGGAACAAGCACTCCATGTATCAGGGGATTTCTGCCCTTATGTAAATTCATGTGCTCTGTCAATTTGAGCAGGTAGCTCAGGAAATGTAAAGCTAGGGGCTTAAACCCCAAGGTGTGGAGATTCTGAATCTTGGACTTTTTACCAATCTTATTTAACGTTTGCTACTTGTAAAAATTCTCAATTTTGGTGTCTGAAAATATAACCTTCACCTTAAATTTTAAATTCTATTCTTGACATTGTAGTTAGTCCCATTCATCCTGACACCTTCTTTCAGCTCTGTGTTCCACGGGTATCCCCGTAACAAGTGGTAGCAGAGCATGGTTGAATGGGTCTCAATTAAGCCTCTTTTGTCGGCTAAACATAGAATCTGTTCCGAACTCTAAGAATTTTCTCAGTCTCTGGAATTTCCTTTTCCCTTTCCTAAATTCGTAAATTTCTTTCATCATGTCCGGCCCTCGCGAAGTCCTCCACCCCGGCTACTTGCGCAAGGAGGAATTAATTTATGAATTACTTATTAGGAATGTTCAATCTGGAGGCACGGTTGCGGCAGATACCACCAAGCTTAAGGAAATCCTTGAATTACCAATTTGTATCCCAACTTTGGGAGAGAAGGATATTGATGAGGCTCTATCCACTATCACGGACAACACCACCGAGCTAGCATCCGTAGTTAGTTTTTTTGAAGTAAGTGATCCATCTCCTAATCAGCTTAAAAGAGTACAGGCTAGATTGTTCCACTTTTCTAACAGGGTGAGCGATCTATTGTCTCCAAAATTAAAGGAAGATCATGCTAAGGAGGGGAGTAATTTAATTGATCATCTATCAAAAATGTCCAGTAAAGTTAGTCAATTGTTAACTGGGACTGCTACTCCCACAACCGACCAAGCCACTGTTGTAAACATAGCTAGTGAGAAAGATTCTTCCAAAGGCGAAGAAAGCAGAAAATCTGTGGCAACTCAACAAACTTCTGCCCCATTAGGAAATGAGCCTGACCGTCGTACATCTATTCCACCATTCTTTTCAAATAATGCTGTCTCTGAAGCTTCTTCACCCCCTAGGCCGTTACCTACTATGTCACCCGGGTTCAGTAGCTTGCCTCACCCTTTGGTTATGTTACTTAGGGGAATCTCTAAGTTTTCTATTAATCTACTAATGATGTCATCTCATTTTTAAGATTCTTAGTTGAATTTCAAGATCACGCTCTAGTGTTTTCTCTTTCCCCTTTTAAAATTCTTCAAATTATTTGTCCTTATTCCATAGGTGTCCTCTCAGACAAAATAGTCAGAGCCATAGCTGAGCAATCTTCTATAGAAGGCTTCCATGCACACCTTCTGGCGAATTTCGTTCCGGCTAGGGCAATGTACTCTCTAATACAGAAGTACTATTACAGAGTACAGCGACTGGATGAAAATCTCGCTGACTTCTTCCAGGTTATTAAGTTCTACACTAGGGTATTCGCTCTTCATTTCCCGGAAGATCAAATCGTGCCGACAGTTGTTGAAGGGATTTCCCCGCCCTACAGGTCGTACTTGTATTTTGCGTCGTGTTCTCAAACTTTTGCTGAATTAGAGGCTATGGCGGTTGCAGCCAAAAGAGTTAGGTATGCCGACACCTTACGAGTCGCTAAGGAGCCCCCTCCGTCTTCGAGCAACTTTCGGCCTCAACCTCGCCGAACTTTCACCACCCGCAAATGCTATGCTTGTGGGTCGACAGATCATCTGCGTAACAAGTGCCCTTTGATTAAATCCAGTGGGACAAAGGATGGAACAGGTTCATCACAAGGGTGTTTCAAGTGTGGCTCCTTTAATCACCTCGCCAAGAATTGCCCTAATGCCAATAGCACCGCCTCCTGTTCAACTTCTGGTGCAACCTCCACCAACTCGAATAATCGAAAGTGACTAGTGGCATCGGCTGAGTCGGCAAAGTCATCTTCCCAAGGCTCAGCCCCGGTCAAAACCA
Source organism: Anabrus simplex (assembly GCF_040414725.1). Lineage (NCBI taxonomy): Eukaryota > Metazoa > Arthropoda > Insecta > Orthoptera > Tettigoniidae > Anabrus > Anabrus simplex. Next base: position 984,119,941 of record NC_090266.1, read on the forward strand.
CCGAAGGCTCGGAACAGGCTAGAAGTTCTTCTAACCCCACATTTGAATGCCCTAAAGAATGCCTTAGTATTGCAGCGGAGTCCCCCGCTCTGGTACCTTTTCTCAAAATTGAGTTGAGCAATGAATCGGTTACTGCCCTGTTAGACTCTGGGAGTGTTTGTTCTATTATTTCGGCAGAATGGTACTCAAAATTAAAGTCTGGTTGTAAATTTTCTGACTATTGTTCATCTTTGGTTCAATGAGTTTCGGCCAATTTCTCTCCCTTAGAAATTTTATGTTTCATCTTTGCCAAAATTTCGATTTCTAAATTTACTTGGAAAGTAAAACTGTTTGTGGCTAAGCACTTGTTTTGCCCCATAATATTAGGAGCAGACTTCATGTCTCATACTGGTCTAGTGCTCGACATTCAGAGCAAGTCATGCACTGTCAAATTTGTTAGTAACTGTAACATTCCTTTGCTTAAGTGTAGTTCTGCATCATGTTTATCTGTTTCGTCTACCCAGGATGAGATGTTGTTAGACCTTTGACATCTACCTGAGGAGCAGGCTGATAGTATTCGTCAATTGTGTCAGTCGTCTCCGGATGTATTTTCTGATACTCTTGGTGTCACTGACCTTATTGATTATAAGATCGAGGTTACCGATTCGATCCCAGTTAGGTTTCCACCTTATAGGTTGTCTCCTCCTAAAATGAAGGCCCTCAAGGAGATCATCGATCAGATGTTAAAGGATGGTGTTATTCGACCTTCTAAGTCGGCGTATTCCTCGCCTATTTTTCTGGTACCGAAACCCCAGCGTGGCTTCAGGCTTGTTATTGACTATAGGGCATTAAATCGGAAGGTGGTGTTACAATCTGTGCCTCTTCCCGGCCTTCACTCTTGTTTTTCATGGTTTCGGAAAGCTAAGTTCTTCACCATCTTAGACCTTAATCAGGCATACAATCAGATACCTCTACCAGAAGAATAAAAACATTTAACAGCTTTTGCCATGGATCGGAACTTGTATGAGTACAACCGTGTGCCTTTCGGGCTCCCCAGGGGGGGCAGCCTTGCTCACGAGACTGCTAGATAAGGTCTTCTCCGACATCAAATTTGAATACTTGTATCATTATCTGGATGATGTCATTGTATTTTCTGAGACCTTTGAAGAACATCTAGATCATCTAAAAGAGGTCCTTAATCGCCTTCGTAAGGCAGGGTTGACTGTGAAGTTATCTAAAGCAGCTTTTGCTAAGTCTTCTATGTCATTCCTAGGGCATATTGTGTCGCCCGATGGTGTTTCTATTGATCATTCTAGAACACAGGCCATCCGTGATTTCAAACCACCTAAGGACATCAAAGGTATTGCCAGATTCATAGGCATGGTGAATTTCTTCAGGAAATTTATCCCTAACTTCGCTAACAGAGTGGCGCCCTTGAACTTACTTCGTAGGAAAGGTGTCAAATTTGAGTGGGGGCCGTCTCAACAAGCCGCTTTCGAAGTTCTGAAATTAGCCCTTTGTAATGCCTCTGTCCTTGCTATGCTTGATTTCTCGAAGAAATTCATCGTTCACACTGATGCCTCGTCATCGTCGGTGGCTGTTGTGCTTCTTCAAGAAACTGAATTCGGAAGGCGACCCATCGCCTGTGCATCTAGGACACTCGGTTCAAGAAGCCAAGTATTCCATCTACGAACTTGAGGGTTTGGCAGTCTTATTTTCATTAGAGAAGTTCCGCCTCTATCTGGAACACATTAAGTTCGACCTGGAAACTGATAACCAAGCCTTTAGTTGGGTCTTAGCTAGGCCGCGTCACACTGGTCGTATAGCCTGTTGGGCCATCAGGATTTCTGCCTTCCAGTTTGATGTTAGGCATATAAGAGGTACTGTAAATGTTGTGGCGGATGGACTAAGCTGCATGTTTGCTAATGATGTGGAGACCTCCGAATTGGAAAATAGTTCGTCTCTTCCCACGCCCATACCTTCGGGTGTAAATGCCATTCTAACTGATGCCCTCTTGTTGTTTATGGATATTGAAAAATATCAACGTGAAGATCCTGTGCTGGCCCCTATTATGGAAACCCTTTCTTCTGGGGAACATGTCGTCCCTTATGTGTTGAGGAATGGGGTTTTATGTTGCCCTTCGAGGCATGATCAAAAGATGAAAGTTGTGGTTCCAGCTGTTCTTGTACCTATGATCTTCAAGTACTACCATGAGACCCCATTAAGGGGGCATTTAGGCATCTTCAAAACTCGAGAAAAGATCTGAGAGATGTTTGTCTGGAAAGGTATGGACGGTGAAATTCGAGAATAGGTAAAAGCTTGTAAATCTTGTTGGCTTAGTAAGCCCACCTTGTCCACTAAGCTAGGTCTATTATCTTCTCATCAAGCATCGTGCCCCATGGAACGCCTCTATATCGACTACGTCGGACCCTTCCCCCAATCAAAGGGGAATGCCAACAAATTCATTCTAGTGTGTGTAGATGGTTTCAGTAAGTTTTCCTGGTTATTTCCAACTAAGCTGGCTACCGCTCAGTCCACCATTTTGTGTTTAAATACCATATTTGCTTCCTATGGTCCATGTCAGTATTTAGTTTCTGATAATATTAAGGCATTTACATCCAATCTCTTTCGTAAATCCTGTTTTGACCTGTCTATATCACATGTAACTACATCGGCGTATTATCCTCAACCATCTCTGGCTGAGCAGGTCAATCGTAATCTTAGATCAGCTCTCATTGCATATCATCATGATGATCATTCCAGGTGGGATACATCCCTGCATTGGTTGGCCTTTGCTCTGAATTCGGCGGTTCGTGAGTCCCATGAGTTTACTCCAGCTCCTCTGATGTTTAAATTTGTGCCTAACATGCCGCTCTCTAACCTTTGGTCACTTAATTATATTCTACCAGAGACAATAGATCCCGATAATATTAGAGATCTATGGAAGAAGGCTAAGGCCAATCTCAAAGTTTCTCATGAAAAGGCTAGGGAAAGGTATGATCGTTGTCGGGGGCCCACCAATTTAAAAGTAGGAGATCAAGTCATGGTTAGAAACTTTGTTCCCGCAGGCAAGCTTGCCCTCAGATTTCATGGGCCGTGCATAATATTGGATTTCCTGACACCGGTTACCTTATTAGTAAGCAATCCAGCCACAGAGAGGATCTTTAGAGTTCACCTATTGCAGGTGAAACCTGTGTAATGTCATTGTTAACTTAGCCATCAACGTTTAGCAGCAGTTAAAAGGTTATATTTTTTGGGTGGCCTTCTGCCCCAAATTATTTGATTTTGTTATGTATATATGATTTGTATGTATGATCTTTCCCTCTGGTTTTTCTGCTGTCAGTTCCTTTGTGGCCATTACCAAGCCCCCGTCTCCTGCATATCCACACCATTGGCATAATAAAGAAAGCCTTCCACGCCGCCCGGCCCTCAGTATCACCAATAAAGTTTGTACCCTCTAATCTCAAGTCACCAACAACACTTTTCTGCCGCCGAGATCTTACTGTTTCAGTGCCCCCGCAGCCGTTCGCTGCCATACTACCGCAGAAGTGGGGTACGGGCCCACTCCACTCCCGTGAACAATCCTTGTGCACGGCGCGCAGGTGTCCATCTTCCGGCAAAGGCTGAAGTGCGACGCCCCTACTGCCAACTCACGTGGGGATTGTATATATTCTTCTAACGTGCGGCGTCCATCAACACTACTACCCCTCTCATAGCAGCAGGAGAGGTGTATCTGAGGATACTTGAGGGATCCGGGCGACCTCAACTGTATATTGGCAGCGGCGGCAGGACTCGCTGTCAAATATACCCATATGTATTTCAAATTCTACGACAACAAAGGACACTCTAAAGCTGGAGTTTAACAAGTTTCTACCCATCAACAAAAAAACAAAAAAACTTTAAAAAATTTCTTCAACTGGAAATAATTTTATTCAAAATTCTTCTGTCACCCGTTGGAAGGACATTTGGGGGGGGGGGGGGGAGGTATGTACCGGGAAGTACACCTCTACGCCGCACGTTCAAAATGAGCGCTTAAAAGAACTCCTCTATCTACCAGATGTGAAACCAACAATACAACAAGTTAGAACTTTACTCTGAAGATGTTGCCACTAAAATCTGATATAATTTTGTTATTGTGAAGTTTCCTGTACTGTGTGAATTTCTACTTGTTTTGTTTGCCCTTCATCAAGAAGTTCGGACATTCTTCCATAGATATCACTGCTGAAAAACTATGATCATGCACCCTGGTGCGAAGTGAATGAACTTTTGATTTAAAGAAGTTTTGTATCCATAAGTTGTTTTTTTTTACTAATTGATGCTCATTTATTTTTGGGTTGGCAATATTTATCTTTTCTTTCCACCAGTTTTTGAATCTAGCCAATCCCAAATTTCTGTAATTAATTTTCAACCTATCACAACCTTCTTCTTCAATTTTGAGTGTAACTTTTAAATCCACCAGTAAAAATGAGAGGGTGTGGCTAGTTTAATCTTGAATGGTCTCGAACTTTCCCCGAGGGTTTATAAACTGCGGATTTTCTCGTCTCTTGGCCAATTGATCGTCATCTAACCTAGTGTGCGTGTCAAGCAGGAGGTGCTTTCATCAGGCAGCAGTTCTTCGACAAGGTAATGGCCACGTAACATCTTTATTTCTTGCTAGCTCCGCAGCTTAACCTGAGGGAAAGGTCCGAAACATTAACTATGTAACCTAGTTTTCCTAAAAATGTAACTTTCTGCCGGCTAATGTAAAACTTCATAAAATCTTAAACTGTACATCGGGGATAGAGAGTAATATACCCTCTCGAGCTCCCCTTCATCTTGGTTTAAGGTGCCACATTTGTTTCTGCAATGTATTAAAGTTATTTCCATGCATGCAACCTCAGTAGTTTGGGATTAGCCCCTGTTTCATCGGCCAAGTGCCCTATTGGTCTTTAAATTTTTTGGAGCTCAATCTTCGACTCCATTCATGTTGTACTCGGGCCGTTTATTTAACCTGTTCTTTTTCACTAAGGCCCTGTAGGTTGGGTACTAGACACCTTTGTGTAATAAAATTTCTGATTGCAAATAGTGCCTTGTAAGGCCAGTGATTATTAGGTTTTCATGTTATGTTGCCTTGAGTAGGCTTGAAAAACTGAGAGCACTTTAGCTCTTTTTCAAATGTTGTAAAAGTGCCTCTGGGAGGCCTGATATTGTAGTTTAAGGAGCAAGTGCTCGATGTATCAGGGGATTTCTGCCCTTATGTAAATTCATGTGCTTTGTCAATTTGAGCGGGTAGCTCAGGAAATGTAAAGCTAGGGGCTTAAACCCCAACGTGTTAAGATTCTGAATCTTGGACTTTTCACCAATCTTACCGTATTTACGTGAATAATCCCCGCCACCGAATAATCCCTGCACCCTACCTTTAGGAAGGCTGATTTTGAAATAAAATGCCAACATTGATGCAAATAAAACCTGAATCCCAATTTCGTGCCCAGTTTTTTTTTTTTTTAATGTGCGGGTATTATTTGCGTAAATACGGTATTTAACGTTTGCTACTTGTAAAAATTGTCAATTTTGGTGTCTTTTAACCTTTACCTTAAATTTTAACTTCTATTCTTGACATTGTAGTTAGACCCATTCATCCCGGCACCTTCTTTCACCTCTGCGTTCCACGGTATCCCCGTAACAATTATTATTATTATTATTATTATTATTATTATTATTATTATTATTATTATTATTATTATTATTTGCGAATGAGCCCGTTAGGACTACGCAGAGTACTTAGAGACAGGCATTTGCCTTTCTTTGTGCCCACACTTCCTTCATTCGTTTGCTGTGTGCTTCTTTTCTCTCTTGAGACCATGTTGTTCCGGTCTTCTTCCTTAGTTCCTCCTCTTGGTCAACTTGCCACTTATGAACTTTGGGTCTGAAGATAACCCAGCTTTGGATGTCTTCAGGTGTAATTCCTGCCAGTTTGAGATCTGTTTTAATTTCGCCAATCCATTTTATTGTGTCCATTTTGGCTTTACTTCGGTTTTCATAAAATTCAACTATTTGCTTGGTAAGTCTATCTGGGTTCATCCTTTTTATATGTCCAAAGAATCTTAATCTGCGTTTTCTGATGTCGCTGTGAATGTTAGAAAATTGTTTGATTTCCTGTTTCCCTCTAAGGTGGTACTGTTCATCTACGAGTTTTGGGCCCAAAATTTTTCTAATGATCTTGCGTTCCTTTTGATGAATATTTTCTAGATCAGTTTTCCTGTTCAAAATTAGTGTCTCTGATCCATAGAGACATTCTGGTTTTAATACTGTATTATAGTGTCTTAGTTTTGCATGCTTGGAGAGACACTTTTTGTTATAGATATTTTGGGTGAGTCTATATGCAGTTTCCATTTTTTGGCATCTTACTTCGTTGGCTTTTGTTTCTATTCCATTCTCCTGAATTATTTCACCGAGATATTTGAATTGCTGGACCCGATTTATTTTGCCATATTTTGTCTCCATGAATTTAGGGGCTACTTTGCTGCAGGTCATGTATTCAGTTTTTTCAAACGATATTTGGAGGCCGACTTTTTCCGCTTTTTCTTTCAGGAGTTGAAACGTCACGAGTTAAGATTGCCAGATCGTCCGCAAATGCCAGGCAGTCTACTGCTAATTTGCCCCTACCAAGAGTGATTGTTTGGTCAATCTTGAGGACAAACTTCTGTTTGCACCATTCCTGTATTACCTTTTACAAGGACGCAGTTGAAGAGTAGTGGAGAGAGCCCATCTCCCTGTCTTACTCCTGTTTTGATCGGAAAAGGGTCTGAGATTTTCCCCGTGAATTTAACCTTAGATTTTGTGTCTGTCAATGTCTCTTTTACAATTGCAAGTGTTTTCCGGTCTAGACCCTGTTCTTTTAATATCTGAAACAGTGATTGACGATCAACTGAATCATAGGCCTTTTTGAAATCAACAAAAGTACAAACTACATTTTTGCTACAAATTCTCTGATGCCTTAGTATTAACTTTAGGTTCAAAATTTGCTCTGGACATGAACGGCCTGGTCTGAAACCTGCTTGATATTCTCCAATTTTTGGTTCTAGTTGCTGTTGGGCTCTATCGAGAAGGCACTGAGATAAAATTTTGTAGGCAACAGATACCAATGAGATTCCTCTGTAGTTATTTACGTCTGTTCTGTCTCCTTTCTTATGTAAAGGATGAATTAGTGCACTTTTCCAATCTTCTGGAATTTGTTCTGTTTCCTAAATCTCTTGGATGATACCGGTGAATTCTTTTATAGTACAGTAGAAGTCCGCTATAGCGATACGGCATATAATGAGAACTCCGTTATAGCGGAAACTTTTTCTGTCCCTTCAAAATTCCTATATTAAACTGTATATCGTCCTTCGGTTACAGCGAGAACCCTGTTACTGGCGCATCGGTTATTACGATCGATTAAGCGCGCGCGATTTTTCTGTTACCGATATTTATGCACCCCAGCGATGATATTGCATGCGATCGATTACCATCGGCATCGTTAACTCGCTACGTGCACTAGCGATTTTTCTCGTTGACATTCGAAGGCGACGTCGGAGTCGATTAGTAATATCCGTCGACAGTTGTTCCGTAAAGAAAATTCGAAATGAAAGAGAACATATTTTCGTAATAAATGCGTAAATAACGTGTCCGATAACGGTTGTTAACTCGTTAAAATTAAGGCTGACTAAACGACCGCTTAATTTTGAGGCTAAATACTGCAATTAAGTAAGAATGGGATACACCTTGAGATATGGCAGAGTGCTTAATTGATTTCAGAGGTTGGTTTATATTTTGTCGCGTCTGGTTAAATTACGGAAAGGCTAATATGAAAATTTATAGCGAGAAAGGTATAGTTTCTCTACTGGCGCTTGAAGTGTGTTTTCATCATACGTATAGTACGGTTAAGTTAGGATACGTGACGCTGTTTGAATAAGAAAACTGAAACGTTTGCAACAAAATCCTTTCGATCGTCTTCGGTACGGTATACCGGTAGTTTTCTCACTTTGTGCATTTGCGAGCTCTCTCGTTGACATTCAAAGGCGATGTTGGAGTTTATTAGTAATACCCATTGACTGATGTTCTCTAAAGAAAATTCGAAATGAAAGTGAAAAACACGTTTTCGTAATAAATGCGTAAATAACGTGGCCGATAGCAGTTGTTACCTCGTTAAAAATAAAGACTGAACTAAACGATATCTTAATTTTAATGTTATATACGGAAATTAAGTAAGAATGTGATACACCTCAAGATATGGCAGAGTACATCACTGATTTCAGAGGATATTTCACATCTTCTCGCGTCTAGTTACAGCTATTTACATGTAAAATTTTCGCGAGGAGGTTATTTCTCTACATGCGTTTCAAATATGTTTTCATGATAGGCTACATGTACGGTTAGATTAGGTGACGCTGTTTGAAGAAGAAAGCTGAGGTGTTTGCCACAGAAATCTCTGTAGTGATACCGTATTCCTATGAATCCAAGACTATTTTTTTCTCAGAATCTCATGCGAAAACTCAAGGGTTGTTGCATTCGCGGCCTGACAGTAAGTTAATGGATACCACTGGCACTGCCTTCGTAATGTCCAGGCCGAACTGTACCTCTGATGACGTCACGCTTTGGGGGGAACTTGAAGGCGATACGCATACGCTCCGCTTGAATAACACACTCGTTTAAATTACTTAAAGAACTGTTAACACCTTATAAAACCAAAACCTATCGTCAAATATTTGTTAATTCTGACATACAATGCATATTCTTCTCCGTAACGTTCTATTTCTCGCGTATATACGTTCGTTTGCGTGAGTACAGCCTAACATTTTGAGACATATTCTTGAGATTTTATCCATTTTCTGGTCAACTGGAACATTCACATCATACACACTGACAGAAGACATGCAGCCAATTACCATACTATTTATTACAAATATAAATTATTTCTGTACCTCACTGTTTCCACTTCATGAACACTGCAGCCTTCCTGGACCTCTTACAGGAAGTTACACCAGTAAGGAGTAGGTCTGCTCTCTTTGAAGCACTTTGTTGAATACACAAGTCGGTGTGAATTTTGGAAAAATTATTTTAAAACATTTTCACCCAAATATATATACACTGTCCGGCCAGGTCTTCCAATTTAGAAATACCATCTTATATGTATCTGACACTAACACACAAAATAATTTGTACACCTCAATTCTAAGTTCTATTGACATGTCTGATGGATACTTTTTAAGTCCCCTCGATTTAGGAAATTCAGATATCTTACTTCTGGAGATAATTCATATATAAGATCTGAATCTGTCAGAAGATAACATTTACATAAATCACACTGCTGTTTGATACTCTTTTTTTGTTGTTGTTGTTGTTGCTATTTGCTTCTCGTCGCGCCGACACAGATAGGTCTTACGGCGACGATAGGACAGGAAAGGTCTAGGAATGGGAAGGAAGTGGCCGTGGCCTTAATTAAGGTACAGCCCCAGCATTTGCCTGGCGTGAAAATGGGGAACCACGGAAAACCATCTTCAGGGCTGCCGACAGTGGGGTTCGAACCCACTGTCTCCCGAATACTGGATACTGGCCGCACTTAAGCGACTGCAGCTATCGAGCTCGGTGATACTCATAAATAAGACTTCCATTTACAAATATAAATTCAGATAAGCCATAGGTCTGATTACATAAAAATACAGGACCTACCTAATGGGACCCATGTTTATGACATAATAAAAAAATTTACCTCACCATCTGGACGTGACACTCTTATTTCTCTCAGGATGTGATTTTCAGGAAAGTGCTTGATACACACAACTGTGTTTTGATTAACTATTAAATTCTCCCTCGGAATAGCCTTCTTCCATAACTACTAGTTTTTCATCAAAAGGAAACACAAATACCGGAGTGTACTCTCCTTGTTTATAATTGGCTTTGCAGCCAGGCACACAGCAACTCTAAGGCATGGTGATTTCCCTCACTGATCATCTTAATTCAAGTATATACAATTCGTGGTTAATAATAAAACACAGAATGCAGAAACTCAATTAATTTTACACTATAAATATAACTTTACACAAATAAACTACAAAATTAAAACACCGAAGAACGATCTTCTTAACCTATAGCTTCACATAAATACACGCTCACACTAAGTTTTCTTCACTAATTAACGACTTTCCACTTAATAATGCAGTCGATGACGACTCATTCTCACATATATCTGAGTGAACATGCAGCCATCGTTAAAAGTTTCAATAAAACTGCGAAAAACTATGTTTAACTCTACTAACTCGTGTGCTAAACTTCCCCCCTAACGATCAGCTGATTGCTTTCCCGCGCTAGTTACAATACGGCCTGGACATCACGAAGGCAGTGCCACTGGCAACTACCGCGGTAACCACGCTGCTTCTTTTCACACGTGCACAGAACTCGTTGACAATAAACGACCGCCTCTTTACTACACATCGCTAGCCGCGACAACCGGTTGTACAGAGCCTGTGTGTTTCTCAAATCTGCAGAATGGCATGAAAGCGTGCGACCCTTCGAATTCTTAGAAAAACCATGGCTACTCGGTGGCAGAGTCATAACGCGTCTATTGTACTTGACGTTTAGTAAAATTAAGGTTTATAGACAGCAGGAATATTTTCGTGATGGATAGTCGTGTTGTAAAGATACCGTACGTGGGAAAGGTATTGCCGGCAAATTTTCAACGGATTCTAGTTGATATTATGATGCCAATTATAAGTTAATGTTTATTAAACACTCGGAAATGTAGAATAATTGTGCAGCCGCACAACGGCATAGGCCTAACTAAAGCCAATATTTGGCGTTATTGTGAAGACAAAGAGCTAAAAAATGGGTACTGTACAAAAAATGCATTCAGTGGTCCGCAACAAGGACGCTTTAAAGAATTCGAAGATGAACTTGTGAGGTACCGTAAAACGGGGTAACTTCGGCCACTTTTTCGTATATTTTTTAAATTAAAATGTGAAATATTTCCTCTAATTTTCTGAAAAATTTAATATAAGTTCTGCCATGTTTGTTCTTCATTTCTAAATATGAACATAATTATAATTGTTATTCAGTAATGAATTATGATTATCGAAAGAGTGGCCGGAGTTACCCCATGTTTTGGGGTAACTTCGGCCGCCATAAAAATAGGCTAACTCAGGAAACGAAGTTTTCTTCGATATAGTGTTACTTCGGCCTCTGTGAATGTTTTTTAAAACCTGCAGAACGCCCAGTATCAACAATCACAAAGAAATTAAAACGATTTGCAGTGAAAAAGAAGTATAGTGATCAAATTCCCATATTTCACAAAGAATGGACTATTTTATTTAGCCTAAGCGTACAAGCATTTTATGATATTACAAATTACGTGTTGCATTGCGTAGTTATTTGTAATGGTAAAAAAGATAATAAATAAAAAGTACGAAAATCATAAAGCCCAATAGTATGGAGAGAAAAGGAGATCGGAAAAGAAGCAATCTTGTAGACTGTTCTCATAATACACCGTCTTCTAAATTAGAAAATATCTGGGCCGTCAATGAAGTTCTTAATTGCGCATCGTCTGTGTCATCTGATATCCGTCTATTTATCATTGAAAATAGGAACAGTCTTTCCTCTCCCTGTCTGGATAAACTTCCCCGTTTATTGTTATTGTAGCTTTATTAATCTCTTCTAAAGCATTCTTGAAGTAAACAGGATTGTAATTACAATACCCGCGGCCGCGTAATGTTTTCCCGTACGTTCTGGGCTTGGCCGAAGTTACCCCGGAAGAGGACAACTTTTATCACAAAACTATTTCCTGAAAAACCTATTTGAATAAAATGCATCAAATTAGGTTGATCAGTTACCAGACGTACTTACATTTTGACCCCATAAACCTTTGAAATGGAGAATAGAATGCTGGGGCTGGAGAACAGTTTGTTTTCTGCTGTTACCAAACAAGACGATAGTCGGGGCTGCGAAAAAAATTGATTGACTCAAAAATGAGCCTGCCAATGTTCTTTGGACTACCGAGTGTTGATAGAGCATTCTATTGTACATGCATTTTAGTTGTTGCAAGTGGTTCATCTTTTTCCGTATAGGAGGCAGGAGAAAATAAGTGTTGCTATTCGTCAATGGCCGAAGTTACCCCGTTTGACGGTATGTGCACGAAAAAGTAAGGGCGGAATGGCCATACCGTGGCGCAGTAAACTCGTTCGTTGACTTTCAACGTTCGCGATTAGGCCAATACATCGCTAGCCGCTGAATTTGGCCGAACCCGACAAGCGAGACGTGCGTGTAGCGGCAGCCGGTTGTATCTGACGCTGCGTAAAAGTAACAGTTTTATAGACAGCAAGAATAATTGCCTGATGGATCGTTGTATTGTAGAGACGCATGGAATAGGTAATGCCGGAAAGTTTTCAACGAGTTCTCTTCGGTATTATGGTGCCAATGTTAAGTTAATGGTCCTTAAACCCGCGGAAATAAAGAATAATTGTGTAGCCGCCAAAAATAAATACAGCGTGACGAAAGTCAATTTTTGGCGTCTAAAAATAGTCTAAAAATGCGTAGGCCTACTGTACAACAAGGCGTTCACATGATTTTACAAACTTCTTTTTGAGCCTGATTTAAATTTTTTGATGGGAAAATTGGGGTTCATCTTAGATTCGGAGATATACGGTACTATATTTTTTTCAGAATGAAATTAAACATACACTTTCACGTAGTATCGGATTACGAAACAAACAAGTAAGCCGTAGTGTGGATATCATCCTCGGAAACGCAAGTTTTGACAAACTGATTGCCGTTTCAAACCGATTTTAAAGTGCATGAAAGGTTTGCCGATTTTTATACAAAAATCGGATATAACGACAATCCGTTATAGCGAGTAAAATTTTCGCCGTTATGAATTCTCGCTATAACGGACTTCTACTGTATTTGGGCCTGTTGATTTGAGAATTTCTGCTATGATCACATCCTCACCTGCAACTTTATTAATTTTAAGTCGTTTTATCTGTCTGGTAATTTCTTCTTCATCCGATGGTACTGAATTTGGGTTTGTGAAGTCAGGTTCCTGCGGTGGAAATCTTTGTGTTGGCTCTGGGCAGTTAAGCAGTTCTTCAAAATACCTTACAAGTTCGGTGCAGTTTTCTTGATTGTTCAGTGCAAATTGCCCATTTACTTTCTTAAAGCAAAGGTTTTGTGGCTGATACCCTGTTAGCTTTGTTTTGAAGTTCTTGTAGAAATTTCATGTGTGTTTTTTTTTCGAAGTCCTTTTCAATTTCTAGTAGTTGATCTTTCTCGAATTTCCTTTTGGTCTGTTGGATTAATTTCGCTGCCTCTTTCCTGACTGCCAAAAACATTTTGTGATTCTTATCGGTCTTTTTGCTGTTCCACTTATTGTATGCATTCTGCTGGGATTGGATGGCTTGTTCCCAGTCTGTGTTCCACCAAGGGAGTTTTTTCTTTTCTGCAGAGGAATCAGTGTTTGTGCTGTTTCAATTAGTTTGGTCTTGAGTTGCTGCCAATTGTTGGACTGCTTTTTCTCTAATTCTTCGGTGAGAGATGGCTGGATCCGACTAGTATCAAATTTCTGAATTATTTGCTTCCTTCTTCTGAACCCTTGGGGTATCAACTGTAGTTTGACTCTTGTCAGATAGTGGTCTGAGTCTATGTTTGCACCCTTCCTTACTTGGACATTCATAATTTCTCTGTGGTTTGCGTATGAAATTGCCACGTGGTCAATTTGAAACTCGCCCAAGAGGGAGTTGGGTGATCTCCATGACATTTGTTTAGAAGGTTTCTTCCTGAAGTGAGTCGACATGACTTTAAGGTTGAATGCCCTGCAGAATTCGACTAATCTCTGTCCATTTTGGTTCGTCCATTTATGTGCTGGGAATTTTCCAACTGTTTTCCTGTATTTCCTTTCCTTGCCTAGCTGAGCGTTGAAATCTCCTAACAGAATTTTGACGTGGTCTTGAGGAATTTTTGATGCTGTTTCTTCTAGTATTTCCCAGGATTTGTCTACCTTCTCGCGATTTGTTTTATTGTCTTCATTGACTGGCATATGTGCATTGATCAGTGTGTATGATTTGTTTGCACACTTTAGGGTGATTGTCATTAGCCTATTGTTTACACATTTCACACCTGTTACTGAGTTAAGTATGCTCTTCTTGACTGCAAAAGCAACTCCTAAATGGGGTGTGTTTTTGAGAATCTGTTTGTCTGTTTTACTTTTGAAGGGTCTGTAGTTCCCGACATCCATTGCGCGTTTGTCAGTCAGCCTCGTTTTTTGGAGTGCCAGTATTTCTATTTTTTGATCATTTAGGGTTTGCTCTAGTTCGTACAACTTCCCTGCCCGCAAGAAAGAATTTATGTTCAGTGTTCCGAAAAATGTTTTGCTGTTTGGGCGAAGTTGGCCAGAGGTCTCCGACTCCCTCTGTTTGCGTGTCCAGCCAGACTCCCCAGAATCCGATAGTCTGGTTGTGCTGCTAATGTCAGCAGTGAATTGGTTACCACCTGGGGTACAAATTTGTTTTCTGCCACGCCTCATGGTACTTGATTATCCAAGTATTGGACTGTAGTCCAGTTTCATAGGACTGGAGTGGATAGTTCCAGAACATACATTTCCAGCCGCACCTCTTGTGAACAGACGCTGACCACTTTGCCGCTTGCTGCAAATCAGATGCGAAGTGGATTTCAGTCTGTTCTTCCGCCCTCTCCGCCATCGGGATGAATCCTCTTCTGCCGTCGAGGCCGTTGACCATTTTCCTTGTTCCCTCAGTTGATCCGCGGGTGCTTATTTGGCTACGCCTTATTCGCACCTATCCTACATATCTACAGGAACTTTCCCTATCAGCCATTGGGACGCGCCGTGTCGGGGTTAAGGGCCCCCACCCCAGTGTCTTACATAGAGTTATGCCTAACTCCTACTCAGTTCAGAGCTAGACCCGTTGAAGTCTATATAGTTTGACACCGTGGTTAGCCGGTTTGAGTCCCGTTGGTCGAAAAAAATTTCACCATCAAAATGTTGACTGGCAAGGTAGGGGATGTGCTGGTATACAATTTCTAATCACTAAATTGCATGCCAAAAGCCTGGATTAAATTCCAAAACCTCTTGGCCGTGCTCATATGGAGTGAGGCATATGATGATATTGATGGTGATTCGTCCATCGGATGGGGATATAAAGCTTTGAGCTGACCTCTTGGTGTTATTCGATGGGAGTAGGGCAGATGCCGACACCAGGTTTCACCGTTTCCCTACCTCACTATCATCATTCCACATCCAGACGGACAGATCACCTATGGGCGTCAAATAGAAACATTAGTACCAGAAGAGCCAAACATGTCCTCGGACACTCCCAGCACTAAAAGCCATGCAATAGATAAATAAATTTTCATCTCGGAAAGTCCCAAAAGTCACGATGCTTGTTCTGAAAAGGTCTCGTTTGTGCATGTCATCTGGTTGTGGGCCCATTTCCTCGGGGGCTTTCTTGACGTTAATGTGACCGGGAATTGTTGTTTTTGGTTTTGAATTGAAATAGTTAAAAATGCATTTGTTCATCAAGAGTCGTCCATCCATCGTAAACGACCATAGAAGCGAGACGTGCATTTGCACATTGTGTCCATGATCTTCTTCTTAATAATATTATCGTTACTCGAGTGTACTATATTTGCTTCTATAAAAAGCTTGTTTATGAAACAATTTTTTACTGACCATGTCTTGATTATAATCTTCTTGCAGCTTCATTTTAAGGAATCTCAATTTGAACTAAAAAGAGCTGAAGGGAGGAAGCTGCTAAAATGGAATACCATCCCATTTTTATATTTATTATCATACTCTTTGTGTTAGGCCTTAACCTGTATACAGTTATTTCATTTTAACTGCCTACACGTCTTTGAATATTACATTACTTTGTTCATGCTCATGTGCTGTAAATTAGGCATACTAGCTGAAATATATATTATAATTTTTTCATATAGCATGTTTGTAATTTCATTGCAAATGTTCACAATATCTGAAACTCAAAACCTTATTGATAACAAAATAGATTCTATCCTTATTTCATAATCTGTGGATTTTAGGAAAACTATTAATTACATAAAACCCCTCATCTGGGAGTGTGAGATGATAATCATGTCATCCGAGACAAATAAAACTAATTTTAACAGCTTTTGTATACTTAAATCAATTTTTAAGATCTGAAAATCACCTATGTACAACATGGAATTGCTGTAGGGAACGGCCACATCGAGCCCCAAGATGGCGGCTCCATAAGTAACCTTCGTATCCTGACCTGTATATATACAACTGAAATCGGTCAGATATAAACTGAGCAACCTTATGTAACTTTGAATGGAAGAGAGATGTTAAGGCATGTCCCTCTCTATAGATCTTGTTTAATTGAAATGTTGTTATATTGACAGTGCTGTCAATCCTGTGAATATATATCTTGAATTAAATTTATTATAGATTTTTAAATATCAAATTTAGTAATGTTATCCGCTTTTCTAAAGTTTTTTATTAGTTCCTTTGTAACACTGAATAGTGTCCGGCCCCGCGGTGTAGGGGGCAACGTGTCCGCCTGTCATCTGGCGGCCCCGGGTTCGATTCCCGGCTTGGTCAGGGTTTTTAAATTGTAATGATTAATATCCCTGGCCTGGGGACTGGGTGTTTGTGACGTCCTTAATCTTCCTTTCCTCACACACAAAACATTTCACACTACCGCCATTCAATCATACAATGTGGTGCCAGTAGGGGCAAAAGATCCACATGGGTCGATGCCCCGAACAAATAGTATTTTAAAAAAACATTGAATATTCAAGTGATTTACTAATGTTGCCATCAGCATATCATAAACACCTCCTGTTTCTTTTCATGTATATTTTTGAAGTCCTGTAACCCTTTGTGGTACAGTTATATTTCCATTTGCATCCCCTAGTGATCCTATTTAAAATCAGGCAAACATCAAAAGGCAATAAACAGAAAAATAAACAAGTACCATATGGGAAGAATATTAAGGATCTCTTCTCACACAAGAATCCAACTACTGAAAATGCTGAGAAAATAATTTATCAGGACCTCCAATTTTGAAAGGAAACTTAGTAAAACCAATTTCACAGTACGTGCTTCCTCCGTGTAGCAGCCCGTGAAGGGTCCGAGTCTTATTAACAGAGTTTAGCTGTTCATCTTTTTTTTTTTGCTAGGGGCTTTACGCGCGCCGACATAGATAAGTCTTATGGCGACGATGGGATAGGAAAGGCCTAGGAGTTGGAAGGAAGCGGCCGTGGCCTTAATTAAGGTACAGCCCCAGCATTTGCCTGGTGTGAAAATGGGAAACCACGGAAAACCATCTTCAGGGCTGCCGATAGTGGGATTCGAACCTACTATCTCCCGGATGCAAAGCTGTTCATCTTAGGGTTTTGCCAGTCTCCTTCATTTACATCAGGCATGTCAAGGTCAAGTGCACACCAGCCGAGCTGTGGGCAAGGTGTCTTTACTCCTGTGCAGTATTGGCTGGCACACACTTAGTCAAGCAGAGAAATTCGAAGGAGATACATTAGGGGTGCACAGTATTGCTTACTTCATTGTGAGCTAAGTGCGCTATCTCTAAATGACAGCTGTCCTTCACCAATGTCATTAATACGGCACCGTAAGTTGTTAATTTACATGAAATAATAATAAACACATTATTGTTATATATATACGAAGACAATAGGATTGTAGGCAGGGCTGACCACAGGTATAAAATTAGACAGGATTTCGACAGAAGCTATTGGAGTAAATTTTAATTCATTCGGAAGGGCGTGAAGGAGTGAAACAGTTTACCAGGGGAAGTGTTCGATCCTTTTCCAAAATCTGTACAGATTTTCAAGAAAAGAATGAACAGCAACAGAGAAAAGAAACGACATTTTAGAGGGCATTTGACCTGTGCAGGTTATTGTAAATATTTTATTTTTGTGAATAAATGAATTCCATCCCCTTGTCTATGCAGATTGGACAGCCAAAGTAGGGGACTGCCTTTAGGGGTGAAGTACAGTGGGGACTTCGAGGGCCCTGGGACCGCTACGGTAACTGTGAAGGTCCTTCAGGAACTCTGAAAAGCAGTGGCAAAAGGGGCTCTGGTTAAGACAACAGCAGGTTGTTATGCATGTTAGGTACCAAAATGGGTAAAAAAAAATCTATGTAAATTTAAATCTTAATAGCAGTTGTGTAGTATTATTTGAAGTAATTCCACATACTGTATATGAATTGATTATGTATGTAGGTACAGAAGATATTAAGAGTAGAATTTGGTAAATAACAAAAATTTACTCGTATTAAGGATTAGCTGTGTGTTTAATTGAAAAATTGTTACTGTAAATTGTATAATATTGTATTTTAGGAAAATATCTTCTTTTCTTTTTAATTTAAAATTTAGTGGTTGATAATGTATTTTTGTGTATTATTGGCCACCGAGTTAGACACCTCATTTGCAAATAAAGTGATTTTGATTTGATGTGAAATACTACACACATTAACCATGTACTGTATTAAATGAAGAATCATATTCTGACTTGTTCAAGGTACACAAAGAGTATTCTCGTTGACAAAATAAAGGTGTGATGCAATAACTTAAAAGCATTCCGGTGAGTACCTATCTACACCCTGGCTGTCGTGAGTTTGCTTCCTCTGACAAAAAAAAAAAAAAAAAAAAAAGTTGTCTAAAAGCAGCCCATTTATGTTCACTGATTTCCTGATCGTTGATAGCATTTACTGACAGTAAATCAGTCGGTGTTAGTCTTGGTAGTGCTGGCAGACACATTTTCATTACTGCATTGAGATGTATGTCTGTCAGCCGAGATCGGAATCGAGATTTTTGAATATTCATACTGGAAAAGAACTCTTCACAGCTGTAAGTACTTCCAAAGATTGACAGGATTTCTGCCACAAACTTTTGGAGTTGTGGGAAGCGTAATGGGACAAGTGTTCAGTAAAAGTCAATAATTTCCCTTTCTTTGTACTCTTGCTTCAGCTGTGTGTCACATATTAACTCAAAGCTCCAGTTGTAAAGTATGAGGTGTGTCTTCTAGTTGAACACTAAACAGCACAGAAAAGAGCTGCAACATTCCTTTCACAACATCAAGGTCCTGAAATCTCCTATCCAGTACTGATGTGCATGATACTCCTCATAATGATGCCTAACATTAAACTTTTTGCAGACATGCCTTTTACACACTAAGCGCTGAGCTTCTCCTTCATGTTTGCAACTTAGGAAACCGTGTGTCCTTTCCAGGTCAAATTTACCATAACTTCTCCTCTTACCACTCTCGTCTTGCATCGTCCTTTTATTTCATGTGGCACAAAGAGATCTGATTTACTCATCCTGCTGTGAGCAAACGTACCGCCAGTTGAACTCCCCTCCCTCCCGCCTAGAGAGGAGAAATTTTGCCTGCATGTGTGCGAGGTCATTTCTAGGCTGTGCGATGTCTCACTGCAGGTACTATTTGACATGCCTGATTTACATAGTCCTAGCTTCCACAGATCTGCCTCTGTGCTGTTTCTCCAACCGAGTCTTGTATGACATAGGGAACAACTGCCCTCTGGTTTTGGGTGGAGTACTTCCTTTGGAATACGATACCCATTCATCCTTTGCAAATGCCCTTCATGCCTTGATGTCCATAATTATATTAGGACTATAATACAGAGTATCCAACTTAGTGTTTGTTCTTATTCTTCAGACACCATTTTCACAGCCCGCTCCTTAAATTTTAAGTATCGAGCGAGTTGCCTGTGCAGTTAGGGTTGCATAGCTGTGAGCTTGCATTCGGGAGATGGCGGGCCCATATCCCACCGTCGGCAGCCCTGAACATGGTTTTCTGCTATTTCCCATTTTCACACCAAGCAAATGTTGGTAAGGACTTTCTGTGCCAATACAAGTTTTCTGTATAGTTAGTGTCTTTTTGACCTATGTTAATTCTTTTGAGATTTTTCATAAGATTATTATGCTGCACCCTGTGCAATGCTTTTTCATTATTAATAAAACACAGGCCTATATTTTTCCTCTGATCATGACAGTTCTGCAGTCTTTGAAGGTCACGAATGCTACCTTCCCATTTTTAGCCCTTTCCCATCCCTGCGTCACCAAAATCATTCATTGTGTTAGTGCGACGTCATTTGTTGTTGGCCTGATAAACTAGTAGGAGATGTGTGTGTTGTATTCCTGTATCAGCTTGTTTTGTGTGCCAGGTAGATCTGCCATTCATCCATAGCCTTCCCGCGCATTGTCTTGAAGGCCACTGCAAGCTTGATTGCATCTCCCTTCTGGCAGTCTGTCACGCATTTATGATTGTCACTTGTTACTGATACGGCATTGTCAACAAAACACAAAGAGTAATCAGTAACATGGTAATGCCTACTGTACAAAATGAGTAAAGTTGCTTGTTTTGTTGACCTTATCTAACAAAAGATATTTTACCGGGTAAATTCAAAAGATTTTAACTTATTGAAAAATATACAAAAAACAAAGAAAGATTGAAACTGTACACGGAGGATATTTATATTCTGTTCGGAATTGGCCTTAACTGTAGGCCTTTTACTTGCAGAGGGGCTAGATTGTTTACATTTAAATTTCTTGGGAGAAAAAATATATTATCGTGCAGTATCATGTCATTAGAAGGCACACTTACTCAGAATCACAAGAAGAGTGGCTAGTTACACTTTCATCTCATGGATACCAGTCAGGAATGTGATGTTCTTTGGTAATGTTTTGCATTTAAATATAATGTATGGAGGTAGTTCTCAGCCGTCAACATTAATGGCTAACATCACTGTACAACGTAACTTTTTGTTGCCGGTAGTTTAAATTGGAACACTGCCACTCCCTTCTGAGAAGCAGTGTTCCTTGGCGTGTCGAAATGCCAGCATTGCTGATCTGCGAGAAGAGATATGAGTTCTGCTGCCTTAACCTGATCACTTGCCTGTGAAACTCTGTGACTTGAAATGGGCTTGTGAATATTTTGCGGGATTTCTGTCACTGTTTCTGGAATCTTGGGGATCACTTCCATTGGGACTGATTGAGATGACTTGACAGAGCTAAATACATTAATCTCATGAGTACGTTGATTTTGCTCTTTCAAGGGAATTCCTATCTTCAGAATAGAATTCTACTGAGGGCAAGTATTACAGCCCTTGAATCCAGCATTTCATTGTTGCCTGAATTTCTCCTCAAAATGCTAAAGAACATTTCTAGGGAATCGCTGTTAAATACTCTAGTTATCACAAAATGAAAGCCCGACGACAATAAGTATTGGATATAGAGGACTGTAGAACATGTAGTCAGCCGAATAACTTTGTAAGTTTCATTGCTGAAAAAACTCACTCCTTGCTCATGGTGTGCTTCCTTCATATCCTCAAGATATACCAGGAACTCACTCTCCAGCCAGTGAAGCCTATCATCATCTGTGTTGAAAAAATGGACGTTGTCATGGCAAAACATTGCGTTGTTGTAACTGCTAACATCATGGGTACTAAACCATTTCTGAATCATTTTCATGAAGTATATGGTCACTGTGCAGTCTTGGACTTCATCATTTTCACTAGGAATGCTAACAAGATCACCTGAAAAAATTCATCGAATCATTATCACTACGAGCAGAAATACTAATATCACTTGGAGATTCATATTCGATGTAGTTCCTTATTTTATTTTCAGACAAACGTCTCTTTCGTTTCATGCTCGCCATATCCGTTTACCTCGTCAGCTGGTCAGATACTGTATGTGAAAGAGAAGGAATAAGCCAATGATTTCATGAATGCATCTGGAAACCCTCCTGTCATCTGGTGAGAATGCTGGAAAACATTTTCCATAGAGATTACAATACCCGAGAAATTATTGGGCGGTCATGAAATGAACATTGCAGCTAAGCAAGAATTTCTCGGTCAGTCACGTTATGGGCAAGCGCACACTACCCAAGAATTTCTCGGGCATGCCACTGAAGAGGTTGAAAACCTCACTTTTTGAACCTGACTGTCCCATCTGAGTTAAAAGTAACTGCTTAGAAAACACACGATGTTTATTGTTTGGTGGAATGCACTACATAAATGTTGGACAAGTTGTGACTTCACAGAATACCCTACAGTTTTATTACACACTTGACACATTACCCCTTTCTCGTCCGTTGTATAACATTCCTCAGTACTTGGTTTCGATGTAAGACTAGATGTAATTGGGGCCATTTTTAACAAGTCCACTTCACGTAAGTTAACAGACTAAACAGAATACCATTAACCCATTGCCATGCAAATATTTTCCTTGAGAAATGTACCTTGGAATGCGATTATTTTTTCTACATTTTATCTTATGGATGCATGGTTACAAAAGCATACTGCATCAAACTAACAATAATTTTGGGTTAGAGTTTAACTTACTGCAATTAACTGAAGTCTTTTAAGGATGGTACACCTTGAAACATCCATCCACGTGGAGGGCAACTTTGCATTTGTTGCACTCGAAGCAAGATTCCTTCCGGATTCTCTGCTCAAAACAGACATTTTATCTCCTTGATGTTGCTGATTTACTTGCTGTAGGAGCAATCATTTCAGGAAAATGACCCCAGTGCCTTCCCTGTAATGTCATTGTTGTGCTACCTTGAGATGGACCTCGTATAGTGGCATAATCAGGATGGGTGACATCTTCCAGAATTTTATTTGCATATGCATTGGTTTCCTTGTAAATTTCCCCCCAAAAAGTGTCAGTAAGGAACTGTCTCACAACATCATATTCTGTAGCATTATCACCCAGACGCCTCCTGACTACAGTATTTAGCTCCAGAACAACTGCACACGTGTTGCCTTTCAGAAAGTTACTGGCCAAACTCCATTTTCAATTGTTTGATGCGGTGAGGTTAAGTACAAAGTTATCTTCATCCTCAGTATTACTTTCACGAGTGGAGTCACAGTTCTCAGACGCACTATCACTGCTAAAACTACTATCAGATAATTCTGACATACCTTCATCACCACTATCATGCGGAAATTGTAGAATTCTTTCCTCTTCCTCCCCACGATGTTTACACGACATCTTGATTGAAAAATATTCTTTTCCAATATTTTTTATTGGTTCTACTACAGGACTGATGATACATGCTTTTGTCTCTGTTATCAACACAAAATAGCCAATGAACTGAACTATCGATTAGTGCAAAGTTTCCCGATATTCATTGAATGGTTGCCCAGCAATACAGCTCTAAAAAAATGAGTTGTTAATAACGACTTTATCATTTCACAAAGGTAACGACTCATATCACTTGGAGGGTTAACATACACTCATTAGCCATCACCACCCCAGATTCTGAGAAAATATTAGGGTTGGAGTTGAGGCACTCGAACCTACTGTATTTCACAGAGAAAGGGTTGGCAGTCCCAATTCTAAAGGAACTATCCTCGTCAGATAACTTCAGCAATTGAAATATCTTCTATATGATAGGAAATTCAAAATTTATGTTACTAGAGTCTGACGAATAAAATGAATTGAAACTTTTTTTAAAAAGTTTTGAGTAATTACCGAGATATTTACAAAATTGTTAAATTCTTCACAAAATATGTAATATTACTAAGCATATGTAAAATGAACCCCAAGTATAACAATATCAGAACTGCAGTTCGCTGATATTTTTCATTTTCAGTTGTCCACAAGTAAAGGAGTAGAATATGGAATTACATAAGAATGTAGGCCCTAGTCATGAGCAAAAGTGAGGTTTTGTGTTGTACTCTTGAGTATGGTTCAGCCCGGATTTACAGGTAGTTTTCTCATAACTGCTTCCAGGACAGTATTGAATAGTATCTCAGTCCCTGCTATAGGCCTCGATGAAATGACAGAGCTTATTAAGCTTCTAGATGAAGGTGTCCTCCAAAAACTTTTCAACAAAATATATTATGCAGGTTGGTACTCTGCCCAGTGGCTTTTATCAGCTTTAATTCCCTTGCCGAAAAAGAAGAATGCAGGAAAATATGGAGATCATAGGCTCGTCAGTCTTATGAACCATTTCTTGAAACGATGGTATTTCTTGGTCATTCATCAAAGATTATTCAGGAAATGTGAGTGAGTTATTAGTGATTTGCAGTTTGGATTTAGTCGGGATTGGTTTCAGGAAATGTGGAAGTCTTTAATATTCATTGTCTGGTCAGACAGGATTTGAGTGCATGAGAAGCAATGGTCGCACTGCAAGTTCTAGTGCAGAAATGTAATGATCAGAGGAAAAATGTAGGCCTGTGTTTATCAATCCTGAAAAGGTCTTTGACTGGGTGCAACATCCTAATTTTATGAAAATTCTCGAAAGAATTAACGTTGATTAAAAAGACAATGAAAACTTGTATTAGCACAGACAGCCCATTTGAAGGTTGATAATGAAGTTGCTCACACAGTAAATACCTGCAAAGGAATCCAGCAAGGATGTCTTCTCTTACCAGTTTTATTTAACTTATTTTTGGGAGGTAGCTTTCAAGGAAGCGCTTGATGTAGAGAAAGGTGTAAAAAGATTGATGGGTTCTAAATCAACAACATTCGCTCTGCTGATAGTAGATAATTCAGATCAGAGGTGGCCAGGACTTGTGCCTCTTGCATTTTAGTGTGCCCGAGGAACGGGACCACATCTGGTTGGCACTCCAGCTATCCCCTATCACTGCAATATTTGGTAAAAGTCTGTAAGAATGGTGGATGCATGCTGGTAGTTGCAACAGGCAGGGGTAAGAGTGTGTTTGTGGTGAAACAAAATCTGGATTCACAGTATTTGTAGTCAAATGTAATATGATACCAGTAACAAATATAATGTCATGTATTTTATGACAACAACACTTTTTATACAGGCACATGTATTTGCTCTTTTCAGCAAAATAAAGAACACTGTGACCTGAGATAGAATGTGTTAGTGTACTTATGTTTGGACTCTACAATGTGTTCTATGTATGGAACAAGGGTTCATGATGCAGTCGAGTCTGCAGAGTTGGAGAGGTTAAAGACCATTAAACTTGCACATTTCTGGGATTTTGTCATTTTCATAACAGGGGAATAAACATGCTCGCATATATGGATGGAACAGAACATTTGGAAAGACTTTAGCAACTTGCCTGTGCTGTTGATGAAATGTTTTATGAAAATCACACACATTTTGGGATTACAGAGATATGTTTTTGAGCAGTATCTCTCTGTCAGATATATCATTTATGGGGAACATTTTTGGCCGAATGTGTATATAGTATTGTGATAAATAAATCAAAGTTAGTCTTCAGTCCTTCGAAGTCCTGAAACCTTTCTGAAAACAGACATGCTGGCAAGGTGACTGTGCTACTGTCGTGTGGTCAGACTGCTAAATTTTCTTCCTCTCCCCTTGACTCCATGCCACCTCTGCACTCAACTTGTTAGGCTGGAGCACTGTTTGGCCAGGTCTGATTTAGATGATCTTCAAGAGCTCCTTAGCAGAGCAAGAGAATGCAGTTATGCAATGTTAATGTCAAGGAAACAAAATTCACAATTGGCACACATGAAACTTTACCAATGCTAGTCTAACATTGAATGGCTCACCAATAGAAAGAGTGAATAAGTTTAACTATCTAAAAACTAGGCTTTTTGATGACTGGAGATAAAATTCTGTATATAGAATACCCATTGTGCTTTCATGAAATTCGAGAAAGTCCTTACAAGTACAGATTTGGATGATAACCTGATGGTAAGATATGTAAATTTTTACATCTGGTCTATGTTTCTTTTGCATGTTGAGGGATGGACACCAAAATTTGCTACAGCAAAGAAGACTGAGCCCTATGAAATGTGGTCCTTCTGCCAGATTGTTGAAAATAGTGTGAATAGTGAGAGTAAGTAGTTAATTCATTTCGTATGGCTATTTCTAGCCGAGTGCAGCCCTTGTAAGGCAGACCCTCCGACGAGGGTGGGCGGCATTTGCCATGTATAGGTAACTGCGTGTTATTGTGGTGGAGGATAGTGTTGTGTGTGGTGTGTGAGTTGCAGGGATTTGGGGACAGCACAAACACCCAGCCCCCGGGCCATTGGAATTAACCAATGAAGGTTAAAATCCCCGACCTGGCCGGGAATCGAACCCGGGACCCTCTGAACCGAAGGCCAGTACGCTGACCATTCAGCCAACGAGTCGGACAGAGTAAGTAGTGAAGAAGACCCTTAATGTATGAATGGAGATCAAGAACTGCTAGTTACATTTAACCCACCGGCTTACCTAATCGTCAAATCGACGGGGTAATGCAGCTTTCTGCTTTATCGATGGTAAAGGGAAGGTAGTACGTTAAAAACTCAACAGAGGGCATTACAATCATTCTTTATAACTGATGGAAGTCTCTTCCGCTTTATTTGAGTCATGTTTAGGGGATTAATCGCATAAATTGAAGATGTTATGAGTGTTCAGTGAGTACAGATGAGCACGCACGAGGCTATTACCGAATGAGAAGTTGCTGATATTTTACTGAATAGTGATTGTGAAGAAGATTATAATATATCGGAAAGTTCTACCTGTGAATCTAGGTATGTGGATACATTATCTGTGCTTAGTGAAGTTAGTGATAGTAATACGAGTCAGGAAGCAGATGTAAATATTACGAACGTAAATGTTCCGACGCACCATAAGAATTACTAGGCGAGTTTATAGTGCATAGTTCATATTTTTCACTGTAATGTAGCACATTCCATTGAAATGATAATTTTTGAATATTTCTATGAAAGTTGGAGAACGTTTGACCCAGTAGTTGCAGTGATATTATCATTTAAGCGCAGTCTTGCATGGACCTTATAAACAACAGCATTTAAATGGTAATTTAAAGATCCGGAACTGATGTTTACACGGTAAGCGCGTGGGTTAAAAGGAGGAAGACTGCATGCTGACCATGTCTTGCAGAATTCCAAATAATACCTCCTACAGTTGATAGAAAGAAATGTTGAAGCCTAAATAGAAAGTGAGGGAAGAATATTGTAGTTATACAACTTAAAGCAATGGACAGGGCTACTTACTTTCGACAATCTGCTACGAAGATCAACCAGTTGGACAGAAATGCAACACGAGTTGCCAACATCCATTAATGGATACCGGTATGCATAAGAAGAGGAATAACATATTTTAGAAATTTGTATACGGTTTTGTGTTGTCAATCAGTCCATCAGTCACCAACACTCCAAACAATATTCTTGCATGTGGTTCTTTTGGAAGCTATTGTTATACTGGTGTCCCTGGTTTCTTGGACAGGTTTTACTAAAAGGTGTAGTTTCCCTGTTACCACTGGTCACCTTCCTGTCTGAACAAATGACACAATTCTTTGGGTTCTCGTCCTGTTGAGCATCAGTGTAGCTTCTCGATGATGATGATGATGATGATGATGATGATGATGATGATGATGATGATATAGTCTCGGCTACCATGTGCAGGCATTTTTATTTGACACCATATAGACTGTCTCCAAGTCAGTTTTGATGCTTCGCTTTTATTTTATGAAATGGCAGAGAAACCAGTACTATGTTGGATGATCTAAGCTGAGCTTGAATTAATTTTGTCGGGTAAACACTAGTGTGTCACTAGAGATCTTTTATGCCAACATCATGCAAATGTTTCATTCTACAAGAACTTTTCTCCACCCTTGAAAAATCTGATTCCCTCTGCTGGGTTTGAACATGTGGTTTTGGAATCTAGCGGTCAAACTCTTCTACTGATCCACAGAGAGAGCTAATCCTCCTTATATAAGTTATGGACTCCTTTTAAATTTACATTTAGTCATGTAGTAAATTGTGGCAAGTGATGATGATGATGATAATAATAATAATAATAATAATAATAATAATAATAATAATAATAATAATAATAATAATAATTTCGTGTGGCTATTTTTAGCCGGGTCCTACACCAAAAATGAGTACCAGGTTAATTCCTGGGGGCAAAGGCGGCCGGGCATAGAGCTAACCACTTTACCCCATCACGTGCCGAGGTTAACAATGGTGGAAGCCTTTACGTTCCACTTCTCCAAGGGCCTTCATGGCCTGTACGGAGGTGATGCTTTCCTTTCCTATTTCTAGCCGGGTGCAGCCCTTGTAAGGCAGACCCTCCGATGAGGGTGGGCGGCATCTGCCATCTGTAGGCAACATTGTGTTATTGAGAATGGAGGATAGTGTTATGTGTGGTGTGTGAGTTGCAGGGATGTTGGGGACAGCACAAACACCCAGTCCACGACCCAAGATAACCATTTGAGGTTAAAATCTCCGACCCAGCCGGGAATCGAGCCTGGGGCCCTCTGAACCGAAGAACACTGCGCTGAACAGTCAGCCAAGGAGCCAGACATTGGGGCGAGTTATTGCACAGTAAATAACACAATCCTGTTTATCTTTTATGAAAGTATATTCAGCGATCAAGTAAGTTGGGTACAATTTATAAAGCACTGCAAAGAAGTGAATCTTAACATAAAACATAGGAAGCCTTAAATTGAACTTCATTGTGAACTTTGTCCTTTGGTGACGTCGGTCGGGCATTATTCATGGAATAACTGGCAGAGCTGGATCGCTCTGTAAGTATTTTCCGCACTTCCCCTTGAGACAATCTTGCAGGTCCTCAATTCTCGATCTTGATAATCCCAAAAGTTGCACACACCATTCGTGTTTCGGTTTGGAGAAGGCCTTTGTCAAGATTATCAGCTGGCATGTCTCCAAATGCAGCATGTTCCAAATTTATGACTCCAGACTGAACAATTTCTCAAAGTGCTGGGGAACATCAATGTGCTTTGTTCGTACAAGAAAAACAGGATTTGTGGCTAGTTTCTGAGTACTGAAATTGCCTCTGTACAATGTCATCATCTTAACATCAGGTGCTCCAAACTTTTTCAAAAAATGTCAAAGGTAGACGAGTTCTTTGGTGGCATCACTGAGTGCCATATACTCCGCCTCAGTGGTTGACACAGCTACGTGCGTTTCCTGGAATCCCATGTAACAGGACCGTCATTCATAATAAAGACGTATCCAGTAAATGAACGTCTGTTGTCGATTGACCCTCCATTATCAGCATCCACGTAGCCTGCAACTGATCCATTTCCAAAGCTGTAACTGATCCTGAAGTCCAAGGTGCCCTTTAAATAGTGCAAAACTCTCTTTGCCACCATCCATTGAGACTATCCAAAGCAATCGTTGTACTGGTTGGGGCAACTAACTGAATGCACTATATCAGGACGTGTAGCTATAGGGAGCGTGCACGGTGCTAGTAACAGAGCGCTCTGGCGGAGTTCCGAGAATTAATAAGGTGAGAGTGCATTCCGCTGTAAGACTTGCTTCATAGTTACGGCAAAAAATATCGTTGCATCTTGTCAAGATAAATATGAAGTAATGCTATGGAAGTTGTAATACTGTACATATCAAATTACATTTAACCTTGACATTGTTGTCACAGGGCGAAATGAATAACAATATTGTAACTACCTCACATCTATGAATCTGTGAAAACTCAGATTTCGCGAGTGAGATTTCCGGTGAAATTGACTGTGCTTTTGACAAGCTATTGACATGCAACATCCAATAAGCAAATAAACAGGAATTCAGTTGGAATAAGTAGATAACACGTCATGTTGCTAAGCGAAGTTCTGATAAGATAGATTTATACGAATGGATTATGTACAGGGGTTCTTTATTATTGGTGGCAAGAAATTTGCAAGCACACAAGCTACGTAAACAATGTCGCTGATATACGGAAACAGATCTTTAGGAATGTTTTTCAACATTTTGAAAATTTTCACCCTCTGTATGCATCTGTCAGCATGAATTCACACATTGCTACACTCTGAGTTTGTAACACTTCATCTTCTGTAAATCTCCCATTGTGAAGAAAAGGCGGCATAACAAGTAAAGAATGAGGTGACTGTGTTTTAAAACCTGGGAATCCTTTGTCGGCTAATATAACGTCCCCTTCACTCAAAAGATTTAGGAAGCCTGAATTGTTAACAATAAAAGTATCGTCAGTTCTTCCACCATAGCAAGCGGAAACAAAAACAATAGTTGTGTTTGGGGCCACAGCTAATAAAAATTTAAATGTATAACATGACTTGTACGAAAAATACATGTAACATCTCTCATCTATTCCTGCTGGCGTTTCTGATTTCATTTCTGTGCAATCTATTATAACTCGTGCGTCAGGATAAAATGTTTTAAAAGCGCTAGGCAACGTATTTTGCACGGATAGTTTGCTAGACCAGAAAACAAAATTAGAAATGTGTTTCTTGACTAGTCCGAGAGCAGTAAAAAATATTCGTGCAGCAGTAGTCCGATGTACACCAAATATGACTACCAAGGAAGCAAAGGTCCAATTTCATTTTCATTAAAAAGAGTAAACAAACATCGTTATTACTTACAGTATATTTATAGACACTTTAGAAACAAATAAAGAAAGTAAGGAACTGAATGTTTGAAATGAAACACTTGTTAAATTCTTCAATTGTGCCTCATTTTTTATGCTCTGGTACCCATGAAATCCTCTGCATATATCCAGTGGGGTGTTGGGACCACAACTTTCATCCACCTTCTCCGAAATACTTGGAGGTACTGTGCTTGAGTTGCACTGTGTGCCTACATCATTCCCACAAAAAAAAAAAAAACACAAGTGAATTCGAAAGTCGTTACTTCAATCTCAAATTCTGCTTGCACCGACTTATGTAGTTTTTCACATTCATTTTTCACAATAAATTCATGAGTTTCCTGATTAGAAAACGTATGTATATTGGAGCATTTCATTCATTTACTCGCTCTGAAAACCGGGATGCATCACATTCTCTTTTCGGTGTCTTCTTATAGCTCTCATGAAATACAGATGGTATATATGATGGATGATTTTCAATATTACTTGGCTTTCCTCCAATAACATGTTCACTGCAAATGACAGAGCATTTGGTGGGTTCCGATGGAGTTCCATCTGTTCTGAAATGCAGGGAAACATTTATTATTATTATTATTATTATTATTATTATTATTATTATTATTATTATTATTATTATTCGGCGTAGTCAAGACACGTGCACATGGAAGGACATGAATGTACACATACGAACCTGCTGCAATGCATAATTGAAATGAAATGTACTTTTTCAAAGTGTATTTAAATAAACGTGTTCTGGACTTGGCATACCTGGTATGTTTGAAATGTGTGATATGAAATGTGTGATTTATGTCAAAAATGAAACAAGGTAGCCTACTGTACTTACTTTATCCTTCCAACAGCCGAAATCCACTTCCTGCATCTGTCCAATTCCTATGGACGACCAGGAAATGTGTGAAGTGTAATTCCTTTTCCATGCGTGTTTCTTTGTTGTGTGTTGTGGCAGTTCACTGCACAACAGTTTCTATTTGATTTAAGCATTTCGATACACTACTACTACCACACTTTCATACCCACAGTTACACAGCCTGGACTGACCGCTCAAGACAAGATCACCAAAATATTACCAATTTCTTCTGCTAGAGGCGCTAAGAGCGGCCGTGCACGCTCCCTATTGAAAGATACAGTAGACATCCGATGAGTTCGCGGTGGGGTGGTTTGTCACCATGTGAACTGGTCCATACATCGGCATTGGTGAGCTTTGTTACAGCGATGGCAGGTGTGGATACGGGATTGCATTCTGGCATGTTGAAACGACGCAGGATGTCCTCTATGTACATCCTCTGATTCAAGGTAATCTTGTTGTTATCTAATGTAGAAGTCTATCCCCAGACAACGCTTCACCTCAGCAAGATTCTTCAACTCAAAAGCCTTACGTGAATGATCTTCGAATTGAATAATTTTCTCAGGGTTTCGACACAGCACCAAAATATCGTTGGTGTATACTACGATGATGGTTAGATCCTCATCTTGGTCCTTCACATATATATGCATGGGTCTCCCTTCATTAGTACTGCTCCTTGACTACGTAACTGCTAATCAAGGCGTTGGTGCCAAGCTCGACCAGCCTGCTTCAAGCCATATAAATCCTTCTTCATGTGACAGACGAGGCCCCCCGTTTTCAGACTTTGCAATATGTCCGCAGCTTCACAGAAAAATTTTTGATCATGATTCTTAAAGAGTACTTCCTCCATCTTGTTAGGCAGCTCCATAAACACATCCTCGTCCAAGACACCATTGAGATAGGCTGTAGCAGCATCGTACTGATTTATATTCTTCCTGTTCTGTGCTGCATATGCAATTTTCCATTCTTAGGAATAGCCGGTTGGGTTACCGCCAGACGTCAATCTCATCTCCAGCTTAGCAGGCCATCACAATGTTCTCGTAGACATGCATACGAAAGATATTTAAAAGCATCGTTAGTTTCATAATCTTGCTATTTACAAAGCTTTCTTGAATTATGCCTATGTTGATCAAGGTAGATTATGACATCACAAACGTCAATATTTTAGTTTGAATGACATAAAAGGTATTTTAAATATCGCCTCGTTTTATGATTAAATACTTTAAGTTAGCGATTTTCAACGTCTTCTCTAACAAATCTTTGATAATCTTTAATTCAATCCCAATCTGTGTTCAGCTATTCTCTTTGTCCTTTTTTTTTTTTTTTTGGTATTCCGCTTAGGATTTTTTAAAATGTATACGAGAAATATAGCGTTATGACTTCATATTCCAGCTTGTTTTCTCGGTAATTTAGGAAATCTCCCTTTTAAATAAGCTATTTTTCTTGTGTATAAATAATCTCGTAAATCTTCGTCTCATAACTCAGTGCAGTGTTCGATTGTTCCTACTGTTCGTTTAACCATTTAAAATTAATGCTTTTATCTAAATCACGGCCACTTGGATTCCGTGGGTCTGTACTTTCTTACTTCATATTTACGGCCTCTTTGATTCCTCATGTCTGTATGTTCTAATTCGTATTTTCTGCCGCATGATTTATGACACTTTATCGTTATTCACGGCAAAATAACGATTTTAACATTTCGTTTCGAAATAATCAGGACAATGAAATGGTACACATTCCTGTCCTGACTGACACAGCAAGTCATTTGACATGCCACTCCTACATGTCAACATGGGACCCATTACAACTTGCTGAGCCAGACCAACGTTGAAACATCTGCTGAGTTAGTGTCCTCTATTTTTCTCCTGTATCTACCTAGTACATTGTTCTACTTCCATCACTCACTATAACATCATTATCTAACTACTTGCCATTTAAATAATTACAAGCTAAATCCACCAATACAATCCAGTATTACACTCTTTACCAACCATTGTAATCACCACTCTTAATCATACTATATCTTCTATTCTAATTGTAGACAAGCGAATCAAGCCAAACTCCCCATTAAATATACTCTTCTTCTTTCATTTCCATCCCATAACAAGCCAAGCTCCAACAAGCCAATACTGCTTCATAATTTCCATCCATAAATTACCACGCACAAATCCCTCCTCTCACCTTATACCACCACTTACAATTCAATTCAATTATCAAACCTGACCACCTTGCGTTATCATCTGCCAACTTAACTTAATTACGAACACACACTATTAAAATAACAGTCCCACAATTCACTCCACTCACCTTCCTGCTTAATCCTTCTCTCCTTCGTCAGACCAGACTCCACATATCTACCACATACAATTCAAGTATCAAACCTGCCCATCTTCCTTCATTCATACTCACATTAAATTATCCATCCATCTTTGACCATACTCACTCTTAGCAACAATCACTCAAAATACCGACCACAAAAATCATCCTGTTATACAATTAACAATCCCACTACATCACCTTTCAACTTTATCTTGATTAGCAAACATTCAATATACCAACCCTCTTAGCAACCGTCTCTCAAAATCACACTTTCACTTATAATTCAAATCTACTTAACTATAATCCCACCTATCAAAATTACACTTACAAACCACTAAATTCACTATACATTTCAATTCCCATTAACAAGCTCACTCCACCACCTACCAATTTCTACATACTCTTAACAAACCAGACCGTCTTTCCTTATTTACAATCACTCCAAATATCACCCCACCAATTCCACTCTCCTTCCAGCTGAATCCTTAAATCTACTTAACTATAATCACTCCTAACAAAATCACACTTAACAACTAAATTCACTATACATTTCAAATCCAATTCACTCTGCATTTCAAATCCTCACAGCCACTATACCTTCCTCTTTCTTAACCAACCGAACCATCTTTCTTTATATTACCATCATTTCTTCATCCACTGTTCCCTTACTTACTTACTTACTTACTTACTTACTTACTTACTTTTACTTACTTACTTACTTACTTACTTCACTTGACTTTTTACTTCTTGTAACTATGCCCTCATCTTTTTTTTTTCCATTCTCAACAGATCTCCTTATCTCCTGCTCCTCTCTCTGTTCATAAACAGTTCTATTCTCTCCCCGTCTAACCTTTCCTTTTCACTCTGCACGTCCATTCCTTCACTGTGTTCACCTCTTTGCCTTTACTCTTCTCTGGCTCTGTCCAACAGCTGCTTCCCTACACATTTCAATTCTCACCCTGTTGCCCACTGCTCTTTCCTTTTCACTATGCACGACCACTCTTTCAGTATGTTCATCTTCCTGCTTTTCCTCACTCAACTTCCTGTTTCCCTTGGTTCTTTCCTTGTCATCATGTCCGTCTTTTCTGACATTGCTTTCTATAACTTGCCTTTTCTCCACTCTCTTCCCCATCACTTCTTCTTGCTTCAAATTCTCTTCTAATTTCTATAATTTCGTCACTATCCAAAATCTGGTCCATTGGCCATTGGTTACCACTAATTCCTGACCCCTAATGTGAGCTCTTATTCCTTGAAGTCGGGCCCTCACTAAATGTTTCTTAAGGGTTTTTATATTCATAATCCCTTCTCTTTCCATGTCTCTTTTAATCCAAATTTTTGTACTCTGTAGATTACCCGTGTTTCCTATCACTATTTCTGCCATTAGGGTGGATAACAGCTTCACTTTTATTGGCCTATTACCCTTTGCTTTACCTATATTTCCACATCGTCTGTGTGAACTTCACTGAAGTTAATTTTCATTCTGGTTTGGATGACTTCCACAACTTTGTAAATTGTCATCACTTTGTCCTCTCTTTTTTCTTCTGGCACTCCATGTATAAATAAGCATTTCCTCCTGCATTCATGGGTACAGTCTTCTATTTCTGCCTTCAGCTTCACCACCTATTCTTTCATATTCCTTATTTTCTCTTTGAGTGACACAATTTCTCTCTTGTTGTTTCCCACTTTGGTCATTATTTCGTCTGTTTTTCCCTGGATCCATTGCCTCATATTTTTGAACTCTTTCACTTGTTCCTGAATCAGATTTTTAATCTGTTCAAATGGGCATATTTCTACAACTTCCTTTACCACCCTCCTTATGACCACGAAATCTTCCCAGCTCATATTGCCACTGAAAGTAAGGCCAGGATTAATCACCGCTACCGCCAATATTATCTCACCCTTCAATCTCATTTCCACTTTACCCCCTTCTCTTTTGGCTGCTTCCTTCTTCCTTCTCGCCTGCCATCTTCCAATAACTACCCGATATTGTTCCACACCAATCATCTCCCTCTTCACTCTTGTCTTCCCTCTTGCACTCACCGCTCACACTCCACTCCCACTCTACCGGCACACTCGACCCAGCACGTCTGCACCCAATGCGTGTTTAAGCTTGACTGATTAAATCTATAAGGTCATGAAAAACTGAATTTACCCATCCCTATAGAACTTATGGTACTTTTACCTATGAGAAATGTACTCTGCAGAACCTTTTCTTTTTGGAATCACTTACTAATAATGATACCGGGGTAAGAAACTTTAAGATGGCGCAGGGACCTCGAAATCTGGGGGCCAAACTACTGATAACATGGTCCGCAGCGTTACTGATGGGATGTGTTTTAACAAACACCTGGTCACCTACAGACAGATTGTGTAGCCTTTGCCCGTGATTGTAATTACGCTGAACTTAAGCATAATAAACTTCCAAATTTTTACTTGCATGGTGCCAATTGGCACGGATGGTTTCTGGACTGGCGTCGTCAGGCAGAAGGTCATTAATGTACCACAGATTTGAAAGTGGAGAATTCAGAGTGAAAGCTAACATTAATGAAGCAGGAGTTTTCTTATGACTCTCATGGATGGCAGGGTTGAAAGCAAATGACCAGCAATTTAGTGATGAATCCCACTTAGAATGGTCAGCAGAGTGATAAGCAATGAGAGCAGATTAAAGATTTGAATTCACTCTTTCAGCATAATTTGGCCTGGGGTGCTACGGGGTAGTGGTTACATGAGAAATGGATAGATCAAAACAGAAATTACGGAACTGCACAGAGGTAAAAGCCCTTGCATTATCACTCACCAAAAATTGACAGGGTCCAAATGAAGCAGTGATCCATTTCAAGCAAGAGATGGTAGTGTTAGCATTAACCATACAAGTTGGGAACAGCCACGTAAAACGCGAGAATGCACCAACACACACAAGTATGAAATGATAGCTGGTCTGTGACCTCGGGAAAGGACCAGTGTAATCAATGAATAATCTCTCCATAGAGTGAGAAGCTTGCTGAGATGACAACAGACCTAGGTGAGTATTAGGAGCAGGTTTACGAATGTTGCAAGTTTTACAATATTTGACAAGGGTACGGATTTCATCATCCATGGATTTCCAAATGAAATCTTTATGGATTTTCTTTCTGGTTTTGAAAACCCCAAGGTAACCTCCTACTGGGGATTCATGAAAATTGTTAAAGAGAACCGGAACTAGGTTAGATGGGACGACAATTTTGGGGTCTCTGCGACCGCGAGCAGGACAGCACAGGACACTATTTTTAAGAACGTACGGTTTCACATGTTCACCAGATTTAATCCTGTCAATAATAGCCTTTAATTCAGCATAGTCTTCCTGATGTTTAGTGATATCTTTAAAAAGGAAAGGAGAGTTAGTGAGAACTACATTCACAAAGGCCGAAACTTGTTCAGGAGAGGGATCTGCAGACTCTGATTAAGGATCAGAACTGCCTGGATAGAACATTCTACTGAGGCTATCGGCCACAACATTTTCAGTGCCACGAATGTGACGGGCTTCAAATTGGAAGGCTGACATGCGTACTGCCCAACGCGCAAGATGACCGGTCCTTCTTGGCTTGGCCAGTACCCAACTCAATGCCTGACTGTCAGTTTCATGATCAAAAGGAGGATGTTCAGGATACATTCTGAACCGTTCTAAAGAAAAGACAACAGCCAAGGCTTCCAGTTCATAAATTAAATAGTTTCACTCAGCAGGGTTCAGAGCACGAGAAGCATAAGAAATGGGTCAATGCCCCTCTTTAAATTCCTGAGGGAGAACACCAGATATACCTGTGGGAGAGGCATCAGTTTGAAGAATGAAATGTTTAGAAAAGTCTGGCATGGCCAGTACAGGAGCATTACATAACGCGAATTTCAAGTCACAAAAGGCTTCACGGTGGGTATCACCCCACACTAATTTAGCATCCTTTCTTCTCAAGGCATTTAACGGAGCTGCCCGTTCAGCAAAATTGGGGATGAATTTGGGGAAGAAATTAACCATGGCAATTAATCTGGCTACAGCTTTGACATCTTAAGGTGTAGGAAAATTTTAGATGGCAGCAGTACGAGACTGATCAATAGAGACCCCCTTCCCCAACACAATATGCCCTAAGAAGGACATCTGGGGTTGTGCAAAAGTAACCTTGCTAGCCTTAGACCTGCTTTACGCAGTCCTTTAAGGACTTCTTTGAGATAGACAGGGTGTTCTTCAAATGTTTCACTGAAAATTACCAAATCATCGAGGTTATTGTACACAAACTTGAATTTAAAGACTTACAAAACATTATCTAGTAACCGAGTAAGGACAGCAGCGCCTGTACTTAATCAGAACGGTACCCTTTCAAATTCATAGAGGTTCCAATCAGTGGCAAAAGCAGTAAGATGCTTGGATTCCTCAGCAAGAGGTATCTGATAATAAGCCTGATTTAAATCAAAAGTGGTAAAAGTATTGGCATTAGCAAACCAAGGAAAACAAGAGTGCAAATCAGGAAGGGGAACAGATTGAAGGACAACTTTCCGGTTCAACATCCGATAGTCAACGACAGGACGATAACCACCCTGTGGTTTATGGACAAGAAATATGAGAGGACACTAAGCCAACATAGAAGGATGTATTACACTGTCAGTAAGCATTTTATCAATAATAGCCTTAACGGCTTTCATTTTGGGAGGCGACAGCCGATATGGGGGAGAGCGAACCAGTACTTTATCAGTGATGTCAATTTTGTACTCCAAAACATTAGTTACACCTAATTTGTCAGTAAATACATCTGGAAATTTGTTGCAGAGATTCTTAAGTTGGTTGGCCTGATCATCAGGCAAATGATCAAAATCAAATGCTTTGGGTTCACCCATATCTTCAAGAACAGCATTGACATGACAAGGCAGAATAGGAAAGCGATTACACAGATCAAAAGTTCTTGTTGAAAATTTAAAATGGAATCTATTGAACTGCAGGTCCAAAATCATGCCAGTTTTAGCAATAAAATTTGCACCCAAAATGAAAGGACAATTTAAAAATCTTTTGCAATTAGTACTGGCATTTTCCACATAAAATCACAGATTCTGATTTTGACATCTAGAGATCCTGCAATATTCAGTGTTAGAATTAGCAGTATGGCAGGTTAAAGACACAGGCTTTAATGGAGGTAACTTCCAAACAGTTTTACTGGGCGAGTTGGCCGTGCGGTCAGGAACACGCGGCTGTGAATTTGCATCCAGGAGATAGTGGATCGAATCCCACTGTAGGCAGCCCTGAAGATGCTTTTCCGTGGTTTCCATTTTCACACCAGGCAAGTGCTGGGGCAGTACCTTAATTAAGGCCACGGCTGCTTCCTTCCAACTCCTAGGCCTTTCCTATCCCATTGTCGCCATAAGACGTATCTGTGTCGGTGCGACGTAAAGCAACCAGCAAAAAAAAAGGAAACAGTTTTCATCGAGTTGTATCAGTTCTCACTCATCAATGTGATGCTGCTTTCTGAATCTACCATTGCACAGACAGGTTCATTATTTACCTCTAAGCATATGTAAGGTAATTTACAAGGAGGGATAGCAGAAATGCCACAAGATTGTAGGAAATTGACACTAGGTTCAGACTGGGACCTATTATCAGCCTCAGAATTAGGTGAATCATCCTTCAAGATACAGTTGTAACAGACAAAACCTGAAGCTACACTTTGGGGTTTCCCATAAGAATTGACGGTTAGTCATCTAGAATTATTGCCAGGACGCCCAGACCCTGAAGAATTACATGGGCACTGTCTAGAGAAATGCCTATTCGGCCCACAGTATTGACAAGAATTAATGGTTGAAGATACTCTACCCACATCAGGTTTTGAATTGCCTAAGGCTCCAATCTTAGGACAACTCCTCTGGAAATGTTCAGTGGAACCATAATTAAAACTTGCACAAGAAGTATGTGGCTTTGAAGAAAGTGAAGGAGCGTTTTAGTAACCTGAGGAGAAGACATGCTCATAGGAGTGGGAGCCAACGCAACGCGTAGCTGGTCAGTATATCGAATACCTTCGGCAGAAACAGTGATAGCTTCTA
Source organism: Anabrus simplex (assembly GCF_040414725.1). NCBI lineage: Eukaryota > Metazoa > Arthropoda > Insecta > Orthoptera > Tettigoniidae > Anabrus > Anabrus simplex. The sequence continues at coordinate 984,159,509 of NC_090266.1, forward strand.
ACTGAGCAAAAGTTGTTGGTCGCGGTGGAAGAGCAAGATATGACCGATAGTTAGGGGCAAGACCTTCAACAATGCTGGCAACAATTAGAGACTCAGTATAGTTAAGCATACAAATTATAGCATAGAATTTAATATCCTGAATATACTCAGACGACGACTCGTTCAAATGCTGCACTCTGAAATAGTGTTTCTGCATTAACGAAGACAAGGCACGAGAAGGAATGAAAAATTCATGTATGTATGCATGAAACTGATCCACCGTCCATCTTTCAGAAATGATTCTGATGAGATGCTCAGAAAATGCTCCAGAGGTACATGTGGATATAAGATTTGAAACACGTGATCGTTACTGAGATTGTACACAATAGCCTGATCCTTAAACTCAATTAAAAATTGAAGGAAACAAATAACCTCATCAATAGAGTTAGCAGTAAATTTAGAGATTCCCTTAAATACAGCAGTCAATGGATGAGGTAAGTTGGAGAAAATCTGGATGAAAGCAGGTGTAGGAAGTACCTGGGAAGGACTAGAGTGGTCCTGAGGAGTTACAGCAGCGTTGTAACCTTGATTTGAGCGCCCTTGCAAAACTGGATGGGGTACTGAATGTGAGGTTAGAACTAACGCTAGACTGCAGTGTGACAGGCGCAGATATTCTCAACTGCGAAACATTCTTACAAATTTGAGAGACCATCAGTGCATTCACCACTTGTGTAGGGGTTATACAACCTACGTTGTCCAGCCAGTGTGGGGACAGGCATTAGCATGCAGAAGACCACGTCAGCACACATCAGTTTTTTCCTGTAATTCTGAATGGCCTGCCACAATTTCTCCATGATACATTAGCATTTATTATGGTTCCCTGGAGAAGGAACTTGGTGAGCTGTGGAACTGTTATGTGTCAGAAGATACTCGCACTGAGTTTCTATGCTGAAAGAGTCTGGTTGATGAATGTGTCTCATCCCATTAGCAGAGTGTGCAGTGCTGATTTTTTTTAATGAAGGCATCCACACAAAGCAGCACATCATTCATAAGGACAGATGGTCTCCAGTTTGTTTTCTGTCATCATACTGAGCTCGATAGCTGCAGTCACTTAAGTGCATCCAGTATTCGGAGATAGTGGGTTCGAACCCCGCTGTCTGCAGCCCTGAAAATGGTTTTCCTTGGTTTCCCCATTTTCACACCAAGCAAATGCTGCGGCTGTACCTTAATTAAGGCCACAGACACTTCCTTCCCACTCCTAGCTCTTTCCTGTCCCATCGTTGGCATAAGACCTATTTGTGTCGGTGCGATGTAAAGCAACTTGCAAAGTTTTCTGTCATAGACATTTTTTCTTCCTGTATTCAATTTTTGACATCTTTACTGCATTGTTGATTCAACCATATCAGATACACACCCATAATTTGACTGTAGATGTCACTTGGTCATACACGTTTTGTGTTCTTAAAATGAACGATAAGACTTTTTTCTTCCAAGTGGAAAGATTCTCTTTTGGTTTAAAGGCAACGTACTACATCGATACTCAGAGACTGGCCAACAGTGATTACAAGTGAAGTTCATTCATTTCTGCTTGCATGGTTTGTCAACGGCTATTATTTTCTAGATTGTCTACATATAAATCTGACGTACAGCAGCAATATAAAGAGTGGTCAAGGCATACAGTGATATGTCTAAGGCAAGCATATGCCTATTTTGAGTTTAATAATGTAAATTAGGGAATACTAATGATCAAAAGACCAAATGTCCTGATGGACTCCTTTTGACACTGTATATTTTTCTATGTTTTCAAAACAACTATACTTTATTTGCATGCCAATATATATTAGTCGTATTCTTTGAGAGCATATTGGACTACAAACCCTTCACATTCAGGGAAACAAGTAATATCTGTTGTCAGATCAAACCAAATCTGTTTCAGAAGTACTTTTATCATCAATAAAATAGCTGCAATTAATTTCCTGCGTTGTGCCACCTCTGTTGGGTGAGAGATCCCAGAAAACCCAGTCTTGCTCCTGTGGTAACAGCGGTCATAAACTGCTCCATAGGAAACCTTGCCTCTTAATCAGACAGACACATGACCAGAAGAGGAGCAGATAATGCCCCAGGTCTGGTAATCCTCTAAGTAGAGAAAACTAAAATCTGGGGCGGACTCTCACATTTCCCATATAACAATGGTAATACACACCGAAATGTTAGTGTACATATTGGAACATCCAGTGTAATGGAATTTAAGAGAAAATTTATATCATCTGTCGTGTAAACCTACAAACGTACTTCGTTGTAATGTTTTTCAAAGGGGAAAGATTTGCTAATAATCCAAATTGTTTTGTACAAGATATTGGCTGATTATTTGAGTTGCTTTCTCTAATCCCCTCCAACACTATACCTACTGAATTTAACATAACTACTTTCCATGTGATTGTTTCACATTTGACTATTGAGAAACTAGACCAGTAGACTTTTGCTTGCTGGGTTTTCCCTGTTTATTCTTGTTGCAATGGTTGTGATAACAGAGTGGAAATCAAATTCTTGAGCTCATAAGAGCTACTGTAATGTATTAATTATTCTGTAAGGTATAACAGTGCTTTTTAAGGCTCATAATGCAAATTTTTTCATTCCAATCCCTTGAAATTCCTCAACTTCTTCCTGATATCCATTTGGTTCTCCTCAGGTTATATCATTAGATCTTGTTTGTGTTATTAAAATGTTAATGTTCTTAAAGGAGAACTGAACACAAAATCAGAATCAAAGGGTGTATCGGACAGTGTTCAACTATATCTACTTTTGCTGTGCGCCGCTCCGTAGGCCGGTGAACTAAGGAAACACGAGTAGCTGTGACGTCACTGCGCTGTAAGCGCTGAGCGAACCATCCAGTTGATTATTGCAGTACGCGCTCAACCGCTCTTCCGTTTACTTGAAGTGTTGTTTATTATAATAGTGCGGTGACAGTTTGTCGAAATGCCTTCCTGTAGTGTGTACGGCTGTAACAACACAACAAGTAGAAACCGAAAGTGTAGAGAGAAAGAAATACATTTCCATAGGTTTCCAAATCGAAGTAAGTCGCCTTGAAAGTTTAGCAGTTGGGTACAATTTTGCAAGAGGAAACACTATTCTCCCGGTAAGGGAGCTACTGTGTGCTCAGTGCATTTAAAAAAATACAGACTATGATGAAACGCAACTTTTGAAAATGAAGGTGATTCGTACGGAAAGGCTGCAAGGTCCGAAATTGAAGCCAGGGTCTGTTCCTTCAATAAGATATCTGGCGTCGACAGATGGAGATACTTCTCAGGCAGGAATGCTAATTTATACGGAAGCCGCTTCACAAAATACACTGTGGGAGTACTCGTCAGAAACTAAAAAGAGCAGGACGGAAAGGTATGAGGCTAAAAGACGAAGGGAGTTTGTTGACACAGTATTAAACAGAAGTGATAACGATAATGATATACACGACGTTCAGAATGATATGAGAGAAAATATTTCACCAGACAGACACGAATCTAGTGTAGAAATACAGTGTGGGTTAGGAAGTGAAATAGCTAGAAAATACTTCGACGTTGCAACTTCCGGCACAGCCTTGAACAGTGACGTAATGGGAGAACAGTTGAATGACAGTTTCTATGAACGAGATGAAAGTGACAGTGATACTGATAACGAACACACTCAGGACAATGTACATATTACAGGTTCATATTTCTTTGTAGCGGGGACAAGTTTGCTCACACTCTTTGAAATTTGTTACATTTGTAAAAGTAAAGTGGAAAACATTTCACATTACATTAAAGGGACTATGTTGTGCGTAAAATCACTTTGCGATTGTGGTAATAAAGTCCGTTGGTATTCTCAACCTATGGAAGGAAAGAAACCGGAAGCAAATGTCCTAATATCATCAGCATTATTGTTGTCAGGCATTTTGTTTGAACCATTTCGGTCATTCTGCAAGTCCATTAACTTACATATGATGTCATGAACTGTATATGATAGAATTATTCATAGAGTAACTGGTCCAGTAGTGGAGGGTGCTTGGGATCAAGAAAGGACTAATGTTATTGATTGTTTGAAAAGCAGTGCCAAACCCATTTCGTTAGCCGGAGATGGCCAGTATGATTCTCCCGGCTTTTCAGCCAAATACTTAGTGTATTCACTAATGGATATAAATACAGGCCGCATAGCTCATTTGGAACTTGTTCAGAGAGTGATGGTGAAAGGTGATCTTGAAAGGGCTGCGTGTGAAATCGCGATGAGGAAGATTGTACAGGAAGAAAATTGTAATATAAAACTCTTCCTTTCCGATAGACACAAAGGAGTAAGGTATTTACTGAGAACGCAGTATCCTGATATTGAACATGAATTTGATGTTTGGCACATATCAAAAAGTCTAGTGAAAAAGATGAAAGCTCTCGGTAAAAATCATCCAGAAGTTCAAGCGTGGAAGGCCAGTATAAATAATCATTTATGGTGGGCAGCACAAACATGTAATGGAAACATTTCCATGTTAATTGATAAATTTACGTCAATTTTGCACCACGTAAAAAATGAGCTTAAGTGGTTAGAAAACGGTGAATGGAAATCCTGTGAGCACGATACATTAACGGAGGAGGAACAGAGAAAGAAAATGTGGATTAAAGGAAATTCAAGTTCATATGAAGTTTGAAGAAAATAGTTTTAGACAAATCTTTTTTAAAAGATGTGGAATATATAAAACACTACGTTCACACTGGAAGCCTAGCAAGTTATCACAACCTTCGTTTGAAATACGCTCCTAAAAGAGTTCATTTCTCCTACAGAGGCTTAAAGCTCAGGTCAGTGATTGCTGCATTGGACTATTGTAATTGGAACATCAGTAAATTGAAAGCTGGTACCAAAACTCAGTACTCAAAATCCACAGGAGCCTGGGTGATAAAACAGAAATATGAAGTGTCAAGCGATGGATGGAAGAAGGCAATAATGAACAAAATAAATCTCTTGCAAACTAACTATAGTAGAGCCTCACCTGAAGATCAAGCAATGGATCTGTCACTGCCTAAAAACATCGCTCCAATACCTCGACCTTCCAATGACAACCCGATCAAGAACCACTTCTCACGATTTCACTCGTAGCAATAAATGAGGTACCGTACTTCATGTCAAAATAATACATTTAACTATATTTATCATACAAACAAGCTTAGGAAACTCTTACATAATTCTACTGTTTTAATTTCATTTTTTCATTTACAGCTTGAAGCCCACATAGGTGCCATCGGGTTCTGGAAATGTGTTCCTTATGGTGTTGACAACACATGATGGTATGACAACTCTGTTCTTTTTACCAATCTCAGTCCATGAATTTACCCACGAAGTGAACTGTTTGTAACAAATAAAAACGCCAAGTTCTATTTGATGGATTTAAAGCTGTCAGTAAATGTTTCCTTGCCATGTTCTTTGTTTTTAAGCTCATGTTATGCCTTGTCATTGTCAATACTTCATGGTCTAAAATAAGCCTTGTAAACAAAGGATTTCTTGTTATACACATAAATTTCTCAGATTTCACTGCTTTTACATTGTCTAATTCACAACAGCATACACTTTCTTCATCCGTATCCATGACGGTACACTCATTACATTTACACCAAATTCGCGTGCCGGCACGGCCTGTAGTGTTTAGCATATCCATGTCAAAATCGCTATCTGAATGCACATCAGTAAACGTTGTTCGTTCTGGCTCATACTGATACGGACGAATGATATTTACTTCCATTATAAATAAAAATAAGCCCACTAACACTGGCAACAGAAGAACACGGCAGTAGCAGATGGAGTACGGGAAAAGACTGCGCGAGTTTACTCCCAGCGTCAAGGCTGTCAGGTAGACTCTACAGTGCAGTGACGTCACGACCAGTTACTACTTCCGCACATAACTTGAGAATGGTTGGACATAGAGGTATCGGATTAACGGCATTGTTATTACATTCCCATAATACATCTTTAGCAATGAATAACGAAATATGTGTTTTTGTGTTGTGTTCTCCTTTAAACTAATTTTCACTTAACACATTGGAGACCGTGTCTTAAGGTGGCATATGGGTAGGCAGACCACCATATTTTTAAGGTTTTTAAAAAATTGTAGAAAATAGTAGGTAGGTTGCAATTGTAACACGTATATGTCATCAAAAATTAAAAGTGTTTATTGTACAGATTAAAAAGTTCATTAAGATCTATTGAATACTTTTCACATTACACATTTTCCAATGGTATGCCTTTTGCAACAACAAAAAAAAATGTCTGACAACAAAGTCTTACACATAATAAGCTTGAGTGCAGAATAGTTTGAAGCATTCAGGGACACAAAGTTCTACAGAACACATTGGATACCACCAGTATGTCTCTCTTCTCGTTACTTTCCCATTTTCCGCTTTTCCTTTATCTGCACAGGCTTTCCAAGTGCATCCAAATCACCAAAAGTACCCGGCGAATGTGAATCAGTCCCTGCTTTTGAATTATCATCGCTTGCGTCCTTCGTTTTAAATGAAAATCCAGTCATATGAAGATCATGAAACATTAGCTAAATAAACTACAAAGTGCAAAATCATACCTGGGTGGAATATGATAGAATAGGTTATAAATACCTTCACCACTAACATGAAGTTCGAAATCAGGGTCTCGATCTGAATCATCTACCTCTTCTTCTGAACCACTGTCAGCAAAAATCTCTTCTAAAATCTCTACAATTCCACCTTCATTCAATGATCCAATCTTTATAGCAGAAACAAAACATAGTCTAAACACTTCGCACGATGTAAACAAAACTCTGAAAGTGTGCGCCTTGAGCAGCTGGAAGCAAGGCTGGAAACATGGAGTGTAAAAGCAAACTTGAGCAAAAATAAGTTGCTCTAAGTTCGAGAAAACGACGACAGTGGACACAAATGCACGGTATAGCTGTTATAAATGTTCTTCAAAGTGGTATGTATATTTTCTGCCCGATTCTCATCCTGGCTGTGTTGACAATATAACAAATATGCGGGCCTGAGTTAGGCTCGGGCGCGGTCTGTCTGAGCTGTTATCCCACCCCGATACACACTCGGGCTCGGGCTCCAATGTGTTACTAATGGAAGAATTTTTTATCATTGTTGATTTGCAGCTCATATTATGCCAATCAATCAATCAATCACTACTGATCTACATTTAGGGCAGTCGCCCAGGTGGCAGATTCCCTATTTGTTGTTTTCTTATTTTCTGCTTAGTACCAGACGCATATAGGTGGTGTATGTGAAGAGTACCAGGCTTCTATTTTTAAGAAATAATGTTTCAAAAAAAATAATTACAAATTTCTTCTTGTTGAAAATATAGCCTCAAAATCTTTACTGATCATAGAAAAGGAGTTGCATTTACATTCTTATTGTCGCATAATACGTTACATTAACACTGCAACATATATGATGATCAGTAATTGTGTTTATTGTTGTTTTTTTTTTTTTTTCAGCTGAATTTGGAAATCATGATCCTGAAAGACATACAGCTGAGTACTTGAAGGACTTTGCCATATTTCCAAAGGTAGGTATAGAACTTAATTAATTACCACCACATCTGAATGAATATTGTACAGTTGAACTTCAGTATCTCAAAGTGCTTGCAGAGACTGAAAATACTTTCAAATCATCAACAATTTGAGGTTTGGAAAAACATGCATACTCCTTCCTCTCCACCGTTTCCTTTCCGAACAAAAACATGAGTCTTGCATAAGCATTAGAAATCTTGCCTTTATTTTTAATGATGTATTTTACAGTATTAACTGAAATGCCAGATTCTACTGCAATGTTTTCTTTTTCCTCACATCTTTTTCCACTTCTTTAGACAACTTCTATTTTTCACTCGCACAAAAACTTTTCAGCACATGTTTCCTCACATTAGTGACACAGTAGTGACATTACTGTTCTATAATAATAATGTTATTGGATTTATCGCACTAACTACTTTGACGGTTTTTGGAGATGCCAAGGTGCCAGAATGTAGTCCCGCAGGAGTTCTTTTACGTGCCAGTAAATCTACTGACACGAGGTTCACGTATTTGAGTACCTTCAAATACCACCGGACTGAGTCTGGATCGAACCTGCCAGGTTGGGGTCAGAAGGTCAGCACCTCAACCGTCTGAGCCACTCAGCCCGGCACATTACTGTTCTGAGCAGGGCTTGAGTAATCCAGCGGGTCAGGAACTCCCAACTGATACATCACTCCGTACTGTAAATAGCTTGCTGAGGGTTGCAAGTAGCTTAAAGTAGAGTTCTAAGCTGGTGTGGTATGCAGCTACTCCAGGTTGCAAAGTGTGGTACTAGATACTACGGCTAGTCAGGCAATACACTCTGACTAAAATGTAAAGAGTCCTTGTTCTTGTATAAGGAGACAACATAAGTACAACAGGAACATGTTTAATGCAGGGATAATCAAGTAAATATATTCTGCATAATTTTGAGTTACAGAAAGATATTTTACATCTGGGCTTGAAAATATCCTTTGAGATGTAAGAAACTAGAGTAATAGAACTTTGAGTTACAGAAAATAACATGTAATAAGGAGGATGTTCTAGAAACCAGGCAAGGCACCAGATGATCCCAGGAACTTCAGGCCTGTCTCTTTTCTAAGCCACCTTTTTAAACTGTTTGATCACCTTATAAATTTAAGAGAATGACTTCTTTTGTAGACAGTAAGCTTAGTGATCAACAGATAGTTTTCACACCAGGATGATCATACACTGGACCAGTATATTGAGAATGGATTTCAGAAAGGCCTCGACACTTGTACTGTTTTTGTCGACCTGATTGCTGCTTATAATATGATCAACCACAGACTTTTCATACACAAGCTGTTTGAAATGACAGTGAAATTCAGACTTACAGGAATTATTCAATGCTTGTCATTGAACAGAAGATTCCAAGTAATACTTCAAAATAAAGAAAGTTACTGGAGGAACCAGAAAAATGGTCTCCCACAAGGTGGTGTCTTTGCATTACTTGTCTTCAGTATTGACACTAATGATCAACCTATTGGGCTGAATACCAGGCATTACCTGTTTGCTGATGATCCTGGTGTTGGAACTCATTCCAGATCATTTTGGGAGGTAAAATCCCTTAAGCCAAATCGTAGCAAAACCCAGGTTACTCTTTTCCATTTGCGTAATCATACTTTAAATAGCAAACTTAACATCAGTTGGGAAGGAAAGCAACTCAAGTTCACTCTTCTCAAATATCTTGGAAGTTCAGCTTGATCAGTCTCTTTTTACATTATCATTCTGTCAATATGAAGGCAAGAGCCAGGAATAATTTACTATGCATGCTAATAGGGTTCTTTTCCCCTCTGCAGGAGATATAATTTCAAGAAGGCTGACTAGTCAAAGCACAGAGATGTTGGGTACTGAAGTGTCTACTGTATATAATAACAACGATGTTGTGTTTTCATCCCATCAACTACCTTTATGATTTTCGGAGATGCTGAGATGCCAAAAGTTTGTCCGGCAGGATTTCTTTTACGTAACAGTAAATGTACTGACATGGGGCTGACGTATTTGAGCACCTTCAAATAGCACCGGACTGTGCTAGGATCGAACCTCCTAACTTGGGATCAGAAAGCCAAAGCCTTAACCATCTGAGCCACTCATCCTGGCAGTGTCTACTGTAGAGCCGACACTTGTGGCATAGTGCCACCTCCAATCTGATGACAAGTAGCAGCTGAAAGTGAGAAAATCAGACAAGAGGTGGATGATTGTCATCCTCTCCACTGCCATGAAATAGTACGTCTGAGGCCATAATGGAGTCTCATTAATAATATCAAGGTAGCTCCAGCCACACCAGATAGGAATCAATACTGGCAAAAGCAGACAACACTACCTAACTGGAATTGGTCAACTAAAGGAACTCCAGCACTTACCTCACAACTTTGGCCTGTCTGGAAGACCCTCAACAGAATAAGAACTGGAATGCTTAGAACCAAGCCAACACTCAAAAGATGGGGATATACAGAGAATGCTGATTGCGACTGTCATGCAGTTCAAGATCACTAGCATTTATTTTACTGTCTTGCCCTGTGGAAACTCGACCAGAAGACTTCTGTACAGCTGGTGCTTCATATTGGAGCACTTTCAACATACATTGGCGGAAAAAAATATCCAAACACCATGAATTAAGGAATGTCGAATACGGAAATGTTGGCAGTATAATTGTTGAGGTAACATACATACATACATACATACATACATACATACATACATACATACATACATACATACATACATACATACATACATACATACATACATACTTTGTCATTATAGACCGTTATGCCTTTCAGCGTTCAGTCTGCAAGCCTCTGTGAATTTACTAAACATCACCACAATCCTCTATTTGCAACTAGTGCTGTGGCCTCATTTTGTTCTATACCTTTTATCTTTAAATTGTTAGAAACAGAGTCCAACCATCGTCGTCTTGGTCACCCTCTACTCCTCTTACCCTCCATAACAGATTCCATTATTCTCCTAGATAACCTCCACCATTCGTCTCACATGACCTCACCTCCGAAGCTGGTTTATGCGTACAGCTTCATCCATTGAGTTCAAACACGACATAGCCTTTATCTCCTCATTCCAAGTACCCTCCTGTCATTGTTCACACCAGCAATCATTCTCGCTACTTTCATGTCTGTTACTTCTAACTTATGAATAAGATATCCTGAGTCCAGCCAGCTATCGCTCCCGTAAAGCAAAGTTGGTCTGAAAACAGACCACTGTAAAGAGTTTCAATCTCACTATATTAAAATCCTGGGAGAACATACAACCTAAATACTTAAAATTATCTACCAGTTCTAGCTTTGTATCACCAATCTGACATTCAATTATGTTGAATTTCTTACCTACTGACATCAATTTAGTCTTCGAGAGGCTAATTTTCATACCATACTCATTGAACCTGTTTTCATGTTCCAAGATATTAGACTGCAGGCTTTTGGCACAATCTGCCATTAAGATCAAGTCGTCAGCATAGGCCAGACTGCTTACTACATTCCCACCTAACTGAATCCCTCCCTGCCGCTTTATACCTTTCAGTAGATGATCCATGTAAACTATGAACAGCAAAGGTAAATGATTACAGCCTCGTCTAACCCCTGTAAGTACGCTGAACCAAGAACTCATTCTACCATCAATTCTCACTGCAGCCCAATTCTCAACATAATTGCCTTTGATTGATTTTAATAATCTACCCTTAATTCCATAATCCCCTAGTATGGCGAACATATTTTCCCTCGGTACACTGTCATATGCTTTCTCTGGATCTACTAAACAGAAACACAACTGACTGTTCCTCTCGTAACATTTTTCAATTACTTGGCGCATACTGAAAATCTGATCCTGACAGCCTCTCTGTGGTCTGAAACCACACGGGTTTTCATCCACCTTCCTCTCAACCACTGATCTTACTCTTCCTTCCAAGATGCCAGTGAATACTTTGCCTGGTATACTAATCAATGAGATACCTCGATAGTTGTTGCAATCCTTCCTGTTCCCTTGCTTATAGATACGTGCAATTACTGCTTTTGTCCAATTTGAAGGCACCTTACCAACACTCTATGCTAATCTTACTACTCTATGAAGCCATTTCATCCCTGTCTTCCCACTATACTTCACCATTTCAGGTCTAATTTCATCTATTCCTGCTGCTTCATGACAGTGGAGTTTATTTACCATCCTTTCCACTTCCTGAAGCGTAATTTCACCTACATCATTTTCTCCTTTGCCATGAGCTAGATTGCTCGCGACATCACTAGGAATATTTCCTTTTACGTTGAGAGGATTGTCAAAATATTCCCTCCACCTGTCCAGTGATTCCCTGGGATCTATTATGAGTTCACCTGTATTACCCAAAACACTGTTCATTTCCTTTTTCCCTTCTGCTTGACCTAGCCTTTCCAGGTTATTACCAAAATCTTTCCACGACTTCTTTTTGAATTCAACAACTATTTGTTTTGCTCTGTTTCTTTCATCTACGTACAATGCCCTGTCTGCATCAGCCCTTGTTTGGATCCATTTCTGATAAGCCTCCTTTTTACGTTTATAAACTGCTCTCATTTTATCATTCCACCAAGATATTTGCTTCTTCCCATGTTTACAGACAGTCGTTCCTAGACTTACCCTTCCTGTTTCTACTACAGCATCCCTGTATGCCACCCATTCTCTCTCTCAATATCCTGAACCTACTGACTGTCCATTGTTTGGAACTTTTCACTTATCATATCCATGTACTGCTGTCTAATTTCCTCGTCCTGGAGATTTTCTACCCTTATTCATTTGCAGACAGATTTCACTCTCTCTATCCTTGGTAGAGATACTTAATTCACTATATATATTAGTGGTGTGTATCATCAAAAAATCCCTGGAATACCTGTACATTCCTAACAGATTTCCCGAATTCAAAGTCGGTTATGATATAGTCTGTTATGGATCTGGTGCCCCTACCCTCATATATGCAGCAGTGAAGTATTCATAACTGCTAATCCCATACTAGCATGGAAGTCCAGCAAACGTTTCCCATTCCTATTAGCTTCCTTATCTTCCCCACATTTACCAATCACCCTTTTGAATCTTTCAGTTATATTTCCAACTTTTGCATTGAAATTGCTCGTTAGCACTATCCTGTCCTTGCTGTTGACCCTGACTATGATGGCACTCAATGCTTCATAAAATTTGTCCACTTCATCCTCATCTGCACCCTCACATGGTGAATACACTGAGACAATTCTCATCCTAATTCCTCCAATTGCCAAATCTACCCACACCATTCGCTCATACTCTGCCCTTCCCTTTTAACACCCGTCAAGTACACTTTATAATTCCCTATCTCTTCCTCTTTATCTCCCCTTACCCGAATATCACTTACTCCTAGTACATCCAGATGCATCCTCTTTGCTAACTCTGCCAGTTCTACTTTCTTTCTCCCGTAAGCCCCATTAATATTGATAGCTTCCCATCAAATTCCATTTCGTTCACCAAGTTTTTTCCAAGGAGTCCCTCGCCTGTCAAATGAGAGTGGGACTCCGTTTCTCCCATAGGTCTGAGCTTGCTTAAAATGTTCTGAGGTCGGTAAATTCATGAAGCATAATCCAAGCGAGGATCTCTCCTCTAACGGGTCAGGGACCACTGGTGGTTTGTATAGTCCTAGCTGCCTGAGCCCAAGGAGGGCCATGACTCAGAACAAGTCCAAGATGCCCACTCCCATTCCATAGCAACTGGTATCCTGACTCTCAGGACCACTTACTAGGCCACTCGACCGTTGCCCATGTTTCACGAACTAGGACGTGGCGACAGTAACCCACACCATGAAGTCATCGCAAATGTGGCATGCTGGTCCATTAATAACTGGTGTAATTGCCTGATTGTTGAATGCAGGCATGCAAACGTCCATGCATTGTGTCATACAGGTGCCGGATGTCAGCTTGTGGGATGTTTCACTTGGTCGGTCAATACAAGGATGGTTAATGGGTGGATGACGCTGAAGTTGTCGTCCAATGATGTCCCATACTTGCTCATTTGGGGACAGATTGGGCGATCGAGCAGGCCAAGCCAACATGTCGACACTGTAGAGCAGATTGGGTTACATCAGTGGCATGGGTGTGTGCATTATCCTGTTGGAAAACACCCCTGGGAATGCTTTTCGTGAATGGCAGCACAGCAGATCGAATCACCAGATGGACGTTCACATCTGCAGTCAGGTTGAGTGGGATAACCACGAGAGTGCTCCTGGTATCATAAGAAATTGCTCCCCAGACCAGAACTCTCAGTGTTGGTCCAGTTTGTCAATGCCACAGACAGGTGGAATAAGGCGCTCGCCTGGCCTCCTCCTAATCAACACACGGCCATCACTGGCACCAAGGCAGAACTGGCTTTCGTCAGAAAACACAACGGACTTCCACTTCATCTTCCAATTAGCTCTCGCTTGACACCAATGAAGTCGCAGACTGCGGTGGTTTTGGGGTAAATGGAATGCATGCCACAAGGCGTCTGGCTCGGAGCTGTCCTTCAGATAACCAATTTTGAGCAGTCATTCCGTCTCTGTGGTGCCAACTGCTGCCCGAATTGCTGCTGCAGCCGCAGTCCGCTGCACCACAGCCATACGCCGAATGCACTGGTCCTCCCTCTGGGTGGTGCCACGGGGACATCCGGAGCCCAGTCTTCTTGCGAACGTACCTTCTAGTGACCTCTGCTGCCAGCATGCATGCACAGTGGAGGCATTGCTGCCAAGTCGTTCTGCAATAGCGCGGAAGGAGAGAGAAAAAAATGGATAATTGTATGAATTACACTCCAAAGCTGTTTTTTGTGGTCACTTGTATGCAGTACTTGAAAAACACTATTCATGGCCTCGATCAACCACACTGAGCTGTTGATACTGTCCTCTTCATCGTCGTAAAGGCATTGCTGACCGACTCATAGTCACTCCGTCCATTCTTACAGGTAACTAACGTTCTTGCACAGTACAGCCTGTATTGAAAATAAACCTGATGTGCAACATCATGGGGCCGTTACTACTACCACACTAATGCGATTTGCAGGAAATTTGAATCAATGTCATTTTTCAGATGTATAAACATGCTGACTAACGTTTTTTAATCTAGCACAACCCCTTCTTGGTATTTGGATATTTTTTCTGCCAGTGTACTTTGATACAATAATCATCATTCTGTTGGGAAAAAAAGTTCATTCGAGATATTGAAAGTTCAAGTTATAGATGTTTGAGTTGTGGAAGATTGACTGTAATTGGAAAGGAAATAAGCATCGCTGTACTTTTTTGAGAATTACTGATATCTTGCAGGGCTCAGACTTTGCATGAAGCGTTTGAATGTCAGATACCAAATTAAATTGTTCTTATGATTAACAAACCTCTACTGATCGGAGGAAGCTTAATATCAGTCTTATAGAATGATGCACATCAGAGCCGTAATTTCTTGCTTGTTATACATACAGTTTGATGTGATGTTGTGAAATTTTGAGTTAAACTTTAAAAACTTATAGGTCTCAAGTTCTCAAAAAATGGAAATGTTTATTTCCTCCATGAGAAGGAAAATGGATAATTGTATGAATTACACTCCACAGCTGTTTTTTGTGGTCACTTGTATGCAGTACTTGAAAAACACTGAACTTTTTTCAAACTCTGAACAGTATTGTAATCATATTAATTAAAGATAAATTTCTGTTTGTGTGCTTCTTGTTGATGCTTAGAATCTGAGAGCTACTCCAGTTTTCTTAAAATTTGCAAAATTGTTTCAAGATTACACAAGCAAGGAAAGTGAACTTCATCTATATGCAAAATTGATCAGTAATATAGATTCATACCACTCATGACATGATGAGTAACTGTTTGTGAAAGTTTTGTTCAACTACAAGACGCTAAAATCCCAATTTTACGTTCAGCAGTAACGTCAGCCAGCAGTATGTGAAGTCAGTCTGTAGTCCAGTAACAAAAACGCAGCACAGACCAATAAGTACATGTTTCAGTAAGACCCAGGAATGTTCCATTCTGCAGGAGATATAATTTCAGTAAAGCTGACTAGTCGAAGTTCAAAGAGATGTTGGGTCATGAAGCGTCTACTGCGGAACCGACACCTGAATCTTACGATACATCTAATGCAGCTGTGAAGAAATGCTCCAGAATACCCATACCTCACAGTTGGTGAACTTTGTACATCCCACATCTCACTTTGGTCCTACCTGCTCAGTTCATGGAATACAAAAGAACTTCATGCAAAGAAAAACCCTTTGTCAAAGATACAGTTGAAGCTGGTAACCATCGTATATCCTCTCTAAGTGCAGCAAAAAGGGATGAGTGGATCAAAGAGTAAAGGACAAGAAACTGTTCCAAACTGATGGTTTTCTGTGGTTTTCCTTTTTCACACGAGGCAAATGCTGGGCTGTACCTTAATTAAGGCCACGGCTGCTTTCTTCCAACTCCCAGGCCTTTCGTATCCCATCGTTGCCATAAGACCTATCTCTGTCAGTGCAAAGTAAAGCCACTAGCAAAAAAAAAAAAATTCCACAGCAAGGCAGGTTCCATCCTGGTAAAGACTGCACTGGGTAACTTCTGAATCTCACACAGTTTATAGAGGACAGATTCGAACCCTGCAGGGACACAGGTGTGGCCTTTGTGGTTTTAAGGGCAGCGCATGATACTGTTAGCCATCAGCAGCTTCCGGCTAAGCTCTACAATTTGACAAAGGTCAGCAGGCATACGAGGCCCATTGCCTCTCTTCTCCAGAATTGCAGAGGTTTTTTTTTTTTGTCAACTTCCAAGGGCAGTGCAGCCGATAGAGAATACAGAAAACTGGTCTAACCCAAGGAAGCATATTGGCTCCAATAAGTTTCTACATTTATACAAATGACCAGCTAGTAAGTCCCAGTACAAGAAGTCTCTTGCACGCTGATGATCTTGCCCTGACCACACAAAGCACTAATTTTGAAACAGTGAAAATAAATCTTACTACTGCCCTCAGAACTTATCCAGGTATTGTATTGCAAACCTGTTCAGACCTAATGCTGCAAAGCCACAAGTTTGTGCCTTTCATTTTAACAGCAGACAAGGACATCATAAGCTAAAATTTGTGTGGTCAGGTATTGAGCTACAGTTCTGTGACATTCCAAAATATCCTGGAGTAATGCTTGACAGAGCTCTCGCAACGTGGAATTTTTTTAACATTCCAGATCCCGTTTTGAGGTCTTTTACATGGCTCTCGCGATTCTATGCCTTCTGCTATGATGTCAATCTGGGTTTCAAGTGACATTTTATGTTCATTTACTCTGTTTGAAGTCTCCACTGCCCATTGTATGTGTTCCTATCTCCTTTATATTTTCACTTTAGTGATAGCGTAATGGTACATTTCACCTCCCAGTTTGTTTAAATATATTGCTTGCGATATATTTATAGCTTTTGTTTCATCTCTCATTCAGTGTAACTTTACGCTATTCTGCTTTGTTCTCCTAACTTCCATTTGTATCCCTAAGCTCAAGTGTATAGTGACTTCTAGTGTTATTTTGTCAGGTGGCCTGCTTTTCTTCACTTAGCTGCGTTCACTACCACTATATGTTTGGTATTCCAGGTCCGAGTAATCCTCTGCTTCATCTTTCCGGCAAATTATTTGATATCTGTTCTCGATCTTCCTTAAAATATAGCTTAAGGTTTGCTGCGTTATGGATACCTATATAAGTTCCCGCCATGTCCTTGACCTTGTATACGTTATTTCCAAACGCTCTCTTTATAATGTATGGTCCTTTATATAAATGTACGAATTTGGCAAATATTTTTCCTGAAATGCTTGAGCTTGGCAATTTCCTTATTAATACCAGATCATTCTCTTTTAAAGGTGGATGGATTCTTTTATTATTCATCCTTTCAAATCTTCTCCTGGATTGTTTCTCCATTCTTTCTCTGACCATTTTATTTATCTCTTGAGCTTCAGGCCTGTCTTCCTCTACTTCACCTAGGATCGCATTCCATGGTCTATTTCGGTACTCATTTTTATGGACATTGCTTTGAATTTGCCCAGTAGACTCATGTATAGTGGTGTTTATATTCTGCTCAATTAGCTCAATGACGTCTATCCATTTCCAATGGCTTTTTACACAGTAGATTCGGCAAAATTTGGAATTTTTTTTCATACACCTCTCTACAGGATTCGATGATGGGTGCCTGACTGAACATAGGATATGTTTAAAGTTTAGCTCTTTCATGGTTTCACGGAATTGCTTGGATGTAAATTGCATACCTCTGTCAGTTAACATCATCTCTGGCTTCCCCATTTTTGGTATAAAATTTTTCATTAAGGTACGCATGACTTTTTTGAGTTAGCCCTCTGAATTGGTTGTAATGCTATGTAATTTGAAAATACATCCATCGTTGCAACAATAAATTTTCTGCCTTTCTTCGCGGTAGGTAAGGATCCACAAATATCGATTGCATATATCTGTCTCGGTTTCGTTGGCAGTATAGCTATTGGTTGATGGCTAGTTAATTGAGTGTCATGTTTCGTTCTTTGGCATATGTTGCATGTCCTGATTATTTTCATGACTGCTCTTCTCAGTCCCTTCCAAGTGAATCTCTCTAGGATTGCGTGTGTCAGTTTATCGATACCTCCATGTCCGTTGATTCAATAGGTATGCCATATTAGATCAGATCTCTCTGCAGTGCCTTTGGTACCATGATTCGTGCATTCTCCTGAATTCTGTCTATGTATCCGTTCAGTTTTCCATTAATCATCATATATGCTCGCGTTGTCTGCGACTCTTTGGTGTCATCTTCCAGCTTGTTTATGATCCGGCCTAACCTTTCATCTGCCATTTGTAGTGTGCTTATGTCTTGTAATCTATTAAGTAAGTCCTCGTCCTGTTCATCTAACTCTCTCTGATGGATCGCTTCTTCCTGCTCTGCTGGGTTGCTGCCTAATGCATCCGCTAAAATGTTATCCTTGCACTGCAGTGCTCTATCTTTAATTGAAATTGCTGCGTGAACAAGATCCACCTTGTTACTCGTTTGCTCGTCATTGCAGCTTTTAATCCAAAGGTTAGTGCTTTGTGGTCTGTTCGGATGATTACAGGGTACCCATATATTATCTTGCTCCATTGTTGTAGTGCGTGTACTATTGCTAATAGTTCCTGCTCCATTTTGGTATAATGCTGTTCGTTCTTCCTCAGTTTTTGATTTGCGAATGCCAAGTACATTCGTCTTTTTGAATCGTCTCCTTCCTCTTGCTACAGGCATGCTCCTATTCCTATATTCAATGCATCCGATTGTATGATGAATTCTTTCTCATAATTTGGATAACCTAGTTTGATGTTGTTTTTAACTTTTCCATTTCTAGAAATGCCTTCTCCACTTCATTTCATTTCCACCTGTTGTTTATTTATATAGTTCTTGCAAGGGTGCTGCTTCTCTAGTGTATCTTTCACAATGATCCGTGAAAAAAATTGCATCACATCTAGGAATTGCCTTACTTGCTTTATTTTAGTTGGACGTGGGAAATCACATATAATTTTTTTTAAATTGGGTTTGGTCGTATCCCTTCTTCATCTATGCATGTCCTACAAATAGTATCTGTGCTTGACAAAATTTTGACTTGGTGAGATTGATCTTAAATCCTGTGTTCTCTAAGTTTTCTAGCAGTTTTACTAGCTTTTCACAGTGCTCCTCAAAAGTCTGTGTTGCGAACAACAGGTCGTCCACGTAACAAGTCACGTCTAAGTCTTTACTTCTGATGTTAAGTTTCTGTCTAAGGCCCTTATCAGCACTGCGCAGCTATTTTTCAGACCAAATTGTAGACCGCAGTATGCCTATGTCTGGTTAGCAACCTTGATTTTTCCTCTAATACAACACAATGAAATGATGACGTGAAGTCCCTAGTTGTAAAATATCTCATGTTCCTGAATTTCTTAATTATGCCCTTTATTTTACCTGATCATATTCTGGGATTTAATTCTTATTTAATTTCCTAGCATCCAAGAATATTCCCAAGCTTCCACTGCTTTTCTTTACTATTACCAAAGGACTGAGATATGGGGTTGCTGTTTTAGTTATTATTCCATCGGACAACATTTCCTGTATGATTTCCTTTACTTCCTGAAAGTATTTTCCTGGAATATCATATATCTTTCCTCTATATGGAGTCCAGTAATTTAAGAGCAGTTTATATTTAAAATTCGATATTTTCCCCGGTTTATTCCAAAAATTTCATAGTACTTCTTCAAAATTTCATACAACTTCACCTTTTCTGCTGATGAGATTTCGGTCTGCAAGGCTCTTCTGTATTTCATAATTTCCGCCTTCTTCCAGTCTCAGGATTCTTTCGATGATGTTGAACATCTTTGCCTATGTTTCGTTGAGGACATCTTGCCCTTCACCTAAGTGTAATCCTTCTAGGATGCTGTCTATTTCTTGTCCTTCTATCCTCATGTGCTCTTTATCATTTATGTTATCGTTCAGGCTGATCCTTTTGGCTGATTCTCTACCATTATTTTTGACAACTGGAATTCTAATTTCTTGCTTTTCCATGTCAATAGTCATTTTCTGGGCTAACATGAAATTAGTGCCTAAAATAATGTTATACTTTATCCATTATTATGAATGGATGCTCGAAATTTTGGTTTCCTGTTCCAGTTCTAAGGTAAGTTTGCATCTTGCATTCAACCGTTTTGTCTGGGATAATCCCTCTGATTTTTACTTCTGATACTGGCATTCTTGGTAGTTTGATCTTTATGTCGATTTCGAAGAATAGTGCATTTGATATGACACACTTGCCCCGGAATCTATTAAACAATGAGTTGTCTTCCCATTTATTCTTACTATGATTATTGGTAAGTTATACTGCCGCATTCTCGCATTAACCGTGAAGTCATCTAGTAGGTCGTCTGGTCCTATTTGCCATGAATCAACTTGTGCAATTACCCAACTTAAAATTTTGCCATTGTTTTTCTCTTCCTTAAATTCTTCTTTGTCTAGACCTCTTCTAAGGTTGCCGTTTTTTTCGTTTTTTTTTTCTCAGACATCTCTGAGTTCACATTGAAATTTGGTGCTTTCGGGTTCAGTCTGCGCTCATCTCTT
Organism: Anabrus simplex; assembly: GCF_040414725.1. Lineage (NCBI taxonomy): Eukaryota > Metazoa > Arthropoda > Insecta > Orthoptera > Tettigoniidae > Anabrus > Anabrus simplex. The sequence goes on from NC_090266.1 coordinate 984,180,103, forward strand.
TCTCTGTGCTTATGTCTTTGGAGCTGAAGACTCTGCACCTTGTATGTCCCCATTAACATCCTGATCCTGATCCTGATGGCTTGCTCCCATATTTCCTTGCTTTTTGTGTTCTCTCTCAGATCCTGAATATACTTTCTGTTAGCATATTCCCTTTCTTTGAAATCCTGATCTCTCCTGCCGTCATAAGCTGGTCTTCTACAGTAATCATATTGATTTCTATTCCTTCTGAATCGATTATTTGGTCTGTGATACGGTATGAATCTGTTATTCATGTTATCTCCCGTAAATCTCGTTATCTTTTCTGCACTGGCATCTATTTAGTTCTCTTTTTCCTTCTCTCTCGTAGATTTGGTTATTATTCCTTGGCCTGGGTATGTCTCTTGTGTTACGACACTTATTGTTTCCTCATTACCCAAGTTGCGAATTACTCTACTCGTAGGATGTTTTGTTGTCATATCTAGCTGTCTCAGGATGTTTTCCACATCTACAGCTGATTCTACGTTTTGTGGCTGCGAACAACCTCTGCACACGTCTGGTGGGAATTGTTTTTGGATCGTTTTGATCACCTCTGATTCTCTTGGTGCTGCATCCAAATCTTGAAATAATTGAAATTGATATGCGATGTAATCGCTAAATCTTGTCTGTGCAGTTGAAACATATTTTCTTGAGTATAATTCCAGCCTAAGTTGCTGTTGAAACTCTTAATTCCAAAATCTTCTTAGAAATGCGGTTTTGAATTCCTCATAATCGTGAAAACTGTATTTAAATGCTTGATACATACATTTGGATTTGAATCCAGGTGTTTTTCAATTATTCTTAGTCTTTTGTCTTCAGGAATCCTGTTGTCTCTGAAGTATTCCTCCATCTCCCTCAAGAACTGCTTTGGTGATATACTCGCAGTGCTATTGAAGTGTTAGGCCTATCGTCGTAACTTATAATATTGATTATGATTGCGGGATTACATTGTTATTGTTGCTGTTCCCTATTATGTCATTGGTATTCTGATTTGATTCTACAGTGACTGTGGGTGTTGCTTCTCTTTCATTAATCTGAATCTCCATCGCTCTTTGCCTCTCATTATAACTCGATATAGTAGATTTCGTTGCCTGATTTTCTGATCTCAATTCTTAAATTTCCTTCCGAATTTGTCGTAACTCTCCTTCCGTTTTATCATTTCTCTCATTGGCTTCATTCCTGTTGTGCTCCATTTCTTCTTTCATGATGCTGTGTTTATCTGCAATCTAGTCTTTGGCTATGATAAAATCCACCTCCATGGATGTATTTGTGATTTCAGTTCCTTCGTTTAACTTTATTCATCCTTTCCTGGCATTGTTCCAATCTTTCCTTGGAATTGATTCTCAATCCCTTGAAGTTTTGTGTTAATTTCTTTATTTCCTCTTCCTTCAGAAATTTCGGTTCTCTGATAGTTCTTCTCTGACTTTGTTTATTTCTTCGTAAACTTCTCTACCGCACGTAGGTTTACAATGTCAGTTTTGATATCTGCAACTCCAGCTCTGATTTTCCAATCTCCATTTTCATAGCCTCTTTCTGTCTCCCCTCATCTTTCTAATTTCTTCCATTTGTTTCTGCTGGAATTCTTCCTGCTTCTGTTGTCCTTCTCTCATGCCTCTGATCTTTTCCATCTGATTTTGTTTTTCATCATTTGTTGTTGCCTTTCTTGTTCTTCTCACCTTTCTCTTTGTGCTTCTTCTAACTCTCATTTGTTGTTGCCTTTCTTGTTCTTCTCACCTTTCTCTTTGTGCTTCTTCAATCATTTCCTGCTGCTTCTCCTCCTGTTTCTGTATCATTTCCTTCAGTATCTCTAAGATTCCCTTTTGCTCTTCCTTCGTCATCTTTATTTCTGCCTGATTAATTGTTATCACCTCATCTCTCTTCTGCAAATCCTCCTCTTGTTCTTTTTGGTATTCCTCAAATTGAGCCCTCATTTTGATTCAAATTTGACATTTTTATGTTATAGTATCTCATTTGATATATATATTTTTTCTAGTTCTCTAAGTTTTGTATAAGCTTCCAAATTTCCTAACTTCTCTAATGACTTATACTAGCCTTAATTCTATGACTTAACTACTACTTATTTTTAGTTTCTTTTCTCTTTCTCTGTTTTAACTGGGAAAGATTACCCAAGATTACCATAATTTAGCCGCATTAACTTATTTCAGGTCAAAATAAGATTCACATAATCTTTTGGTCAACTCAAACCTATTTCAATTATGTTCATTCCTTATTTATGGAATTTGTATATATGTGTGTGTATATATTATCATGTCTCATTGTAATTCTTATCTTACCAACTACAGATTAACTTATATTATTTTTAACAGCTACCTGTTCGAGTTGTGTCAGTTTCTCCTTTTTTTTTGATACAGGATATCCTATTTTCCTCTGACTGTCTCTTTTCTCTTCTTTTGTACCCTTTCGTTCCACATTGCAGTGCTGTAATCTCTTTATGGTCTGGTCAGTCTCCTTTTCTCCTTTTTATTTACCTTTAATTGCCTCTCTCTCTCCTCTTTTTTTTGCTTCCACGTTGCGCCGCCATATATCTCTTTAGTTGTCTTGCCGTCTTTTTCTTGCTTCGACGTTAGGGGCCATAAATCTCTTTACCCCTTCCTGCGTCCAAGTCGGTCGACGTAAAGGATTCCCAGCCAGCTTCTCAGGGAATGTCATAGTTTGGTTCGGTTTAACGTGGGATCCAAAAAAGACTATCTGACATGTTGATCACTATAACATCAATCTCATCTTGCTGATGAACGTCTCCATCCGTCACACCTTGGCAATGATATCCAACTCGTAGATGTGGAAACTTATTTCTAGCTATCTTACCCTATCATAATCCTTATAAATAATACACCATGTTAATCGTTACTTCTAACTATTTATTAAACATAATGATTTGAAAAAGAAAAGGAAGAGAAAGATATTGTTCTGTACAAATAGTTTTCTTTGGTTAAATAAGCAACTGGTGAACTGCTGATTCTTCATTTGTACAACTAGCCTACGTATGTTTCATTCTACTTGCTTCATATCCATAATTGAAATAGGTTCACTTCTCCTTTAATATGCTTTCTTATAAGTTAAACTGATCAATTGTCATCTACATCTAGCAATTCTCATCATTCTAAACCTAGTTTTCTTATTCATTTTTGGTCTACTCTTCTAACTGAAAACTAGAGTTTAGCATCACATTTAACCAATATTATGTTCTTTAATATCATCAGTGAAATGTCCTACCTAAGGTATCGCCTACTTAGATTGAATAATCTGAACCTATTCTGATCTAAATTGTTTTTATCTAAAATTTCTATCTGAATTTTATTATTTGACACTAGTTTTGTCTGAAATTTTATTATCTGGAATCTTATTGTGACCTCCGTTGATTTTGTGGGTATTGGAATGCTTGATAAGTTTCTTGTATACAGCCAACATTTCTGTTATCAAGTTGTCATTGTCAATGAAATATTTCCACATCTATCATTCATGTGTTAAATTCATATATCACATTAGCAAAGTTCATTATTACATGTAACTAATCTCATGATTAGACCTGTATTAAAATTTGCTATAAATGCTTACAATATAGTGATAATAGTGAATAGATTATAGTGAATAGGTGGATTAAAATAATCACTATATTGTAAGCATTTAAAGTTCATTATGCCAAACCTATCTTACACTATACATAAATTAGCATTAGAACTCAAATATGTGCCAATATGTATTGTGCTTCCTTCCTTGGTGATACTGTAAGCTGACCTCTATATATATATTCCATTGTGCCATTTTAGTGAATTACTTCATAACCTCGATCTTAACTTGATTTGGGAAAGATTAGTTCTGAATGTGTTGATTAATCCTATTAAAATCCATTATATCAATATCTATTTCAAGTATGGAGGCTATCAGCTGGTTAGGGTACATTACTATGAGTTTTTATTTAAGATGAGAATACGCTGTGATCATATTTGTATACTCTCTTCTCAACATCAACCTTGCCATACAATAAATATCCAATATGATCCTACTCTCATGTGCCATTTAATATCACAATTACTTCTTTCCTTGCAATTACAGATGGATGCACCTTCGTACCTTTTACATTTCCATATTTATTCAATTCAACTCTATCACTTCATAGTCAATGCTTTTCTCATCTCAAATATTCTTAATTACCTCTCATTCTTCATAACATTTAACTTCCTCGACGTTATTACTGCTACACTTGCTCATAATTCACATAGGATCTATCTCTTCTTTGTATTATACAGCAATCGTCTTGTCTATCAATATTATTATCTCCTAGAATCCATCTGAATTTCATACAGCATGTATTCTTCCCAAAACTCTTTGAATTACAACAACATAGCCCTTCCATAAGATTTGGGATCTTATATCTATACATAACACACTTTCTTATCCCATTAACAAAACTGTAATTAAGACTGGATTTCGTTTATAAGTAAGTCGCTTCCTACACCAATATACTTATTGACTAGCACACTCATCATTCATAATCTTACATGAAATAGGTTAGTTCTGTAGGTCATGTTTGTCAAATAGGTTATATGTCACTTGCAGTTGAGCTATAGTAATTATTCTCTACCAAGTGATACATAGAATCTATGGAATTTATTTCTCCAACTATTTGTGATGGATATATATATAAATTCTCATGGCTAATGTGAATATTAAGTAGTTGGTTCAGCTCTTTCTCTTCTTATAGTGGATTGCCTAAAGTTGCGTGTAGCGCTCTTGTTTTCTCCCGATGTCACAGGTTAGTTTTTTTTTTTTTCCTGTTCTTGAAATATTGGATTTTCTTCCTGTACTTCTTGCTGTTTATATGCTATTTGGTTACAATTCCCCGTCTGTCTTCTCTTAAGTGTGTTATCACGATGATTTGATATGATATGTTTTCCTCTCAGCTTACTTGTGTGTCTCTCTCGGTAAAAAGTGATTCAGAGGTAATATTTTTAAGAATCTAGATCCCGTTTCAAGGTCTTTTACATGGTCCTCGTGATTCTATACCTTCTGCTATGATGTCAGTCTGGGTTTCGGTGACATATCACGTTCATTTACTTTGTTTGAAGTCACTGCCAGCCATTGTATCTATTCCGATCTCCTTTATATTTTCACTTTAGTGATAGCGTAATGGTACACATGACACCAAAACACAGTCCAGCCAACCTGACCCAAAACAGTTAACTCCAGTTTTCCAGAATCTCCCAACCTTAAAAAAAAGTGTCCACATTCACTGTATCCAGCCAGCATGAATTAAAACTTTGTAAACATAAAAATTGGAAAGAACCAGCTTACTCAAAAGTACCAAGAAATCTCTCCCCTACCTGATTCATTGAAGATACATCAGCAGGATGATGTAGAATAAAATATCGTCATAAAGGCGAAATGAAGGTAGGTTCCATCCTCAAACCTACTCAATACACACTGACAAACAGTGAAAAGAGAACAGAGAATATATATGGAATCGAGAATGGCATAGATAGCGGTAGTGGTAGGGGCAAGAGAGAGAGAGATGTTCTAGAATATAGCAGAATCAGAAAGATGCATAGGCGTAGATAGAGGAGTAAAGATCTGGGAAGTAGAAGTTGTGAGTGCAAAAATGTGTGGTTAGAAGAATGCAGGAAGAAAATAAGTGGTGGAAAGTAAGGGAATGTTACAAATTGTTTGACGTTGCTACATTCTCTTCTAAATATTTATTCTGTCATTAACTTTGGTTTTTAAATTGTTGTTGTTGTTGCTTCTGGAAAAGAAACAGAAAAGAAAGGACAAAAAAAATGTTTAGGAAATACATTGCAAGTTTAAAGATTTTGTTATGTGGTCATTGTCCAGTAGCCTAGATCCTGCAGCTTCTTCCTTTCTCCTGGCCTTGTTGGGGTAACACTAAGTTTTAAGATTATTTGCTATCATCATCATCACCATGTATTCTTGGCTAAGGAGAGAGAACTGGAAAACTACAAACTGCAATCTTGCTTGCTTCATAGTGACGCGTACTTAATTGACGAGTTTGCCATAAGTGAGGGAGAGTGTTTACAAAAGCAGTCTTACGACATTGCAATTACTGTCTCACTCATCTGCCTTCTTATGTGCTCTTCACTCTAGTACTCTGTAGGTGAGAAGAGGCCAGTTTAGTATTTGTTGGAAACAAGCTGATAAATGCCAACGTAGAAATATATATTTTTTTAACAACTTGCTTTACGTCGCACTGACTCAGATAGATCTTAAGGCGACGGGACAGGAAAGGACTAGGAGTGGGAAGGAAGCAGCCTTGGCCTTACTTAAGGTACACCCCCGGCATTTGTGTGGTGTGAAAGGGGGAAACCACGGAAAACAGTCTTCAGCACTACCGACAGTGGGGTTCGAACCCACTATCTCCCGAATACTGGATACTGGCCGCACTTAAGCAACTGCAGCTATCGAGCTCGGTTGTTTAGAAATCATGGACAAGGAAGTGAGAGAAGAAACCTTATCATCCTTTTCTAGTCTCCATGAGATTGCCTGATTGTGTTCAGTGTATTGATGCTGGTCTGTGATTATGAGTGTGAAAAGGAAAGCACTTTTCATATCGGATAGATTAGACATTTTGCAAAAGCACAATAAGAATGCTAATCATAACTAGAAACAGCTCGCTGATTCATTAGGAATGCCATCGTCTTTATTAAGAACGATTAAAAAATTGTGATTAAGTCACCTCACCCGTGAGGTCAGGAAGGTATAATACTGTGTGTACAATATGGTGTACTGTATTTGATTTAACTGCTGTATTTCAATAAAAGTCTCCACGCAGATTACGTAGTTACATCACTTAGTTCCTCCCTGCTTAATACTGTACCAGGAAAAAATGTTAATCTTTGAGGCGCCTGACACTAATTTGAGGAGCATGGACTATATCTTTTTTTTTTTTTTTTTGCTAGTTGCTTTACGTCGCACCGACACAGATAGGTCTTATGGCGACGATGGGACAGGGAAGGGCTGGGAGTGAGAAGGAAGCGGCGTGGTCTTAATTAAGGTACAGCCCCAGCATTTACCTGGTGTGAAAATGGGAAACCACGGAAAACCATTCTCAGGACTGCCGACAGTGGAGTTCGAACCTACTATCTCCCGAATACTGGATACTGGCCGCACTTAAGCAATTACAGCTATCGAGCTCGGTGGACTGTATCTTAGGGTGTGGCTTAAAAACATTGGAGTTGGTACAGAGAGGGGTATAGTTCATCGAACTTAGAGAGTTTTTAATAATCTGAGTTTATTAATCATTGAAGACTAGTTAATATCACCTTCATACAGTAGAATTGAAGTAGAATTGAAGTGTCGTGGCCGGCTGGTAACTCCGGACCCTGGGATGGTGCTGGATACGGCCTGCGTAGGAACCACGCCCGCCTGGATGAGAAGTTCTCGAAGTTCTGGAATTAAGAGTTCTCGATTCTCCAGATGCACACGTTCCGGGGTTCGGTCTTTGAGACGTGATTCACATGCAAGTTCCCCATACAGCACTCCATTATTTGTAGCACTGTTGAATAGATATGACCTTTAAATTATTGCATGTACTCGTACAACGAAATATGGTAAGTGTTACTAAATCATTGAATCGAAAACGTTCCTAAATCATCACTTGAAAAACAGGATGATTGAACTAAATATTTGACCTTATATTGCTCGAATTCATGTGTAAAATGTCGAATTCATGACGTGAGCTTACTAACACAGGCATGGTAAACTAGAATGTTCTATAGGGTTACCAATTATCGTCACCACAGTTCTCAATGCACAGTTTATGAAGTTTTGGAACACATTGGCACATTTGCAATAAGCTTAGTAAATGAAATAGTACTCGGAAAATGTCTTGTTCCGTCAATAAGCAAAGTAAATAATCATTAAAGAAACATGGTACTTGGAAAAGTCTAACTCCATAAATTGTGAGTTCACTTATAACACTGGAATGTTCTATGTTCCCTCGGAACATGGCATGTGTACTCTGAATTGTCACAGTCTACTATGTTGACACGAGTGTAAATACAAGTCCTGATGCAGTACTCGGAAAGTATTTCATGTTTTCACAATCGAACGCAATGTTTGAAAATACCCTAAGTTCCACAGTTTGTCATGAAACATAAGTTCAATGTGGTACTTGGAAAAAATCATACCATTCACACGAAAGTTTACGTTGCCACAGCTTGGTTGTAGAACACAAGTCCAACTTACACACTCGGAGAATTTCTATGTTCCTGAAATCGGTCCACGAAAGTACAAGTTCAAACGTGATACTTGCAGAAGTCACGACACTCACGAGAATTCTAAGTTCCTTCAATAGTCACCGGAGCACAAGTCCTAACGCGGCACTTGAAGAAAATAACAAAGTTCCAACACTCGAATTTCAAAGACTTATCCGACTATAGGTTCAGTCTGCACTCGTAGCGCTCCTCCCGTCACCCGTGCTGCAGAGACGGTGGAGTGACATATACTGCATTTGTAGTCCGGATCGCCTTCCTTTTATACCGGATTGTGGGGAAGTATCTAGAACATGGGTATTATCTACCTCTATAACTCCTAAAGTACACGGTGGATTTTCCTAATAATTTGACAGGTCTTCACGATGGCAGTGTCAAAATAGCAATATTTTAACGCAAAATAGACTTTTGCAGATGGGCTGGGACGTGACCATATGTAGACCATGGTCATGTAGAGCTCACTCGAGGTGGCTACGTCACTCGCTGAATACGTCATTGAGTTCGGCGCGCTGCCTATCCTCCGCCTCGCCCGAAGTTCAACAAACATACTTCGATCTTCTCTTCCGTAGCGGCGTTCTCTCTCAGGGCAAAGAAAATTTGATCAGGATTTTCTTTATGCTTCTCTTTTGAAGTATGTTTTTAAGCTTGAAGCATTATATATGCCTTTGGTGGTTCCATCTAGTTTATCCACTCTGTACGCGCCATTGGCAAGGTTTCCTCCAATTTTATAAGGTCCTGTAAACAATGGGGAAAACTTTGCATAGACTCTTCCTTCACATTTATTTTCAAATTCTTGGCTTCTAGTTCTTGCAATATTTTATGGACATCTTCTCGATGTTGCTCTAATGTTTCAGTGGCGATCAGGATGTCATCAACATAAATAGTGGTAATAGACTTCACCTCATCCGATAGTTGGTTTTTCTAACACCCTTATTAATACGGCTCCTGAATTCTGAATTCCAAATGGAAGTCGATTAAAGGCGTACGTGATATTGTCAAAAATGAAACCTGTAAACACTTTACTCTCATCGTTCAGCACGATGTGAATGTAAGAGGAAGTCATATCGAATAGAGTGAAGTATTTCTTTCCATAAAATTTTTGGATAATGTCTCTAAGGCCCGGTTTCACAGTATACGCTTAAGCCTTGGATCGGGCTTAAGCGGGAGCTTTAAACTCTGGACGAGTTTCACATTGGGGAGTGCAAGTGGTAAGCCGAGCTTATCTGTGACTGGCTTAAGCTGTATGAAACTGAGGTTTAAGATAAGGATTCAGTTCAGATGGTAGAGCGCTGGCCTTCTTATAGCCCAACTTGGCAGGTTCGATCCTGTCTCAGTCCTGTGGTGAAGATGCTCAAATTCATAGTTAGTGGGACGTAAAACCGATAACATTAACATTAAATAACTTATATTTCTGAATATATTTCGAGGCTCGTGAAATAATACAGTTTCCGTGTTCCGATATACAGTAAAAGAGACAAAAATGTCGGTCGGTCACTTGCTTTCTTGGCTTACGCTGCGTGAACCATCAACGATAGACCCCAAGTGTAAGCCTACGAATTGTAGAGCATAGAAACCTCTACAAAAAAGTCGAGGATGGTATATACCTATTTCCAACCGTTTGCCCTCTAGAAGCGATTTTATGCTATACTCAGCGGTAAAAAAATATAACTCCTTAACATTAAATAAATATTTCGATATTATCCTCGAATTCCTCATCGAAATAAATTGTTTGACCTCCTCCAGTATTTTATAAGGATTACAATAACCTTGTCAGGACATTATTTGCACGAATGGTTCAGAAGTTATGGCCATTTTAGACTGTAGTGGTAATACGTGTCAGCAGGACGGGTGAGTGACCTTTTTTAAACTTTATTTTTGTTACTATTATTGGAATCACATTTTCCGTTCATTTTTCTAAATTATCTTGGCTGATAAACGATGTATAACCTACAAGTCAATCAATCATAGCCTACGGATGTAAACAAAGATGAGAATTGAATCAAAGCGCATGCGCAAGCATTACCAACTTCGAAGATGTTCAGCTTAGTAAAGCTGCACATGGCCCCCCTACTGTGAAACTCGTAGTGTTTAAGCCAAACAGTAAGCCATGCTTAAGCGGCGTGCGTGGCTTATTAAAGCTTCAGCTTAAACTCAAACTGTGAAACCGGGCCTAAGTAAAGGTGGGTGGTCGTACTCCATGACCAATCTCTCATTTAAGGTCCTAGCGTTCAAACAAACCCGCAAACTACCGTTGGGTTTTCGGACTATAGCCAAAGGGTTGACGTAGGGTGTGACGCACTTTGATATTATCCCATCTTGCTCCATCTGTTGGATGAGCACTCTTGCTTCGGCTCTATACTTCTCTGGTATGGGATAGGGACGTTTCTTGTATGTGGAAGTATCCTTGACATCCAGATGATATCTAAAATCTCGGATCTCTCTGGGCTTGTCGTTGAACATGTCTGGATAAGTTTAGAAAATTTCCTGGACTGAATCTGTAACGTCTTCGCCGGCGCTGGATTTACAATTACACTGACTATGGAGCTGACATAGTCTGGACCGTTGTCATACATCTCGTCTATCAGGGATACATCTTCGACGGATCCCACTTCATCGGGATCACCCTCTTCATTTTCGACTGGTGCAGCATCGCTATTCCCACCATCGAATTCTTCTTGTGGGGTGCCTATCCCTTGTATCCGACCATTGTCTCCTTCGATCAGCTGTAATTCTACAGGGTCAACATTATAAAACATAATGACGTTTGCAATATAATCAATCACTCCTCCATGTTTTATAAGGAAATCGGAACAAGGATAACATTGAATTTCATCTGAGAAAGCACTTGAAAAACGTGCTCAAATTGAACATGTCCCACGATTAATTCCACAATAGTCTGTAATTTACATTTAATGCACTTATCTGGAACAATCCCTTCAATCCTAAGTTGGGAAACAGGCATCACAAGTACATCATGTCTTTCTTTTATGGCTTCCAATAGTCTAGCTGAAATGAGGGAGGCTTGAGCTCCTGAATCTACCAACGACATAACTTTGATGTTGCCAATCCTAATGGCGATTACTGGCAGGCTACGTTGGATTCTTGGCCTAGATGGTGTCATGTTCTCATGGAGTAGTTCCGAGTCCTCTACGTGCCAATAATGTACCTGAGTTACGCAGAGCGGCTCTTCCCTCCTTCCGTTTTCAGGCAGTCTTCCTAAGAGAACATTGGAGTTTTTTTTTTGCATCCGTCGCATTAGGGTTCGGGGCAAGTGTTTTGTTTCTTTTACCAGTAGATTCCTGATACTCTAATGAGGCGGCTCCTCCTTGATCCTCGCCTTTCCACTGTTCTTTTAAGTACTCTTGAGTATCTCACCATCGTCTATTCAATTCTTCCCGATAAGAAACCCTGTCCTCTACTTGTTGGGCCTCTGTTGGCTTCTTCCATGTTGATCTATTTTGGTATGGCACTTTCCCTCGGTCCGGCCGTCCTTTATACCCTCGATATCGGATAGGTGTGTTTCGTTGTGTAGGCAAGTTCCTCGGGTATTTCTGGATCTGAACGTCCTTGTGTCACATTAGCGACAGGACTGGTATTCATTTCTTTAGTCTTACCCCCTTTGAGTAAAGATTGAGCATGGGCTGTGTCTAATCTATGAAGTATCCCATCCATTTGTTCTAAAGATTGTATATTAGCAGCTACCAAAATCTCCAGGACTTGGGCTGGGAATTGTAATGTGATCACTTGGATCAGCTCTTGTTCAGGCAATGGTGGGTCCAAAAATTGCATCTTCTTGAGTTGCCTGATGAAATAATCTGAGTAACAGGACGTATTTATAGAAGTATTATACTTCTTAGCGTATAGCTGCAACTTAATTAAATGTTGCGTCTCTGAATTCCAGAAGTGCTTCAGTAGAACTTCTTTGAACTCGGAATAAGTGTTAAAGCAAGATTTAAAAGTGGAATACCATGATAGGGCGCGTCCCTCAGTAACATAGAAACGACACGGAGCTGTCGATCAGGACCGATTTTGTTCTCCTGAAAATATTCGTCAGTGTTGAGTAAAAATTCCGTAGCGGTGTATTCCTCCTTCCCTGAGAATTTAGCAGGCTTTTCATCCGCCATTCGGATGATAGTAGTAATACTTGTGTTCTCGTTAGTTTTCAGTAAACTTGATGAAAATAAGGGAATATCTTTTAATTCTAAATTAGAGACCTTACTACCAAGAGTTTCTATTTGTCCTTGTAGTTCTGTTTTAACGTCTTCCACTTGTTGTTTAATAGTGCCTTCTACCACCTTAACTTCTTCTTGAAGGTCCCTTTTTAGCTCGGATACATCTCCGCATATACGCGTGACCTGAGTATGCGTAGTATCTAATTGAGATGAAAACTTTTTATCAAACTCTCCCTGTTTACTCTTTATAAGACTGACTTCGTTATTTATTCTTTGAATGTCAGTTTTAAGCGTGTCTCTAAGATTCTCCTGAATGGAGGCTATCTTAACCTGGGCTAAGGATAATTGTGAGTGTGATTCTTGAAACAGTTCTTAAGTCGTCTACCTCTTTAGTAATTTCCTGAGAAATTGGAAGAATAGCTTTGATGTCATCTTTGAGAAGAGCTACAGCTTGGGTTTTAATTTCTTCTTTCATGGCCTCCATGTTATTTTTCAATTGGTCATTTGTTTCGGAAATTTTTACATCTACCCTAGCGTTGGACTCCTTAAATTTTTGTTCAATGCGAGCACCAGCCTGAGTAAGTCCTTGTTCTAAGGTGGCATTCGCTTCTACAAATTTCTTGTCTACTTCGGCATTGATCTGAACTACGGATTCCTTAAGTTGACGTTCAAGATTAAAACTAGACTCATTAAGTTGATGTTCAAGATTAGAACTAGACTCATTAAGTTGTTCTCTCAAAGACCGTTCAAGATTGGAACTAGACTCATTAAGTTGGGTACTGATCGCAACGATCCTACGTTGTAAGTTTTCATTTGCCACTTTTATACTGAGCCTAAGAGCTTCGATCGCTGCCATAATCTCCTCCATTTTATTAAAATAAATAACGCTAGTACCAAGTACAGAAATAATGATGATTGAAACACTTAACAAAATTAAAGATTTCTCAGAACTTGCATTCAATCAAAAGTTCAAAAACTTCTTAAGTCCTAGTGCCAGTGATTCAACTTAAATTATTTAAACCAAGTCTTTTGAAATTAATGCAAATCACTCCTACCAAGTCACTTAAATTATACACTTTCAGTTAAGATGGTGTCCACTAAAATTTGTAAACACTCTTATTCTGATTGAATCTGTTCACCTTAGCTTGGGCTGTATGTTAGTCTCTTATGTTAAACTCCAATGGAATCGAGCCCTTGAAGCTTGGGCTCTGTACCAGGAAAATATGTTTGAGGCGCTTGACACTAATTTGATGAGTATGGACTATATCTGAGGGTGTGGCTTAAAAACATTGGAGTTGGTACAGAGAGAGGTATAGTTCATCGAACTTAGAGATTTTTTAATAATCTGAGTTTATTAATCATTGAAGACTAGTTAATATCACCTTCATACAGTAGAATTGAAGTGTCGTGGCCGGCTGGTAACTCCGGACCCTGGGATGGTGCTGGATACGGCCTGCGTAGGAACCACGCCCGCCTGGATGAGAAGTTCTCGAAGTTCTGGAATTAAGAGTTCTCGATTCTCCAGATGCACACGTTCCGGGGTTTGGTCTTTGAGACGTGATTCACATGCAAGTTCCCCATACAGCACTCCATTATTTGTAGCACTGTTGAATAGATATGACCTTTAAATTATTGCATGTACTCGTACAACGAAATATGGCAAGTGTTACTAAATCATTGAATCGAAAACGTTCCTAAATCATCACTTGAAAAACAGGATGATTGAACTAAATATTTGACCTTATATTGCTCGAATTCATGTGTAAAATGTCGAATTCATGACGTGAGCTTACTAACACAGGCATGGTAAACTAGAATGTTCTATAGGGTTACCAATTATCGTCACCACAGTTCTCAATGCACAGTTTATGAAGTTTTGGAACACATTGGCACATTTGCAATAAGCTTAGTAAATGAAATAGTACTCGGAAAATGTCTTGTTCCGTCAATAAGCAAAGTAAATAATCATTAAAGAAACATGGTACTTGGAAAAGTCTAACTCCATAAATTGTGAGTTCACTTATAACATTGGAATGTTCTATGTTCCCTCGGAACATGGTATGTGTACTCTGAGTTGTCACAGTCTACTATGTTGACACGAGTGTAAATACAAGTCCTGATGCAATACTCGGAAAGTATTTCATGTTTTCACAATCGAACGCAATGTTTGAAAATACCCTAAGTTCCACAGTTTGTCATGAAACATAAGTTCAATGTGGTACTTGGAAAAAATCATACCATTCACACGAAAGTTTACGTTGCCACAGCTTTGTTGTAGAACACAAGTCCAACTTACACACTCGGAGAATTTCTATGTTCCTGAAATCGGTCCACGAAAGTACAAGTTCGAAATACAAGTTCAAACGTGATACTTGCAGAAGTCACGACACTCACGAGAATTCTAAGTTCCTCCAATAGTCACCAGAGCACAAGTCCTAACGTGGCACTTGAAGAAAATAACTAAGTTCCAACACTCAAATATCAAAGACTTATCCGACTATAGGTTCAGTCTGCACTCGTAGCACTCCTCCCGTCACCCATGCTGCAGAGACGGTGGAGTGGCATGTACTGAATTTGTAGTCCGGATCGCCTTCCTTTTATACCGGATTGTGGGGAAGTATCTAAAACATGGGTATTATCTACCTCTATAACTCCTAAAGTACACGGTGGATTTTCCTAAGAATTTGACAGGTTGCATCTATTATAATGGTCTTCACGATGGCAGTGTCAAAATAGCAATATTTTAACGCAAAATAGACTTTTGCAGATGGGCTGGGACGTGACCATATGTAGACCATGGTCATGTAGAGCTCACTCGAGGCGGCTACGTCACTCGCTGAGTACGTCATTGAGTTCGGCGGGCTGCCTATTCGCCTCGCGCGAAGTTCAACAAACATACTTAGAACTTCTCTTCCGTAGCGGCGTTCCCGGTACAATACATGGTCCCATTTAATGTGTGGTATTCACGTGGTCTCTTGGACAGTGTCTTATCTAGGTGTTACTGAATTTACAAAAATAAACAGCAAAATGATCTTTATGAATCATCACAGTTTATATATATATATTTAAATTTCATAAAATCTGTATTGGATATTTCAGAACATTGCTGATAATTTCTTGAATTTTTATTTTGTGGGAGGCAATCAATAATTTTCATGTAGTGTCTGAAATTTCCACTACATTCTTTTAATTTGTGTGCGTGAATATTATGCAATTTTGGTGTAAAAAAATGACCACATTGCAGCAAATGATAAAAGATACATTTCTCTTAGCTTCATTTCGTGCAGCTATATGGAGACAATACAAAGAAGAAAAGCATCTACAGTGACTTGTCATTCTTTCGTTGAGATTTACCAATTTATATATTTTTTAGATAGCTAATTTCTCCATAATCAAACTACCCTTACCTTGATTCATATAGTTCCCTACAGGGCTACTTGGAGGTACTTGGGCTGCATTGAATTCCTACCCTTCATTTTCATAATTGTACCATAATTTGGAACTGAGAGCTTACTGTGGGTTTCAAATGCATTTTGAAAAGAATCGGCTACAAGAACATAATTTTGAATATGGCCTTCTTGGATATAGAAAAGTCACATGAACGTATATGGAGAAGTAAGATTTAGAAGGACGAAATTCTCAAAAACAATCTACATGAGTGATTAAATTCATTATGCTCTGAGAAAAGGATCTCCACCCAGCAATTAATTTGATCATGAAAAATCTTCTTCCTGATCCCAGAGTGTTTAATCATGTGCTGGTGACAATCCAACTTTGCTTGTATAACCTTACCTGACACTCATTCATCCCTGAAAATAATAGTGTAATATGCCAGGCATGACTCCTCTAATAAAATTAGCTGTTGACTTATAACTAACTGAATTTACTCTCCTAAGAATCATAATTGAGATGGCCATCTTTATTTTGCACAATTACACAGACAATAGAAACACAACTTGCTGGACACAAATTATTAACTCGAGGAGACACTCCCACAACACTGTTCTCAATACTTATATTTATACTTCACTATACACACTATTACATCAGGAATACATTCCCACAACAATATTAATAACACTCACTACCACCTATCTGTAAGAACTAGGCACCATTTGTCTTACTACTGGATACACTTATTTACTAAGTGCATCCCTAACTCTATTTACACAGCACTTTTCAGGCTTCTGGACCTCACAGTTGTTTACCAGTGCGGAGGACTAGTTTTTGTTTTCCCGGCGGATCCACAAAACATTGCTTGGTTGAGGTTATACCACAAGATATCATAAGTAATTTTGTACACAGTATACACAGTGGCTGCACCTCAGTCATGTCACTCGCTCCAATCATTGATTCACAAACTTTGAGCCGATACATGAGAAAACAATTATGAGAGGTTAGAAAACGAAATATGTGTATAAGTATATTGTAGGTTTAAAGCGCCATCACTGTGCCATAGAATAATATATCGTCAAACAAATCACTCATACCTCCCAGTACAAACCATTACTCCCTATGAAACGGATGAATATTTTGTTGTAAATAAAATTAAGGTATGTGCAATTCACAATTCTTGACAGCAGAAATTAAAGCAAGTCCTTTCCACATTGCTACATCATACAAGTCACAGTAAACAATGTTCTCCGTCAAAGTTCCTTGTCATCACTACTCACCGATTATCCATTCAGTAATAAAAGCCTCTCACAGTGTTCAAAGTCAACATCCCTTGTCAATAAGCAAGAGCATAATCCTTGCATCGCCAGAAACAAGCTCTTATAAAGCATACACGCCACATGGACAGTCGTGTGATGGACTGCATCTATCACTTACAGAGTTACTAGCATCTTACAATCTATGGTATTAAGTTTAAACTTTTGAATTCCTAACGCTCCGATTGGCTACTACGATGTCAACATACAATGCACTAGGCACTACTTGTTTGTTCAACATTGATGAACATACATCTATAACCTCAGTATTGGGATATTTTCATTTGTTGCTATAGAAGATGACTCTCTACATAAAAAACCCAGACCAGCCAATGATCGTTCCAGATATACCTCGGTTTCCAAGTCTCACCATCTTGGGAAATACTTTATACATTCAGACTTCCACTAATATTAAATATTATACAATATTATTAAAAGTGATGTGACCATCATAATCATCATCAGTTTTCCACTCCAGTTGCCCGGGTGTGGTTTACGAGCACTCTCCACTTCTGTCTGTCCATGTACCACTCTTCTCTCAAGACGACATCCCAGCTGATTCCTCTTGTTCCTATGTCCTCTTTCACTTGGTCCAGCCACCTCTTCCTAGGTCTTCCTACCGGTCGTTTTCCGGCCACGACTGTGTGTAGCCATTGTTTTGCTGTCCTTTCATCGTCCATTCGTTTGACATGGCCAAACCATTTCAAACGGGCCCTTGTCACTTTTTCATTCAGGGATGGGTACACACCAGCTTGCTCCCTTATTCTTTCATTCCTTACCCTGTCCCTTTTTGTCTTCTGTACCATAGTTCGTAGGAACTTCATTTCTGCAGCTTGTAGTTTGCTGTCCACTTGTTGGGTTGTTGTGCAGGTTTCTAGGCCATATGTTATTATGGGGGTGAAGTATGATTGGAATAGAATCTGCTTTGATCTTAAGGGAACTTGTTCGTTCCAGAGGAGGTTCCGAACTTGATGGTAAAACTGAGCTGATTTTTGAATGCGGTTGTTAATCTCATGCTGTATTCTGTTATCACTTGAAATGATGCACCCAAGATATTTATATTGGTCTACTGTTTCCAGTTGTGTACCTTCCAGCATTATTTTTCCTTTCTTCTTCTGCCTGTTGACAGACATAGTAACAGTTTTCGATTTATTTATTGTTAATCCGTGTGCTTTCAAATGTTCATTCCAGGTGTTCAGCCTCTCTTGGACTTCCTTCTCTGTATTTCCCCAAATTACTACATCATCTGCAAATGCAAATGCATTGATGTCCATATTGTTCCTCTGCTTAATTTCTTTCATGACTTCATCCATGACAGTGATAAAAAGTAATGGTGAAAGGGTACTGCCTTGTTGCACTCCTTTAGTGGTTTGGAACCAATCAGAATTACCGTTTCCTATCTGTACGCAACTGCAGCAGTCTTCGTAAAGCATTTTAACTTTCTGGATAAGCCCTTTGGGTACATTCTTCTTTCTTAAACATTCCCATATAGTCTTCCTTGGAACACTATCAAATGCTTTTTCGAGATCCAAAAACACTAGTGTTAAGTCTTTGCCCTTCTCCCAATGCTTTTCTAACAGTATTCTAAGTGCAAATATGAGATCGGTAGTTGATCGGTGTTCTCTGAATCCATATTGTTCTTCCTGTAGTTGTGGTTCTATTATTTTCCTTAGCCTTTTTTTAAGTATTTTCTCAAATATTTTCAAACCATGAGACAATAAAGTGATCCCTCTATAATTGCTACATTTCTTCCGGCTTCCTTTTTTGAAGAGAGGTATTATTATTCCCTTTTTCCAATCATCTGGGACTTTCCTATCCTTCCATATTGCATTAATTACTCTATGAAGCCACTGTATTCCTATTGCACCAGTTGCTTTGATCATATCTGCACTGACTTCATCAAATCCTGTAGATCTTTCTTTGGGCATACTATTAAGGGCCGTCTCTACTTCCTTCCATGTTGGCGGACTCTCTTGGTCAGGCTCATCATTGCAGCTTAAACTGACCTGCGTGGTTACATCATTGGAGTCTTTCCCAGTACTGTTGTATAAATTATCAAAATAGGATTTCATGATCTTCCTTACTTCTGTCTCCTCCCTAACTATGTTACCATCTGGTTTCTCTATTGCTGTTATGTATTCATTGTCTCTTCTTATATTTCGTATTGTTCGGTAAAGTAGTTTAGAATTAGCTTTGCTGTCTTGCTCTAGTTTATCTGTGAAATCAGTCCAAGCTTTCTGTTTTTCTTCGGCCACAATTTTCTTTACTTGTAACTTCTGATCTCTGTATTTCTGCTGAAGTTCGTTTACTCTAGATTCGTTCCTTTGACTTCCTTTTTGCATTTCTTTGTCTCTGGCTTTCCTGGTTTCATTTTTCACTTTCACAGCAATCTTCACCCGATCGTTCCACCAAGGAGTTTCTTTTCCCTTCATTTTGCTATTAGTTTTACCACAAACTTCTAATGCAGCTCCGACAATGCTTTCTTTGAATCTAGTCCACTCGATGTTGCCTTCTTGTAATGCATCTGATGGTAATTTATTGGTCACTTTTTTTGTGTATTCAACTTGTTTCTCTGTCTTCTTTAGCTCCCATGTCTTAATTTTTGGTTTCCTGTATTTCTGAGGTCTATAAATTTCAATGTGCTTTATTGTTGCGAGGAGAAGTCTGTGGTCACTGTCCAGGCTTTCACTTGGTATAACTCTGACATCACATATGGTCTTTCCTGCTTCATTGTCAGATATAAAATAATCTATCAGAGTTTTAGTATCTCCATTCCAACTGTATCTTGTTAGTTTATGACTTAGCTGCTTCTGAAACCAACTGTTGTTTATTCTCAAGCCATTCCTTACACATAGATCTAGAAGACTTTCTCCTTCTGGGTTCCTGTCTCCATAACCATGTGGACCTAGTACATTTTCATATCCACGTCTGTCTGATCCAACTTGAGCATTTAGATCTCCCATTATCATGATATTTTCCTCTCTTTCTATAGCTTCTTCTAAATCAGTTCGGAATTGTTCTTTTTCCTCTTCGTTACAGCCAGTCTGTGGGGCATACACCTGGACTACTGTCAGCACACTCTTGTTAAGAGAGATGTTCAACTTAATAATTCTTTCATTAACATATATTACCTCACTGATGACATCAATGTCCTCTCTTAATATAAAACCTACACCATTTTTGGCTTCTGTTTTATTTCCATTCCAATGTAGTTTGTATCCTTTTCTTAGCTTTTTTGTTCCTCTTCCCTTCCACTTTGCCTCACTCAGGCCAAGAATACAGAGGTTCCTCCTTTCCATCATATCTATCAGCTCCTCGCTTCTGCCAGTCAGGGTCAGGATATTTAATGTTCCAATTCTGTGTTTAGGACTCTTTCTTTTGGGCTTCTTCTCAGAACATCGTACTTGAACATCAGCCTTACGGTCATCATACGTTGCAGATGTTTGAGAAGACGTGTCTATCCGGTATTTTCTTTGCGTTCCGAGGCTCGTTTTGTAGTTGAAAGCAGTCGATATAACCCTTCAGTTGACTTGCTAAGCCTAACACTGCTGGGGATTTTCTGTCAGGGGTATTCTCCCTTAGCCTTTGGCAGTCCCCTACCTCACTGCAAGGCAGCAGCTGATGAATTTATGTGTCATTTCCTACACAAGGGTGATGTGACATTCTTACAAAATCCTTTACTCCAAATAATGACATGCTCAAGATGCCATCTTCTTATATGATAACTTATCTAATAAAATAATATCAATGTATACATAATTAATTAGGGAGTCATAACATTTGACAAATGTCGGGGCTCGTGATCTTGTATGGTTACAAAGCCCTGGAAAATGGAATTGGAGGAAAATGACTATTGGAGGAGGAGGGAGAACAGAAAACTGTTTTTAAACAAGGAAGTGTACTCTCGTATGTTTCATTGTAGTAATGGGTGATATAATGGCGAGAGTGGCAGAGGAAATTGGGAAGAAAATATAAGAACAATTATGTTTGCAGATAAGTTGATATAA
Source organism: Anabrus simplex (assembly GCF_040414725.1). Lineage (NCBI taxonomy): Eukaryota > Metazoa > Arthropoda > Insecta > Orthoptera > Tettigoniidae > Anabrus > Anabrus simplex. The sequence goes on from NC_090266.1 coordinate 984,201,249, forward strand.
GTTGATATTGTGAGGAAATGGAAAGGAGGAAGTTCAGGAGATGTTGGATGCATGGGATGAAATAGTACAAGGAAGAGTTAATACAGGAAAATAGAACGACCGATAAAGGAATAAGTGAGTGGGGAGACAAGCTGAAACATTCCTCAAAAATGTTAGAAGCTTAGTGTGGAGTAAGGATGTCTTCCTGAAACAGCAAAAGAATGATTTACCACGTGTACTATATCCCAGTTCTGATATATGCTTCAGAAACTTGAGAAATAATGGGAAGAGAGAAAAACAGGATCCGGGTTAATGAGGTGAAATTTTTAAGAAGTAGATTTGGAGTAACAAAAATGCATAAGATAAGATAAATGAGAAAGTTAGAGAACTAGTGCAAGTGGAACCATTGTAGGATGGGATAGAGGAATTGAGGCTTAAACTGTATGGACACTTGGAAAGCATGTTAAAGATAATGCCTTGGAAGGTGCATGAGGTGGGAGTGGAAGACAGACAAGAGGAAGGCCAAGGGGCAGATGGCTGAAAGGAGTGAAGAAAATAGGGGAGGACTGGACGATTGTGACTACAGAGAGATAGTGCGAAGACAGAAGACGATGGAGAGGCTTCTGTTTTAAGCAGACCTGAACAGTGGCTGAAAACTATGCAAGATGATGATCACTACAGTATCGTGATTTCGATACCTAGAATTAGTAAAATGAGTGCAAAATTTTAGTTTCACATTTTCCGCAAATGTCCATGATCACCTTCATGAAAGATGTATTACACCAGTAACACACTCTTCAGTAGTTAATATGATTACCAGTAATATGTCACACTATCACTACTATTTTGTCTAAACATATGCACACTGCCCTTCAAAGTCCCATTGCCATTTAGGGTCATGTCAGTGACCTGCCTGGTTGCTGCTGCCATCGCTGACTTAATGCTTTCTGTCTAACACTAGACCTTAACAAGGCTTGCTGCAGAGAAAGTACTGCTATATTGCCTTCATTGTATATTTACTTTTTTTTTCCCTAGGAGTTTAACATTGCACTAACACATTGAAGGTTTTTGGTGACATAAGGATGGGAAAGGGCTAGGAATGAAAGGGTAGCAGCCGTGACCTTAATTAAGATATGAAAATGGTGTGAAAATTGGAAACCATGGAAAACCATCTTCAGGGCCGCCAATGGTGGGATTTGAACCCACCATCTCCCGAATGTAAGCTCATGGCTATGCAACCCTAAACATGCTGCCAGCTCACTTAGTAGCATTACTTTTACTTGTGTCCACTTTTCAATAAGGAACTTCCCTGAAAGCTTGATGTATTATTTATGTACTAATCAGTAACATTCGGGATGGAATGATGGAAGGTTAATGCTTTTCCTGATGCATATACATATGCATCTCAGCTGTACCATAGAGACTTAGTTGTTCGTAACGGAATTTTGACTTCTTCATAAAATGAGACGAGCTCCCTTATTCTCTCATTTCATCTGTTCTCTTTCTTCCCTGTCTTTTACACATTTTCTTTTATACCCCACTTGTTTTAAATTCACATTCCCTGAACTTGCTTTGTTACTTTAATTTACTCTAGTTCCTTTCATTCTCTTACACGTTTTTCCCATTTCAGCAAAAGTATTACACCCTTGTTTTCCATTTATTTAGATGACTTGTTATGCTTCGACTTTTCTTTGCCATTGTTGTAGTGAACATATAATAGTACAGAATTCATGTTGGTTTTATGCGTATTTCTGTCACTGTCATTTTGTGTTGTTCTAGTTCCTTTTCTTCAAATGTTTTTAAATTTCTTGGGTGACTACTACTTGCTGTGGAGCTTTCGTTACACTCAGTTCCTATCTTCATTTAGGCACAAATAACTTGGGGAATCAAGAATCAAGATCTTGTGTAATATGTACAAGATTACTCATTCGATCTGGGCCAAGGTAGTTGGAGTTTTGAAGGGGAAGAAAATATGCAATCCTTAGTGTTGTACATGTAAGCATTTGAATGAACCCTACTCACATACGGTATTTGGTCAACACCTTGCAAAATTAAACGTAAAAATTCTCCCTGCTTGATTCCTTGGTTTTACTTGATGGCAGTAAAAGCGAAAGGTCAAAACTGACATGCAGATCACCAGGTGGTGCTCTTCAAAGTATCTCCTCAGGGTATCTGTCTGGGGACACAGAAGTATCTCCATTGTGATCATCAACAGCTGGTTTTTCCAGCCAAAAGTGACTTTTAGAGACAGCTTACCTGGAATTTCAATACAAATAGTGAAACCCTTTCACCCGGATGTGTACAATATTGTATTTCTTAATATGTTGAATTTATTTGATTTTGTTGAAATAATAATAATAAGATGAACACCTTGTGCTCGGTTCAGGACCGACCATTCAAACAGGCGACGTCACCCACGGAAGAATCTATACAATTCAAGAATCAGTCGATAGACGTTCGCCTCTGTAGTGCAACGGTTAGTGCTGTTAGCTGCTGTCCTTGGGGGGCCGGGTTTGATTCCTGGTACTTCCAGAAATTTAAGAATGGCAGGAGGGCTGGTATGTGGTTAAAGTGGTTAAAATGGTACATGCAGCTCACCTCCAGTGGGGGTGAACCTAAAAAGAGCTGCACCACCTCAGGATGGGGACATGAGATTACTTTTTTAGTTGATAGATATATTGACTCATCCAGTGACACAGTGTAGTCATCTGGTAAAGTATCTAAGTAACTGTCTTACATGCATTGAAAAAGATTTCTGATAGTATATTTTAATGTTGGTAGAGGTTGAGTGCGGTGAATAACTACACGATCATTAAGTTCCTCTTTCCACGTTATTTTGAAGAATGTAATGATATGAAATTCGACATAGAATAATATAATTTTATTTTACTTACTTTTCTTCAACCCTTTGCACTCCAATTTCTTTTCAGTATTGCTAATAGTCCGCTCTGATTTATTTATGCACTTTCGTCAGAAAATTACGTAGTTTGTAATACAGGGTTTTTTTTCAAATAATCAACAAAATGCTCATAATATGAATGTGTAATTTAGTAAATAAAACAGTGTTTGAATATTTTCAAGTCATTTATGACCTTTACTTCACTAGGGTATGGTCCGGCTCCTTGGCTGAATGGTCAGCATCGAGGCATTCAGTTCAGAAGATCCCAGGTTCGATTCCCGGGCAGGTTGGGGATTTTAATTGTGTCTGGTTAGAATGAACAATATTCGTCCTGTTATTACTGTCCTCTTTCTCACTACTAGAACCTTTATCTTTACTGTCACTATTATCTACACGCGCAAGGTTTGAGAAGTGAGTTGTCAGTGATCACCGAAATTCTGTTCACTGTACGTGCAATGACTACTGCCACTGTCAGAATTATTATCATGTAATGTATATGAATCTGGTATACAATGTCTTTTCCTTCTTTCTAGGAATGCATGTAAATTGTTGCTTGTTCTCCAAACTTTTGTCTTCGATGTTGCTACATAAATGCCAACATTCATCTTCAAGAGAAATGGATAGTTATCAGATGAATTCTGTTCATCCAAAAACTACCGAGCAAGTTGGCTGTGCAGTTAGGGTCGTGCTGCTGTGAGCTTGCATTTGGTAGATAGTGGGTTCAAACCCCACTTTTGGCAGTCCTGATGATGGTTTCCCACTTTCACACTAGGCAAATGCTGGGGCTGTACATTAATTAAGGCCACAGCCGCTACCTTTCCAATCCTAGTTCTTTCCCATCCTTCCATCGGTGAAAATGTTCTGTGTGTTAGTGCGGTGTTAAACAAGTAGGAAAAAAAAATTATAAGTTTTGTATCCTTTACTACAGTGGTTACACAAAACAAGACACTAAACACATTAAAGGGGGTTGGAATGTGCCCTTACGCAGTACCCAAAAACTTCACACACAGTTGAACATCAGCTGGCACTATGCGGATCGCCGACAAAACAAACGTAAATATCATTAGGGCCAACTAGTGGACAATAAACCAGGAAGGTGGAAGGTGCTACGAGCTACCGAGGGCATGGACATAGCTTAGGTTGCGGTTTCCGAAATACTTCGCCGTGATCCTTAACTTTGAAAAATATTATTTACAAATGAAATTTTACAAATACATTCTTTTTTTTGCTAGGGGCTTTACGTCGCACCGACACAGATAGGTCTTATGGCGACGATGGGATAGGAAAGGCCTAGGAGTTGGAAGGAAGCGGCCATGGCCTTAATTAAGGTACAGCCCCAGCATTTGCCTGGTGTGAAAATGGGAAACCACGGAAAACCATCTTCAGGGCTGCCGATAGTGGGATTCGAACCTACTATCTCCCAGATGCAAGCTCACAGCCGCGCGCCTCTACGCGCACGGCCAACTCGCCCGGTACAAATACATTCTGAAACAAAATCCACCAACTTACAACTTACGAACTATAAGCTCCGTGATACACATATCTTAGAGGTTCTTTGATAATGGCTTCACTACAAGTATCAAACTTCAAACCAACAATACATCTAGTTACAAATCCAGTTGTACAGTGCAACATAGTAGGTTAAAAGCAATGTAAAAAGCAATTACAATTTACAGTGAAGTGAACGTACTCTCCCAAACTCTAGCGTACATCAAGTGACACTGAACTACCAGAGGCAAACCCCAAGGTAAATATATTAAATTACAATCTACATATTTAATGAAATAAGAAATGGGAATGCCTCGAAAAACAAATAGGCAAGCCCAGCTGAAAAGCTAAGGCGTCATAAATAATTAATTTGGCAAATCTAGGTTAGGCTAGGGCAGACTCCTATACGAAATAACAACCGAACATTACGGAAATTTTAGCCAGAACGGAATTCAAGAGTGCTTACCCGAAGGTGGCCCATCCCGGTAGCGAAGCGTCACACACGACGTAAACTTCAAACAGACCAAGACAGACTAAGGCAGACCAGGCCAAGATAAGACCAAGACAAGACCGAATTATCAAGAACGCAGCTTCGCTCTCTATATATAGGTAAACCCTGGCCTTGGAGTAGCCAATCAGAAAGCATGAGTCCGCCCATCCCCACATAGTTTCACCAATCACAATTCCTACTTTCAGTCGCGAACTTTAACTAAACTTCTCGAATACGCACGTTCATGAATCTTCCATTTCCAGAATAGTTAGAAAATGCCTTCTAGAACACATAACCAACAAAAGGCAACACACCCTGTTCAAAAATTCATGTAACTTTCTGGATACTTCCATTAAGTACAGAACTGAAATCTACTATTTACACATACCATATGTTACAAATATTACACAGTACAGGTTAGGTCATTACAAATAAAATATATTACCACACTTTACAATTAAAGTCTTCAATAAACATTTTCCACTTCCACTACATTGTTCACCTGTGACAACTTCCTCCCCCCAAAAGTCGAGCCACGCTCGACCATTAGCATAGTTTCACTGGAGAGAAAGCGATAAAACGTTCTCACACAGTACAGATAGTAAAGATACATTACTCTAACACACACGATTTCTTGACATTGACTTTCTAAGTAATGAAAGCAAAACAAACCAAACTGTCACATAATTTTCAAAAATAACAAAGGTGTTCATAGATCCACCTATTCACAAAATCTACATGGATAGTCACACTACACTTCAAAATGCCTTCTGAACCTTTTACAGTTATTTAGATAATTTCTAGACTGTCCATCAAAAGGATGTGCACACATTCTTTCTGCCAAATGTTTGTCATCCAGGAGCTTCTCACTTTGTTGCTAAACAGCGTTCAAATCCTCCTATTACGCGAGTTATGGACTAAGTATTTTGCACCACTTTTCCACACCAGTCACAGCACAGCTAGACCACAGGTTCTCGCTGATGATGCGGCTGCCGACACGGCCGTTTGCCGCCAGCCTCCATTCAACTTCAGTCCGACCCAGGTAGCTATGTAATTGCAGTCCAGTGGTATCTTGCACCAGATAAGCAGATGGGTGAGACACTGTCCAGTCCGACTGCCTCCACTAGGACGTTCGTCACAGGATCGTGGTGCGGCATGGTAGCGCCCAAGGCACAGAGTGTGCCTCCCAACTTGGCACTTCAGGTTGTCATCAGAAGAAGCTGGTCACTGCAGCCACTGCAACATAAACAAACCGCAGCAGACAGGGGAATACTTGAGGTAAAAGTATGCTACTGGGCTCAAAGATCTTGCGTAGAGTCACCCAAAGGGTGGCTTAATGAGTGTGCAGTAGGGACTCTCCCCGCACACCAGGGATATTAGGGCACTAGCCCTGGGGTAAGCACTGCTATCTATAATTCTTTTGACAAGATTATGGTGGGGGTGAAAGGAAACTATAGGAGTTTACCCTAAACCTGAAAGTAAGGGGAATAAATTCCAAGGAGTGACCCTAAACTAAAACCTACCTAACTTATAATACTAAATCTATTACACTAGAGGATACCTAAAGTATTCACTTACACAATTACTTACAACTAACTTACAATAAAACTTATTATTATCTTATAACTAAAACCTTATAAATACCTTACAATAAACTTATCATTATCTTATAACTAAACTTTTACAAATAGCTTACAACTAAATCTACATGGTCACCAACAATGGTATTTACCCTTCCCTACCGGACTTAAGGTACCTTGATCTGGGAGAGGTGGACACTGCTGATCCTTTTCCTTTCGGGATCTCTCACCAATAATGTCACCGTGGTGAGGAACTTTAAGATGGTGCAGGGACCTCGAAATCTGGGGGCCAACTTACTGATAACATGGTCCGCAGCACTACTGACGGGATGTGTTTTTATAAACACCTGGTCATCCACAAACAGATCGTGCGGCCTTCGCCTGTGGTTGTAATTACGCTGGACCTTAGCGTAATAAACCTTCAAGTTCTTTCGTGCACGGTGCCAATTAGCTCGAATCTTTTCTGGGCTGGCATCGTCGGGTAGAAGATCATTAATTGACCACAGATTAGATAGAGGAGAATTTGGAGTAAAAGCCAACATTAACGAAGCAGGGGTTTGCTTGTGGCTTTCATGGACAGCAGTGTTAAATGCAAATAACAACCAATTTAATGAGGAATCCCACTTGGAGTGGTCTGAGGAGTGATAAGCGATCAGGGCAGATCGCAGGTTACGATTCACTCTCTCAGCATAATTTGGCTTCGGGTAATACGGGGTGGTGGTTACATGAGCAATGGATAGATCAAAACAGAAATTCCGGAACTGGGCAGAAGTAAAGGCTCTTGCGTTGACACTTACCAGTATGAAACGATGACCATTCCGAGATCTCGGGAAGGGCCTGATGTAGTCTATGAACATTCTTTCCATTGGGAGAGAAGCTTGCTCAGAAGACAAGAGACCTAGACGAGTATTCGGGGCGGGTTTGCTGAAGTTACAAATCTTACAGGACTTGACAAGGCTACGGATCTCACTATCCATGGATTACCAAATGAAGTGGTTACGAATCTTTTCTCTTGTTTTGAAAACGCCCAGATGACCACTCACTGGGGATTCATGAAAATATTTGAAGAGAGCCGGGACCAGGTTAGTTGGGACTACAATTTTGGGGTCTCTGCAACCGCGAGCAGGACAACACAGGACACTATTCTTAAGAATGTGCTACCAAGTGTAACCTTTACTACAGTGGTTACACAAAACAAGACACTAAACACAATAAAGGGGGTTGGAATGTGCCTTTACGCAGTACGGTTGAACATCAGCTGGTACTATGCGGATCACCGACAGAACATACGTAAATATCAGTAGGGCCAACTAGTGGACAATAAACCAGGAAGTTTGAAGGTGCTACGAGCTACCGAGGGCATGGACATAGCTTAGGTTGCGGTTTCCGAAATAATTCGCCGTGATCTTTAACTTTGAAAAATATTATTTACAAATGAAATTTTACAAATACATTCCGAAACAAAATACAGCAACTTACAACTTACGAACTATAAGCTCCGTGATACACATATCTTAGAGGTTCTTTGATAATGGCTTCACTACAAGTATCAAACTTCAAACCAACAATACATCTAGTTTCAAATCCAGTTGTACAGTGTAACATAGTAGGTTAAAAGCAACGTAAAAAGCAATTACAATTTACAGTGAAGTGAACGTACTCTCCCAAACTCTAGCGTACATCAAGTGACACTGAACTACCAGAGGCAAACCCTAAGGTAAATATATTAAATTACAATCTACATATTTAGTGAAATAAGAAATGGGAATGCCTCGAAAACAAACAGGCAAGCCCGGCTGAAAAGCTAAGGCGTCATAAATAATTAATTTGGCGAATCTAGGTTAGGCTAGGGCAGACTCCTATACGAAATAACAACCAAACATTACGGAAATTTTAGCCAGAACGGAATTCAAGAGTGCTTACCCGAAGGTGGCCCATCCCGGTAGCGAAGCGTCACACACGACGTAAAACTTCAAACAGACCAAGACAGACTAAGGCAGACCAGGCCAAGACAAGACCAAGACAAGACCGAATTATCAAGAACGCAGCTTCGCACTCTATATATAGGTAAACCCTGGCCTTGGAGTAGCCAATCAGAAAGCATGAGTCCGCCCATCCCCACCTAGTTTCACCAATCACAATTCCTACTTTCAGTCGCGAACTTTAACTAAACTTCTCGAATACGCATGTTCGTGAATCTTCCATTTCCAGAATAGTTAGAAAATGCCTTCTAGAACACACAACCAACAAAAGACAACACACCTTGTTCAAAAATTCATGTAACTTTCTGGATACTTCCATTAAGTACAGAACTGAAATCTACTATTTACACATACCATATGTTACAAATATTACACAGTACTGGTTAGGTCATTACAATTAAAACATATTACCACACTTTACAAATAAAGTCTTCAATAAACGTTTTCCACTTCCACTACATTGTTCACCTGTGACAAGTTTAAGTGTTAGTCAATAAAGTATTTAAAAGCTGGACCAAAAAATAAATTTTTCGTATAATTTGTAAGTCAGTATGGAACCATAATGAAATTCATTCTTCGCAAAAAAAAAACAAACAAAAAAAAAAAAACAAAGAAACAAAAAATATCCAAAAACTTGCTTATTTCTTGTTCTTTTAGTTCTGTATCCATACATATGGGAGGTTAAAATTTAACTACAACAATATATCACGTAAAACATGCACTTCACTTCAGTACTTACATGAAAGTAATATGACAGTTAGCGCAAATGGCAAATTCCATTGACAAAAGAAGAAGTGTGATTGGGAGTAAAAATATGCTTCACCAGGAAAGCAGGCTGTTGCTGTCTAAGGATAATAATGTAACAACCATCCAACCAACATATTGTTCATAAATAATCCATCAGACGGCAGAGAACACCAGTAGAACGATATGTCAACATCCGAGCAGTTACTACAAAACGTATTAACATGTTTTAATAAGTTAACATGATGCTGTACTCATGTTACTTCATGGTGTCCTGTTTCAGCATTTAACAGAACAAGGTCATCTAGAACGCCTCACAGAAGCTGTCATCTGTCAACACATAACACTTGCCGGTCTTGCCCAAGGAACTGCTGAAGAATACTATATTCTAGCGGCTCAGCAGCTTGATGGCTATGGTCAGGAGACTTTTCTTGCAAAGGTATGTATTGTTCATAACTCTGAAGGAAACAAATTTAATAGAGGTTAGTGATTTAAGCATATTTAGCACATAATATTTGCAATAAATGAAATAATGGTCATGATTGCCTCTGGAGAGTTTCATAGCCAACTTGCACCATGTCTTGCTTGAGCACTCTTCATTTCCATGATCATTCTTGGAACTACCATACTTGATTAAGTGGTAGTACAGGGTGTTTCAAAAGAATACACGTATTACAAAGTATTATTTTGTCCAAACTATCGATCTCTGCGCCTTGGCTCGGCTGTTGGAGAAACGAATACATAGTCTAGTTTATATCAATAGCCGCTAGATGTCAGTTGTCTTCTGTTTTGCTTGGTAACCGTCATTATGTTTAAAATGGCTACTCCGCAGCAGAAATAATTTTGTGTCCTCGAGTTTGCGAAGTGCAATTCCGTGATTACAGTGCAAAGACGTTTCAGGTTGAGGTACCAAATTGATCGTACGAATGGGTGGAACATTCGCAGATGGTATCGACAGTTTGTAGATACAGGATGTATGTAAAGGAAAGAGTCGGGCCGCCCTCATGTTCCTGAAGAAAATGTTGCACAAATTGAAACTGCTTTCCAACGTAGTCCTTGAAAATCAACTTGTCATGCCAGTCGGGAGTTACAACTGCTTACAACAATTTGGCGGGTTTTGAGACGTCGGTTGGTTATGAAACCGTACAAGTTACAACTGTTACAAACTCTGCGTCTTGATGACAAACGCAAACGTGTGGCATTTTGTAATGAGATTCTTGATGTCATTGACAGTGATAACACTTTTGCACAACGCATCGTGTTCAGTGATGAAGCGACTTTCTATGTTAGTGGTCAGATGAACAAACACAATGTTCGAATTTGGGGCCTACAGTACCCACATGCAGTCATTGAACATGTACAAGATTCGCCCAAAAATGTGTTTTGTGCGATATCTTCTTCATCTGTTTACTGCCCATTCTTCTTTGATGGAAACACAGTTAATGGTCAGCAGTATCTCGCTATGTTACAAAACTGGTTGTTTTCGAGGCTGCATGAAGACAATATCATTTTCCAACACTATAGTCGCCAAGTGTGTGAATATCTGAATGAGACTCTACCGAACCGTTGGATTGGTCGTCAAGGATCTAGCGACTTAGCATATCTCAGCTGGGCTCCACCGTCACCGGATTTGACACCCTGTGACTTCTTCCTGTGGGGTTTCATTAAAGACAACGTTTATGTACCACCACTCCCACAGAACCTGGAAGAGTTGAAGAACCAGATCCGTACTGCCATAACATCAGTGAAGAAGGACATGCCTGCCCAAGTATGGGAGGAATTTGAGTATCGATGTGATATTGTGATATTGTTCATGTCGCTGATGGAGGACATATTGAACATCTGTAATCTGAACTTGAGAGGTTCGTAAATATGTGTGCAAAGTTTCATATTCGCATGTCTTACAGTTTAATAAATATATGCATTTGAAATATGTATATTCTTTCTGAAACACCCTGTATTTTGTTACATGATACCGAAAAATATTGTTTCAGAACAGCAAAACATAGGTAACAGAAGCAGTTAAATAAAACATAGCTTGCCATATCACTCATGCATAGTGCTATTATGCTATAATATATTCTTCCTGTGAGAGAGGCCTTTCACTTCTGCAGCTGCATTAATTTTTGTTTTTTTTTTCTTCTTCTTTTGCCAACATTTTGTAGGTTCTTGAAAATTTAAAGTTTACAATTTTCGATTCCCATCTTAGTTCCTAGAGATTTCTTCTTAATGACCTTACACAAAGCATAGTGTACTCGCAATTAACCCATTCTGGTCTGGGCCTGAATATCCCTAACAAACGTTCTGGACTGGGCATTTTTTAGGATCAAAAAAAAAAATCTTCACCTATAGGAGATATTTTATGATTCTTTTGTCTTTGTGCTCGTTTGAGCATCTACTTTTGAAAAAAAAAAATGTTTGTTTCATGTCAGCTGTCACTTGAGATTTTAAAATTGTTTATATTTTATACCTTGTTTTGCGAATGAAAAAGGTCTGACAGATTACTAAGTAAATACAGTTTTCTGAAATAATGTTATATTTTCCCTATTTTGATCATGTAAAATGTGCATTGCAATTACAAAACAACAATAGTGAAAATGATATAAAAATAATAATAATTTAATAATAAAAGTTATAACAATAACGAAAATGGAAGCTGTTATGAAATTTTATTTATATATTTTTATGTGACGTTAGTGGCTCGTAGGGTAATGTTAGCGAGATACTCAGAGTGAATATCATGTTGAAGGTATATAATTAAAAGTTTATGCGCAAATGGAAATATAATTGACATTCAAATATGAATTTCAAACAACATTCTGCATTTCATTATGATTAGAATTCATTTTCCAGCCTACCGCATGTTCCCGTCCATTTCATATTTGCATGAATGCGTAAGAATATCTACATATCAGTGAACATTTTTTTTTCTTCAGATATGAGGGATTATGATTACGTAAGGTATCGAAAATATCATTTTCATCAAGAACTTGTTTGCCATGAGAAGCCATGTTTTAGAGCACATTCAAATCAAATCAAATTAAATCAAATTCTCTTTATTTGCAAATGAGGTGTCTACCTCGGTGGCAAATGGTACACTAAAATACATTATTGTCAAGCACTGAATATTAAATTAACAAGAGAAGAAAATTTTCCTATAATACAATATTATACAATTTACGCTAACAATTTTTTCTATTAAACACACAGCTCATTCTTAATAAATTTATATTGTTTACAAAATTCTACTTATAATATCTCCTGTACTACTTACAAACATAGTCAACTCATATACAGTATGTGGAATTACTTCAAATGATACTATACAACTGGTATAAGATTAAAATTTACATTGCATTTATGTACTTATTATTATTTTTTAATTTTTAAATTTTTTTTTTACCCATTCTGGAACCTAAGTAGCATAACGACCTGCTGCGTCTTAACCAGAGCCCCTTTTGCCACCACTTTTCAGAGTTCCTGAAGGGCCTTCACAGCTACCGTAGCGGTCCCAGGGCCCTCGAAGTCCCCACTGTACTTCACCCCTACAGGCAGTCCCCTACTTTGGCTGTCCAAACTCCTTAGACCAGGGGATGGAATTAATTTAATCACACACATTTTTTTATTTACAATATAATGCACTGGCCGAATGCCCTCTAACATTTCATTTATTTTCTCTGTTGCTGTTTATTCTCTTCTTGAATATCTGTACAGGTTTTGGAAAAGGATCAAACACTATCCCTGGTAAACTGTTCCACTCCTTCGCGCCCTTCCCAATGAATGAAAATTTACCCTAATCGCTTCGGCTAAAATTCCTTCTAATTTTGTACTTGTGGTCAGTTCTGCCAATATAATTATTTTCCAACTAAAGCCTCCCACGGATATCTCCCCATGCTTCTTCTCCTGTATAGGCTCTGTATAATCCTATAAGTCTAGTTTTCTCCCTTCTCTTACTTAAAGTTTCCCACCCAAGTTCCTTTAACATTTCTGATACACTACTCTTTCTCCTGAAATCCCCTGTTACAAATCTTGCTGCTTTCCTCTGCACACCATCTAGTTCTTTTATTAGGTATTCTTGGTGAGGATCCCAAACACTGTTTGCATATTCCAATAATGGACGAACCATACTTAAGTAACTTTTTTCTTTTAATTCTTTGTTGCTTCCTTTAAGTAGCCTCATTATGACATGTAACGATCTGTATGCTTTCCCAACAATGTCATCAACATGACCCTTCCAGTGCAAATTACATTCAAATCTCACACCTAAGTATTTGCACTTGCCATCTTTTGGGATAACTACCTCATCCAAAGTATATTCAAATTCAGTTTTTAAGCTCCTGTTTGTAAAAGTTGTAACAGTTGATTTGCCTCCATTAACCTTCATATTATTTTCTTCAACCCATTGTTGGATACTTTCAGGGTCCCTTTGTAATTCTGAACAATCCTCAGTGTTGTTTATTTCCCTATAAACAATTATGTCATCTGCATACAATCTTATTTTTGATGTTATATTGTTCCCTAAATCATTTGCATATATTAAGAAAAGTAACAGACCGATTATACTACCCTGTGCAATTCCCTTCCAAACTTTCTCTTACTGCGATACATCATTTCCTATTTTGACTTTCTGAACCCTTGAATTTAGAAATGTTTTTATCCAACATGTAACCCTTACGTCCAATCCTATTCCCTCCAATTTCTTTAATAATATTCCATGTTCCACTCTATCAAAGGCTTTGGAAAGATCTATGGCTATGCAATCTAACTGACCTCCTGAATCCAATTGATCTGATATGTCCTGCTGAAATCCCACCAGTTGTGCCTCACAAGAAAATTTCTTTCTAAATCCATACTGGCTCCTCGTGAACCAATTTTTATCATCACATATCCCTCTGATGTACTTTGATATTAAACTCTCCAGTATTTTACAAACTATACTGGTCAGGCTGATTGGTCTGTAGTTCTCTGGTTTCCTTTTATCACCCTTTCCTTTATAAATTGGTATTATTATAGATTCCTTCCATTCCTTTGGTATTACACTATTATTTATGACATATTCAAAGAGAAATTTTAAATAAGGCACTATGTACCACCCCATTGTCTTTAATACCTCCCCAGTAATTGGATCACTTCCTGCTTGTTCTTGATTTGTATTGAATTGTCAAACCTTACTACAGATTATGCTTGCAGCGTGGCATGAACGTAATTTCGGTTGCTGCGAGAGACCGGAAAGAGTTAATGGATAATTGGTGAACTCTGAAATCGTAGGTAGATAAGCTAGACAGGTACGAAAATAATTAAGATTGAAGTTACTGTGGAAGGAGGAATTCTAGTACATCATCGCCATAAGACCTACCTGTGTCGGTGCGACATAAAGCAAATTGTAAAACAAAAATTATAATAATGTCGTGTAAATAATAAAATGAATGTTTTTCAATTAACATTCCTTTGAAAATTCAAGTGATCCATTAATTTTGCTGGTCAGTATACATACATACATACATACATACATACATACATGCATGCATACGTACTGGACCAGTAAAAGAGCCCGACTTTATGATTTAACTTTAAAATTAGCATGAAGTAGTCCTCAGGGCAATACTGGGTGGTTACCAGCTAGGGCTTGGTACAAGAGGCAGGGTCCTATCTACAAGAAAAGTTTTAATTAGATTGAATAATAGATTTTTTTTAAGGAAATGCATTTCAAAGTGCACATCACCTTACTGTTGATAGTCGCTGTCTTCAACATCGCCTTTTGATGATTCGCGCTCCCAGTTCACCAGGTTGAACGGGGCTGGAACACGTTCGGGAAGTTGCCAATACTTCGTTGAGAAAAGGCCGGAACACCCAAGTCGGTTTGATATGGGTTTGAGTCTCGAACTTTCGACGTTCTGGATGATCTCCGACGATGTTGCGGGGTAATCGCTCGTCACATAACTTATATGAGTGTCCAGAATTGCACAGTCCCCCGACACTTTGGTTTAACAGGACTGTTTCATTTAATATGGTTGGGATATGCCGTCAAATTCACTCTTAATCTTGTAGATAGAATTTAAAAGTTCACTAAAGATGTAGATGCGAGTAGCATCGAAATTGGAAGAAAATAAAGCATAGTTTATGAATAGAAATAATGAAACTGAAAATTGTTCACGCACTTGGCACAGTTTGTGATGATTTTCCACTAAATAAATTAGCACTTGACATTAGAAGAAATGTATGACTGCTCTAGAGTTTATCAAAGACACTGCTGTCAGTCATGCAATAATACTAAACACTTTGACGAAGAAATAAGGTTGAAATGAAAGGCACAGTTCGTTGTTAGGCGCACTTGACATTGAATAAAATAGGTGACTGTTCGAGAGTTTATCATAGATACTGCTGTCAGTCACACACAAATAATTTCCACACTGTTCAGAAGAATAATACACAGTTCTATTTGAATTGGATTTAAAAACACAGTTTGAATTCACAGTGAAACACTTGTGTCGCAGCACATGATTATACTTTTATCATACTTTAATCATTTGCAGTAACATTCATGGGAAAGTTCGAACACTTTCATAAATGCTCGTATCTATTAAGGAAATTATGCTGACTGAGATGTAAAGAAAAAAATGCCACAGTTAATAGTATAACATAATAGTATCACACTAAAATTAATGATGTGTTCAGAGATTAAGCTCTGCTGACTGAGATTTAAAGAGAAATATCACAGTTCCTAGAATATTGCAGTCGTGTCACATTTAAATTAATATTGGTTCGGAGATTAAGTTTCACACAGGCAACGTGGTAATAAACTCAGTTCTACAAGAACAAAAGTAAGTTATATCGAGAAGTTTCTACAGGAGCACAGAACATAAATTCAACTGAACTGTTGTCACTGAAGTCCAATACATGACTTGTCATAATCAGAGTTCCAACACACACAAAATTTATAAGTTCAAATAAAGACTTTGAATAATTTGTTCTTCATCACTCGCAAAAATTACAAGTTCAACTTGACTGATAGACTCTTGTCCATTATAAAGACTTTGTTATACATTAGAGTTCACACGCGCACAATTGATAAGTTCAACACGATTGTCAGAGTTTAAGTCCCACATGAAGACTTTAAATATTCGAAGATAGCCTCTGAACACTGCAGCGTGGAGAGTCAGGCTGAACACTCAACTATGACTGTCTGATCTGGGTAAAGTGAGCTCTCCTTATATTCGGTTTGGGGTCCTACGTCGTCATATAACGTGATCCCTTTGAAGCTGATTATCTCGTGAATCCCTCGATGGATTTACTTGAGATTCATAATTTGAGACGTTTATGTTATCCTCTTCAAAATGACGTAACGCTCAGGTTGCTGCGATTACTATTAGAGAAGTTTTGAAATTTTTTCAATCGAATGTTCGCGAAGGTGTGACGTTCATATCCAGAACATACCAGGTTAGGCAGGTTGCACGCGGTACGTCAGGCGGGTAGTCTATCTTGCCCTTGCAGCTACGTCACACACACACAGCTGTCCTTGGCTCGCCTGCTCGTTCCTCAGAACGTAAACAAACCAAGTTCGCTCTGAATATCTTGCGTGATGATTGAATACAATTAATTATAAAAAAATACGGCATGTGCAGGTCATAACCGGTACAATCCATCCATCCATCCATCCATCCATCCATCCATCCATCCATCCATCCATCCATCCATCCATCCATCCATCCATCCATCCATCCATCCATCCATCCATCCATCCATCCATCCATCCATCCATCCATCCATCCATCCATCCATCCATCCATCCATCCATCCATCCATCCATCCATCCATCCATCCATCCATCCATCCATCCATCCATCCATCCATCCATCCATCCATCCATCCATCCATCCATCCATCCATCCATCCATCCATCCATCCATCCATCCATCCATCCATCCATCCATCCATCCATCCATCCATCCATCCATCCATCCATCCATCCATCCATCCATCCATCCATCCATCCATCCATCCATCCATCCATCCATCCATCCATCCATCCATCCATCCATCCATCCATCCATCCATCCATCCATCCATCCATCCATCCATCCATCCATCCATCCATCCATCCATCCATCCATCCATCCATCCATCCATCCATCCATCCATCCATCCATCCATCCATCCATCCATCCATCCATCCATCCATCCATCCATCCATCCATCCATCCATCCATCCATCCATCCATCCATCCATCCATCCATCCATCCATCCATCCATCCATCCATCCATCCATCCATCCATCCATCCATCCATCCATCCATCCATCCATCCATCCATCCATCCATCCATCCATCCATCCATCCATCCATCCATCCATCCATCCATCCATCCATCCATCCATCCATCCATCCATCCATCCATCCATCCATCCATCCATCCATCCATCCATCCATCCATCCATCCATCCATCCATCCATCCATCCATCCATCCATCCATCCATCCATCCATCCATCCATCCATCCATCCATCCATCCATCCATCCATCCATCCATCCATCCATCCATCCATCCATCCATCCATCCATCCATCCATCCATCCATCCATCCATCCATCCATCCATCCATCCATCCATCCATCCATCCATCCATCCATCCATCCATCCATCCATCCATCCATCCATCCATCCATCCATCCATCCATCCATCCATCCATCCATCCATCCATCCATCCATCCATCCATCCATCCATCCATCCATCCATCCATCCATCCATCCATCCATCCATCCATCCATCCATCCATCCATCCATCCATCCATCCATCCATCCATCCATCCATCCATCCATCCATCCATCCATCCATCCATCCATCCATCCATCCATCCATCCATCCATCCATCCATCCATCCATCCATCCATCCATCCATCCATCCATCCATCCATCCATCCATCCATCCATCCATCCATCCATCCATCCATCCATCCATCCATCCATCCATCCATCCATCCATCCATCCATCCATCCATCCATCCATCCATCCATCCATCCATCCATCCATCCATCCATCCATCCATCCATCCATCCATCCATCCATCCATCCATCCATCCATCCATCCATCCATCCATCCATCCATCCATCCATCCATCCATCCATCCATCCATCCATCCATCCATCCATCCATCCATCCATCCATCCATCCATCCATCCATCCATCCATCCATCCATCCATCCATCCATCCATCCATCCATCCATCCATCCATCCATCCATCCATCCATCCATCCATCCATCCATCCATCCATCCATCCATCCATCCATCCATCCATCCATCCATCCATCCATCCATCCATCCATCCATCCATCCATCCATCCATCCATCCATCCATCCATCCATCCATCCATCCATCCATCCATCCATCCATCCATCCATCCATCCATCCATCCATCCATCCATCCATCCATCCATCCATCCATCCATCCATCCATCCATCCATCCATCCATCCATCTATCTTTAAACCTACCTCTATGGCCTTGTTTAGTTCACTACCTTTAAATCAGTAGGAACTGAGTCTAAACATCATCATCTGGGTATCCCTTTATATCTTTTATGAATCATGGCCAAGTCCATTATTCTCCTAGGTCACCTATCCTCCTCCATTCACCCCACATCTCCCCACCACCGAAACCAGTTAATGCACATAGGTTCATCAGTTGAGTTCGTTTCTAACCTAGCCTTTATTTCCTCATTCTGAGAACCCTTCTGTCATTGTTCCCACCTGTTCTTACCAACAATCATTCTCCCTACTTTCATGTCAGTTACTTCCAACTTATAAATAAAATATCCTAAGTCCACCCAGCTTTCACTCCTGTAAAGCCAAGTTGGTCTGAAAAAGGACTAGCGTAAAGATAGTTTTGTCTGGCAGCCGACTTCTTTCTTAGAAAATACTTTTCATCACTACTGCGAGCTCATTGCTTTAGTCTAGCTGCACCTTGATCCAGTCTCACTTACTATACTACCATCCTGGGAGGTTTGGCTCCATGGCTAAATGGTTAGCGTGCTGGCCTTTGGTCACAGGGGTCCCGGGTTCGTTTCCCGGCAGGGTCGGGAATTTTAACCATCATTGGTTAATTTATCTGGCACGGGGGCTGGGTGTATGTGTTGTCTTTATCATCATTTCATCCTCATCACGACGCGCAGGTCGCCTACGGGAGTCAAATCAAAAGACCTGCACCTGGCGAGCAGAACCCATCCTGGGATCTTCCGGCACTAACAGCCATACTCTATTTCATTTCATCCTGGGAGAATACACATCCTAAATACTGTTCTAGATTTGTATATTTGCAGATTGACATTAATTCTTTTAATTTTCTTACCTATTGACATCACTTTAGTCTTTGAAAGGCCGGGCTGAGTGGCTCAGACGGTTAAGGCGCTGGCCTTCTAACCCCAACTTGGCAGGTTCGATCCTGGCTCATTCCGGTGGTATTTGAAGGTGCTCAAATACGACAGCCTCATGTCGGTGGATTTACTGGCACATAAAAGAACTCCTGCGGGACTAAATTCCGGCACCTCGGCGTCTCCGAAGAAGTAAAAGTAGTTAGTGGGACGTAAAGCAAATAACATTATTATTATTAGTCTTTGAAAGGCTAATTTTTATGTTATACTCATTGCACCTATTTTTAAGTTCCAAGATATTAGACTACAGATTTTCAGCACAGTTTGCCAAATAGACCAAGCACGAGGGGGATCAAATACAAATGGGATTTTACTTTTTATTTAAATTCATTCATTTATTGGGGCCGCGCATTGTTGAATTGGTTGTTCTCATCTTTTACGGTGATATGCAACCCTCGCCTTGTTCAACAGCTCACCGTAGTAAGCAGCATTGATTTTGGGTCGCTCATGCAAGAAATCTGTTACAAGTGAAATATGTAATGCAAGTGGAATGTATTTTTTTTTTTAAGTCTTTGTTTGTAAAATACAATATGATGTTTTATTTTTATTGACCTAACCTGTACTGTATAATGTTGTAACATAGGCATTTGTAAATAGTAGAATTCTGTCTATAGTTCCTGGAAAGATCTAGAGTTACATAACTTTTGTACAGGGTGTGTTACTTTGTTGGTATGTGTTCTAGAAAGCGTGTTCTGTCTATTCTGGAAAAATACGACTTTTGCGATCATGCGTATTCTAGAATGTTAGTCAAAATTCTCGATCGAAAGTAAGGTTGTGATTGGTGAGTCTAGGTGGCGATAGGGAACACGTGCACGCTGATTGGTTGCCTCCAAGGCCAGTAATTCCTATATATAGTGAGCGAGGCAGTGTTCGAATGAATTCTGTATCCTGAATTCTGTCGGTCTCGGTTTATCTGTCTGCGAGCAGCCTATCTGGTTGACGTCCCCCGGCTTCGGGGATGGCACTCTGCTCGGGTAAGCACTCTTGAATTCAGTTCCTGCTAAAATTTCCGTTATGTTCCGATTTGCTTTTCATACAGGAGTCTGCCCTAACCTCGCCTAGATTCACTAAGTTAGCTACTTATGATGCTTTAGTTTTTCAGCTAGACTTACCTGTTCGTTTCCGAGGCATTCCCGTTTTGTTTCACTAAAATATGTATATTGTAGTTTAATAGTATTTCCCTTGGGGTTTGCCTCTGATAGTTCTGTATCACTTTAGGTACCCTAGATTTTGGATAACCTGTAAATTGCATTGTACTACTGCATTGGTAACTAGATGTACAGTTGATTTGTAATTTGAATTTACACTGGTACGAATAACCTATGTATATCACTGAACTTATAGCTCATAACTTGGAATGTATATGTAGAATTATCTTGTAAATAATATTTTAAAAACTAAGGATCACGGTGATTCATTTCGGAATCCGCTATCTAAGCCATGTCCATGCCTTTGGTAGGTTCCCAGCCCTTCCATCTTCCCGTTTTGTCGTTCACTAGTTGGCCCTACTGATAGTTACGTCCTTGTTTTGTTGGAGATCCGCGTAAAGGCTAGTTACTGTTTTTCCAAGTGTGTAGTGTTTTCTTATATTGTGTATTGTACTCTTACCTTCCCCTTTTAACTGTGTTTGTGCCTTGTTTGGTGTTACCACTGTAGTAGAGGTAACAAAATCGATCAGCAAAAGGCCTCGCCGATCAATAGAACTGTTGCATGAACCTTGCCAGCTGACAGCCGAGTCTTGGTTTTCACTGCTGTCTCCCCTTTTCTTCGCCACTCCTTACACACACATGTCCTTGAAAATGGTTGATCACCGAACTGTGCAGTCAATCTCTGGCAAATTTCCACTGCTGTAACTCCTTCATAAGCAAGAAATTTTATAATTATGCATTGCGCAGTGGAGGGGTGTACCTGTTGCTCCAACATTGTGAGCGTTACTGACGAAACGGTGGAAAATATCTTACAGCACGCCCTCCCCACTTCTAACGGTCCCGCCTAAGCGTAGCAAAATCGTGGGGCCAGTTCTACCAACTGTTGATGTTCAGGAACAAGAATCCTGTTTATATTTGATCAACCTTCGTAGTTGGCATAGGCCAAATTGCTTACTAAATTTCTACATTACTGAATCTATCCCTGCCTTTTTATATCTTTTTGTAGGTGATCTATGTAAACTATAAACAGGAAAGGTGAAAGATGACAGCCTTGCGTAACCCCTATATGTACCTTGAACCAAGCACTTGTTCTACAATCAGTTCTCACTGAAGCCCAATTGTCAACATAAATGCCTTTGATTGCTTTTAATAATCAACCTAAATCCCATAGTCCCCCCGTATGGCTAACATTTTTTTCCTCGTTTTACTGTCATATGCCTTCTCTAGATCTATGAAACATAAATATAACTGTCTATTCCTTCCGTAGCATTTTTTGGTTACCTGGTGCATACTGAAAATTTGATCTTGACAGACTCTCTGTGGTCTGAAGCCACAGTGGTTTTCATCCAGCTTATTCTCAACTATTGATTGCACCCTCCCATCCATAATGCCAGTGAACACCTTGCTTGGTATACTGATCAATGAGATACCTCGACAGTTGCTGTAGCATTAATTGTTGTTCTCTTGCTTAAAGACAGGTGCAGTTATGTCTTTTATCCAATCAGAAGGTACCTTACTAAGATTCCATGCTAATTGTGTTACTGTATTGTAACAGTAAATGTGCTACTTCGGTGAGCACGAGAAACGCAGGGCGTGTACCAATCTGTTAAAGTGCATACAGAGGGAGAGGGTGTGTTTAGAAGAAAATCTTTCAAAATTTTTTCTGAATTTATTAATTCAAAACCATGTCACCTCTGTACAGCAGATATAGTAGAAGTATCCCCCGTCCTAGGGCTGGCGACGTCCTTGGATTCCGGCAGCTCCTCTCCCTTCCATACCAGTGGACCACCATTTGTCCCTCGATGGAAGTTCTAGAAGATCCATTCGACGACTAGAAGATCCATACGGTGCTGATGAAGGGCGTTGAGACAGACCACGTAAATGACGAACGTGAATGAACACCGTTAAGCCTTGGGGCGAGTTAATGCAAAAAACTGCTTCTGCACAGATGAGAGAAAGGTTTATCACTGGTTTTAACAAGGTTCATGACATGTGAAAATGTATGTTTGAAGGTCTATCACACGGTAGAAATTTATCCCGTGTTAAATCCTCAATCATTTGAAATGAAAAAGAAGGTCATTAAACTTGAATGAGTATATAAGTTTAACATTCATAAAATGAAAGTCCACTCGAAACTTATCGAATTTCAAAATAGTCGCTTAAAGTTTGTAGCACTTGGCATAATGTGAAGTTACGCCACACGACTTAGTTCTTAGTTCGAAGCATTGTTCAATGTAATCACTTGGATTGGGAAAATAAGGGTGTTTCACTCGTGAATTCAGACTTGTTCACGTATTGGTAATGACATTAAAAAAATAAAACTAAATTAATCATGCATCAATAGTCCTCGGTTTGACTGTTCATAGAATCGAAACGCACAGCTGAATGTTCGTAGAATTGAAATGCACAGTTCACGCACGCAGTCTACAGTTCATTACCTACAAATATTTACACAGTTCATGAAATGGTAAATTAGTGACGTAGTCATGCTTGCAATTTGAGTAATTCTGATTAAAGCACAGTCTCGTTAACTTGAAGTATTCAGTACTTTGTAAGGAGCAAACTGTTCCAAATCCTGTCCACAACATTAAACTTTAAGTTACGAGTACTTGAAAAATATTCACAAGTCTTAGACACTCGTGTAGAATAAACAGTCACTTGATGATGTTCAGATGAAGCACAATTTATATCATGCCCCGTTGGAGCAGAAGTTTATCACTCACAGTTTAAAGAAACCCGTACAAGTTCATACTCGTCGCGTTTGAATTAAAGTCCACGGACTCGAAGTATGACGGCCGCTTCACGCTATATCGCGGTCCTCGCGAATCGACTGCACGAATTCCACTGCCATGTGTGCACATACACACGCTGGTCACACACTGCTCTGCTAAGCGAAACAGTACTGTATTTATATCCAATCCGTGCCTTCACATCTCGTTCCATAACTTCGTTGTCTCATGTCGGATTTACGTGAAACTTTGCAGGAACGTAGATAAAGGATCTGGCTGCACGATGATATGGTAAAATTTGTCTAATTATTATTATGGGGAAAGTTATTATCCATAGAAGCTCGAGGAACATTCCACACCAGTCTAGGCTCTGTGTTGTGGTGAGGCAAGCTGTGACGTCACCCGCTCTACGTCACACGCACACAGCTGTTGCTCACTGTTCAGTCAGTCTTTCGCTGCCGGTCTGGAGCGTAATGCGTAAGTTTTTAAATTTTCATTACGGGGACTTAGTTTTGTACCGCCGTTACCGGTACAGTATGATGCCATTTCATCCTTGCCTTCTCACTATATTTCACCATTTCAGGTCTAATTTCATCTGTTCTTGCTGCTTTATGAAAATGAAGTTCTCTTTTTTTAACATCTTTTCCACTTCCTCAAGCATAATTTCACCATCATCATTGTCCTCCTCCCCATGAACTCAGTTGTTCACAACATCACCAAAAAGATTTCCTTTTACGTTGAGAAGATTTTCAAAACATTCCTTCCACATGTCCAGTGATTCTCTCGGATCTGTTATAAGTTCACCTGATTTAATCAGAACACTGTTCATTTCCTCCTCCCTCACCCCGTCCCTCCTCCCCCTTCTAAGATTCGTGTTTTCTGTCCTAAAAGGTTTCCCTGCTGCTTGATCGGTCTTTCCAGGTTATTACCGAAATTGTCCCATGATTTCTTCTTGGATGAAACAATATTTTTTTAAAAAAATTTGTTTCATCTACATGCAATTCCCTGTCTGCATCGATTCTTGTTTAGAGCCATTTCTAATATGCCTTCCGTTTACGTTTACTAACTGCCCTCACTTCATCATTCCACCACAATGTTTGCTTTTTCCCATCTTTACGCACAATTGTTCCTAGGCATTCCCTTGCTCTTTCTGCTACAGCATCCCTGTATGCCACTTATTCTCTTTCTATACCCTGAACCTGCTTACTGTCTTTTCTTTAGAACTTTTCACCAATCACATACATATACTTCTGCCTAATTTCCTCATCCTGGAGATTTTCTATTCTTATTCGTCTGCAGACAGATTTCACTTTCTCTGTGCTAGGCCTAGAGATAACTCACTACAGATCAGGTAGTTGTCTGAGTCATGATAAATTTCCCAGAATACCAGCACATTCGTAACAGATTTCCAGAATTCAAGGTCGGTTATGATATAGTGTATTGGATCTGGTGCCCCTACCCTCCCATGTGTAGCAGTGTATAGCCTCATGCCTGAAAAATGTATTCATAAATGCTAATCCCGTAATAGCACAGAAGTCCAGTAAATGCTTCCCGTTTGTAAAAGCTTCCACATCTTCACCACATTTACTCATCACCTTTTTGTATTCTTCAGTTCTATTTCCATCTCTCGCATTGAAATCACCAATTAATACTATCCTATCCTTGCTCTTGACCCCGACTATGACGTCACTCAGTGTTTCATAAAACTTATGAACTTTATCCTCATCTTTCTCCTCACATTTTGAAAACACTGACACAATTCTCGTCCTAATTCCTCCAACAGCTAAATCTACCCAAGTCGTTCGCTCATTTACGTGCCTGGCAGGAACTATTTTATGTACAATATTATTCCTGATGATCAGTCCTACCCCACACTCTGTCATTCTCTTTTCAATACCTGTCAGGAATACTTTATAATTTCCTATTTTTCTTCATTATCATCCCTTACTTGAATATCATTAACTCCCAGTGCATCCAGACACATTCTCTTTGCTGACTCTTTTTTCTTTTTTCTTTCTTCCGTCAGCCCCATTAGTATTGATACCTCCCCATCGAATTCTATTTTGTTCACCGAATTGTTTCAAAGAGGCCTGTCAAATGGAAGTAGGACTTTGTTACTCCCACAGGTCCGAGGCTTGTTTAAAACAAGACCGACTCCAATACTCAGACTTTAATGCTACTCTCGATGGTCCCAAGATGGCGAGTGGAGTAGCCGGGCATGTTGGAAATGTGGTTTCATTGTTTTCGTATGAAGTTGGTTTAATTTCATGAAAGTTGTCGATAAATATCAGTTTCTTTGTAGAATATAATTGTGCAAGTGTATTTATATGAGTCAGTGTACACTTAGGATCTGTAAATATATGCAGTAATGTGAGAATGTGTTTTTGATCGTGTTGTGAACTGGATTTAAGTCGAACTACAGCAATGCCTCTCAGAACTACTTTTAACCCTAGACCGGGCGCGCTGGTTGTTTTTGTCAACCAGCGTACTATTTTACGCCGCAATTCCTAGAACTGTCAGTCTTTCACCACCTCGCAACTAATACCTTTGCTATCACTCTTAACCTTCAGTTCAGTCGAGTTTCGACAACAGTGGAAGCAATATCTGTGTAATTATTTCGAGCGAACTCTTGGAACCCAGAGTTGGTTGACAAAGTCAACCGTGCGCCTGGTCATGTAAGTAAAATTTATTTCTTTAAAATGTCCTTTCCTCTGTACTTTTCGGGTAATTAGGCAAAGTCAGGTGTAATTACATGTAGTATATTTCTATTTTAGGTCTCATTTTGTCAATGATGAAGACATACCTTTCATTTTGAGCCAGTTGTCCGATGAAATAGAGGACTCTGCCTAGGATTTTTCGGATGGTGAGGAGAAAGTTATAAACGTATCGGTTTAGGATCATAACAGTGATACGGAGCAGGAGGTCGATTCGGACAGTGTGATATATGGAGACGATAACGAAAGGGAATTTATCTTTGGGAGAGATGGAGGAACAGTGTGGCCCACGACGGACTTTTCAAAACTTACTACGAGGGTAGAAGCAAGGAATAATACTGCCAGGACCGGAAGGGGTAGCGAGGAAGGTATCAACAGAAATGGACTGTTTAATGCACTTGATAAACGCTGAGATGGTCGATGAACTAACACACTGGACTAATTTGTACATTTCTGGGAAGCAGGAGGAAGTGAATTACAGCCGTGAGTGCGATGCTCAATTTGCGAACCGCAGTGAAATTATGACATTGCTCGGGGATAACGTGTGAAAGATTTCTTGGTCATGGCAACAAAGTTTATTTTTCATTCAGTCATTTTTTGCTAATAAATCTAATCATTTCATTGTATAATTGTGAAAGTATTAAAATATGACCATTATTTTAATTTAATTATGTATCTACTGCTTAACTCATTTTAAATAGGCACAGTATTCATGTCCCTATTAGAATTAGTTCACGTGTTCATGATTATCCATTTTAAGTACATTCTTTGAATATGTTACATCTATTTTAAGTACATTCATATTAATCACTAATACAAGTTTTTAATTTTATTTGGAGAATAACATTGAAACAAAAGATAAAACGCCATTAAATGAAATGTTCATGCGATTGGAAGCCTGTAAACGATTGAAAACGTAACCGGTTGACAGAGTCAACTGTGCGCCCGGTAGTGTGACAGAAATTGGTGCACCCGGTCTAGGGTTAAATTTTCTAAAGAATAAAGCATTAAGAGGGAAGTGTATTAGGAATGTACGTACATCATGACTTGACACAAGTGTATTAAACGAATATAACGTGAAAACACTATTCTCTCACCCTTGGGAAATTAATGCAAGTATCGAGCTCAAAATTATTATTATTATTATTATTATTATTATTATTATTATTATTATTATTATTATTATTATTATTATTATTTATTATTATTTTACGATTATGCTTGTTATTATTATTATTAATTGTAATGTATAGTTATGAAATGTTACATCCAGTTCGTTTTTGTATTATTATTACGATACTATCACGTTGTTTGTTGTGAGGTTATGTCATGAAACGTGCTGTACATAAATATTTCTATGAGTTCAGTTAATGTAAATACCTGTAAATTAATGTTATATAATTTATTCTTACCTGTATATATAATTTGTAATCCACTACGGTATTTTGAAACACACCCTAACTAGATAATGGCAGAATATTTTGTACATTATAACAATGTTTTTAAGCACTCTAGAATGTTCAAGAAGGTAGATAGATAGATAGATAGATAGATAGATAGATAGATAAGGAATGGGTGAGCCCCGCCTTCACAGGGCTCCACACGTAGGTCTGTGAAGACCCTTTGTGTCCCTTAGATGGGTTTGCTTAGTCCAGCCCTAGTGCTCCTATAAAGGATACCAGTGTCCGGATGTTGGCATTCCTGATGTCTTCGAGGCTCACAAAATGTGAGCCAAGATATCGATGTCTAGTCCTTGCAAGAGCCTCGCACTGACATAACACATGCGCGGAGGTCTCTTCCTCCCTACCACATCTTCTTCACATCGGATCCTGACTGATTTTCATGATGTGTAGGTGTCTCTGTTTCAAATTTATTAGGACCTTATTATAACTTTGGCTACCGAACTCGATAGCTGCAGTCGCTTAAGTGCGGCCATTGTTCAGTAATCGGGAGATAGTGGGTTCGAATCCCACTGTCAGCAGCCCTGAAGATGGTTTTCCGTGGTTTCCCATTTTCACACCAGGAAAATGCTGGGGCTGTACCTTAATTAAGGCCACGGCCGCTTCCTTCCCATTCCTAGGCCTTTCCTATTCCATCATCGCCATAAGGCCTATCTGTGTCGGTGTGACGTAAAGCAAATATTACATGTAATAAATATCATTTTTGGTCCGTATTTATGATATTTGATTGGAATAATAACATAGGTGGTCTATTTAACAAATAACTTACTGTTATTATTCCAATCAAGTAAAGCAAATAGCCATAACTTTGGCTAGGCCCTTTGATAAGTTCACGTGCCTACCTTGCTGTGGTTAGCCTTTTCCAAATGTCTAAGTGAGACTGGTTTGTCCACTGGGATATTACCAGTTTCATACTTCAGAGTGACACTCCCAGGAAGGGCTCTGGTCCTATGAAAGGACCTTTTGAGCCTTGTTTCGCTAGTTTGTCAGCTTCTTCATTTCCACTGATTCCTTTGTGCCCAGGGACCCATAACAGGGTAACTGGGCTAAGTTCACACAGCTTATCTAACATCCTTTGGCACTCCCATACCATTTTTTATGTTGTTCTATCTGTGCATAGTACTTTTAACGCTGCCTGGCTGTCGTTGCAATTGGTGATGCATCTTCTACGTCCAGCCATGTTTCATACATGTACAGCACAGGCCAGTATTGCGTATACTTCAGCCTGGAAAACAGTAGTATATTTACCCATGGGAAGGGAGAGCCTTGTCTTAGGCCCCCAGACCCCGGCGCCTGTGCCCGTCTTCGTCCGCGAGCCATCTGTGTACCATGTACAGCCCCCAGACCTAAGACGGGCCCCAGCATCCATAGCCCACTCCTCCTTTGTGGGTATCACCACTGTGAACTTATAATTCAGATTAAAACTAGGCTTCATGAGGTCCCCGATCATCATCATCATAGGCCAAGTCTGGTGAAGCCTTGTAAGAATAGAAGCATGACCTCTATTCGGATTCTTGAGAGACCATCCTCCGAGTGACCAGAGGCGGGAAGCACTCATTCCCGCTATCTCCTTAACATATAAATGTAAGGGTGGAAGACATAAGATGGCCTCCATTGCACGTAATGGTGTAGTATCCAGTGCCCCTGTTATTCCTAGACACGCAAGTCTGGACACTGTTTAAGTTGGTGGTCACAGTTTTACTCTTAGAACCTGGCCACCAGACTAAAGATACGTAGGTGATTGTGGGCTGTACAATAGAAATATAAAGCCACTGGACCACCCTAGGTCCTAGGCCCCACGTCTTTCCGACGGCTCTGCGACAGCCCCACATAATCTTGCGAGCCTTATCCACCTTATAGTCTCTGTGTTTCTTCCAACTCAGTCTTGCCTCGAGGATTACCCGTAGGTACTTAACTGAGGTTGTCTTAACTAATTTTTTTCCCAAATAGGAATGGCTCTGACAGTCCATCTAGCCTCCTCATCCTGGTAAACACCACGAGCTCCGTCTTGTCGGGCTTGATCGACAAGTCTGTGTCGTAGCACTATCTTTCCACCCTGCGTAGGGAGCTCTGTACGAGCTTTGAAACCATACTAGGGAAATTTCCCACAGCCATCAGGCTAATGTCATCTGCATAGCCTTGGGCATAAATTCCTCCAACATTTAATCTGGTAAGTTGTTCATCCACTATCAGACACCATAATGTTGGTGATAATACTCCTCCCTGTGGACACCCCCTCTCTATATTAGCTCTCAACATTACTGCGTTGAGGGTAAACAGAACTTGATGGCCCTGCAGTGAGGCCATAATCCATTTTATGAGCATCCTGCTCATACCTCTTCTCTCTAGACTAAGTTCTATGGAGCCCAAAGATGTGTAGTTAAAGGTCCCTTCTGTATCTAGGAATACCACCATAGCAAGTTGTTGCTGATCCAAGGCGCTCTCCAGCCTGGAAACAAGCTGGTGTAGTGCCGCCTGAACTGACTTCCCTGGTTGGTATGCATGTTGATGAGGATGCAGGGGACAATCTCTTAGTACTTTCTCCCTGATATGTCTATCCACCAGTCTTTCGAAAGTCTTAAGAAGAAAAGACGTTAGACTAATGGGTCTATAATCCTTAGGTCTATATATGAAGATTTTCCGGGTTTAGGTGTATACACTACCTTCGCCTGATGCCACAAGGAGTATATGTACCCCATGGTGAGACAAGCTCTAAAAATTCTAACCAGGTATGGTATAAGGACCACACCTGCTTCCTGAAGAAGTGCTGGGAAGATCTCATCCATTCCTGGACTTTTATAAGGGGCAAAAGATTCTAATGCCCACTTCACCCTTCTTGGGGTAACAATCTCTGCGGCTTCCTTCCAACCACTTCTATCAGGTCGGAAGGATCCGCTCGATTCTACTTCACTATTTGTGACTACTGAACCTGGAAAGTGGGCATCAAGCAATAAGCTCAGGGTCTCCCCCTGCTGTGGATGTATATCCACCCGAAGGAGACTCCAGTGAGCCCAGCCTTGCCCTTCCATCCAAGGTTAGAATTTTATGAAGCCTTGCCGCTTCATGTTGACTCTCGATGGAGTCGCAGAACTGTCTCCAAGATTTCCTAGAAGCCTTTTTGACTTCTGACTTGTACTTTCTTTGTGATTCTTTGTAAGAATCTAGACTTTCTTGGTCTTGAAGTTCCCTGTATTTGTTCCAAAGTGTTTTTCCTCAGGTGTTCCAGATAACTGTTCCACTTGAAGCTTCCTGTTGTTCTTTTTGCCTTAACAACTGGGCAGTTTAATTCATAAGAGGTAACTAGTGTCTGTGTGAGAGAACTCACACAGATCTCCAGCTCCTCCTTATTCTGATTATATTTGAGGGTCCTCCTTCCAGTCCCCTCCTCACGTCTTCCCTAAAAGATGTCCAATTGGTTCGTCTAGAATTCCTGTAAGATGGGACCTCAAAGGACCCCTCTATATGGAACACAATGTGTCTATGATCTGACAAGGAAGGCTCCAAAGAAACTTTCCAGTCTTTAAATTCCTGTATGATTCCCTTGGAACCCAGGGTAAGATCTATGATCCCCTCACTCCTATTATGATCTTAAGATCGGTTGTACATAGAAATTCTATGAAATTCTATCCCCTTCATTTTATATATTTGCTTCCCCAAATCCTGTGATGAGCATTGGTGTCACATCCTACTATGAGGTTAAGTCCTTGTTTCCTACAGTATGTCACCAGTCTCTTGAACTCCTCCGGCAGGGATGGTGGAGATTCAGAGTCTCCTGGGAAATATGCAGAACAGACAACCAAATCTCTTGGCTGTCCACCCTCTTCATATCTCACGAGGACTGCTACTAGGTCTCTAGTAATGAAGCCCGGTATAGCCCAGGCGTTATGATCCTTAACTAGTATACATGTTCTAGGCTTCTCCTCCGCTACTCCACTGAAGAGAGTGAAGCCTGCACATTTTAGTCCCATAATATGTCCCTGTCTAAGCCAGGGTTCTTGTATTAGGGCGACCAAAAACCCACCTTTCTGGATACTTCTTAGAAGTACCCTAGAGGCTGCTATACAATGTTGTATGTTTGATTGTATGAAAGTAATCATTCCTTACCTTCATGCAATGCTTTACCTTATGCGGTCTCTGGAACGTGCAGCTCCATCTCCCGTGATGAATCCTGAGGCTTGGCTGGCTCCGGCTCCTGTCCAGTCTCCTGCTCTTTGCCCCTGCTGGTCTCAGTATTTCTGTGGTGGAGTTGGTCATCTGCTTGAATTGTTTGCCCTCCACCAGGGTGAAGGTAGCATCATGCACCCCGCAGAAGATCATCTTCCCGACCACTTTTTCTACATCCCTGGAGTCCATGCTGACCACAAGGCGGACACCGTCTTCTCCTCCTTGCAGTCGTAGATTCTTCAGCAGCTGGGATTTAGACCATGGTTCTGGCGTGCCATTCTTCCCAAAAGGACATTGTTGTCCTTCGGTTCCCCGGGTATCCAGACCATGACACTCTTTCAGGAGAGGAGTTTATCCATGCCCACAATTGTGAGCCTGGCTCCTTCCCATGGCTGCATATCTGTAACAAGACTAGAAAGCCATGCTACAGTCTCGTCATTCTCTGCAATGATGATGGCCGCACCTCTCGACAGATAGCAGTCCAGGAACTGAGGCTTAATGGGCCCCTGCTCTGGAAGCTCATCTATCAGATTGGTGATAGCCTCCTCTACAGACTCCACCTTTTTTTCAGTTAGATGCTGGTCAGGATATCCTTTAGGCACTATGGCCATCCTGATTCCAGCTTTAGCTATTCTGGCATACTCCACCTTGGGTCTTTTGTGGGCTTGCCAATCTTCTTCTGGGGTTGCCCCCGACAGGAGTCTTTTTCCCACTGGCGTCTTGGTGGGAGGAGTCTTCTGTGCCCTGTAAGCAGAGCCCTTATCAGGGTCCCGCCTCCTGTGCCCATTGGATCCCCCCACAGTCGTCGTCGTCATGGCAGTAGAAGGCCTCTGAGCTCCAGGAGTTAGGCCCTCTTTGGCCTGCTCCCGGGCCTTTAAAGCCTTCTTGTACCTTCTCTTCTCATTGCCGGAGTGCTGTTTCTTCTTCTTCTTCTTCTTCTTCTTCTTCTTCTTCTTCTTCTTCTTCTGAACTAGAAGATTGCCCACCTCTAGAGTGAGCTCTCTTGCAGTCGAGGTTGTACTGTCTGAGGGTATCTCCAAAGAGTCCCCATCGGTTGTCGTTGAGCTGGTGTTTCTCTCAGAGGCCCCAGAGGAGCTCTCTGGTTTTTGGGTTGCTACGGTACTCATGTAGATCCCACGAGTAGCTAGGGAAATATGGTGTCCGCCCAGGCAGAGCCCCGCATACCCGGGTAAGGCTACTTACTTCGAGAGGGCGCCAAGTATCTCGAAGGCTCCGTTCAAGACACATCTCCCATGTGCCATGCACCTCATCGGCACGGGTCACGTGACACCTTAGGGTTGGGTGGTGCTTTAGCTTCCTCCTCCTTGTATACCGAATGGTTACCCAACAGGGCTCCATTCGGCATCGCAAGAAAGGAGCTACTAGTCCCCGTCACCTCGCAGAGGATCTTCAATTGAAGAGGGTAACCAAGGTTAACCCCCTACAATTGTAGAAGCACACACGAGGGGGTTTCAAGAAGGTATTTTTATTGTAACGTATATATCTGGAAGTCTGGCCAGTCACGTATATAAGGAGGTGGTCTTGATGGTAACGAAGAGTTATTGTTCAGTAGAGTTATTGTGTAGCAAGAATATACTTGTTACCTCGTGTTGACATGCAGTGGTTGCAGTCTCCATGTTGAAGTGAACAGCAGTTGTCTTGAATGGCGGCTTTGTTGATGTTCTCGGAGCAAAGTGTTTTGTTTGTGATACTGTGTTTAAGGTTATGTGTATGTTAATTTGTAAATTGATGTGAAAAATAACTGTACCAACTGACAGCATTTCGTGTGCGTCTTTGTGGATACGTTACTATTTTGAAGTCGATGACAAACAAGTATTTTGCATACATCATTTTGATCTTCTGATTCATGCTGTGGTTAACTTACCAAACAGACTGCATCAAACTGAAGCTTGTCCATGTAGGTTAAAGACATCATTGGTTAGAGGCAATAGAGATTTTGCATTAACCTATTTCAATGGGTAAAGACTTTAGTATTTCTTTAGTGTTTGAACGTTTCGTTACTAAGTTTATCATCATTGTGTGAGGTGCTGCTGTGCTATGCGTCAACATATGTTTTTAAGAGTTACCAGGAAGAAAAGCTTAGCATCACCAAGGTCCTTAATTTGGTTAGCATCATCACTTCAGGTGTACTTTCCCTTCATTGGACACTGAATTTGAACTTTAGAAATTATCCACCACTGCGAAACTAAGGCAATGCGTTATGTTTCATAGTTCTCATGAGAGTGAATAAACTGAGGAATTTCTCACCGTGATTTATTTTTTTAACATTCAAAATGATATTTTAATTATTATTTTAACAGTTTTATCCACAGACATGAAATCTAAGAAAAAACATTATTTGCGTAAGTATCTGTGTCCAACCCTTACACTCATCCCGT
Source organism: Anabrus simplex (assembly GCF_040414725.1). Classification (NCBI taxonomy): domain Eukaryota; kingdom Metazoa; phylum Arthropoda; class Insecta; order Orthoptera; family Tettigoniidae; genus Anabrus; species Anabrus simplex. The sequence goes on from NC_090266.1 coordinate 984,235,455, forward strand.
TTCTCTATGGAATCGGGTGGGAAGTGAGATGAATCTTTGTTGCAAGTTTTTATGACCAGATGTCCTTCCTGACATCAGCCTCATCAGAGGAGTTAATCAGATGAGATGAATAACATGAAATATGATAGTATTAAGAGAGAGGGTGAAACCTGGTACCAGCACATAGCTTAATCCTATCGAATACCATCAACGGGTCTTAAGCTGGAGGCTTGAAGTCTCCATCCGATGGATGAAGCACCATCAACAGCATCATATGCCCTCACTCCATTTGAACACTGCAGAGAAATTTGGAATTCAAATCAGGCTAATCTAGTGATTAGAAATTGTAACGAGCCAACATTCTGATAGTAACATTTTTTCTACCAACAGGACTAACCACATTGTCAGACCATATAGACATGACGCCTTGACGATCATGACCATCAGGTGGGCTGTTATTTGACTAAGTGAAATTTCTATATAATCTGCTTGTAGTTTTCTTACCGAGCTTGATAGCTGCAGTCACTTAAGTGCAGCCAGTATCCAGTATTCGGGAGATAGTGGGTTCGAACCCCACTGTCGGTAGCCCTGAAGATGGTTTTCCGTGGTTTCCCATTTTCACACCAGGCAAATGCTGGATCTGTACCTTAATTAAAGCCACGGCCACTTCCTAACCACTCCTAGCCCTTTCCTGTCCCATCGTCGCCATAAGACCTATCTGTGTCAGTGTGCCGTAAAGCAACTTGCAAAAAAAATGTTTTGAAATTGTAGTTTTCTTTTACTTTGAGCCTGTCCATCTATTCGTGCGACATTGATTTTCCTTATAATGTTACATTTATCATGTTAAATTACCGCCATTGGTATAATATGTACGTGATATTTTCGTGTTAGCTAATACCAGCAGTCTGGCTACTTCGGCCACCATGCTTTTTTTATGTTACGGTCCGATTATTGGAGTCGGTCTTCCTTAAAATGTTCTGAGCTCGGTAAATTCCATGAAGCAGGATGCTACCCTACTTACACGCGGTCCCAGTCAGGATAGTGAGTATCTCTTCTCTAACAGGTTAGAGACCATGGTGGATTGAATAGTCCTAGCCACCCAAGCATAAAGAGGGCCAATACTCAGAATATGTCTGAGATGCCCACTCATATTCCATGGCAACGGCTACCCCGACTCTCATTACCACTTACTTGGCCACTCAGCTATGCCCATGGTTAACGTACTTCGACGTGGCTACATTGATAACAAAATGTATTGATTGTTACAATGTCATCAATTGGTGGATGATGTCGTGCGATGTAGTCTGGTTTTTAATGCAAAATTTATCTATAGTCATAAAAAGAGTGGTGAAATACATAGAAATTTGCAAACTAATTTTGAAGTAGTGAAAAAAGTGTAAATCCATTCAAATTTGCGATATTTCATGACTATCAATCAGTTAATCAATCAATCAATCAATCAATCAATCAGTAAGTCACTACTGATCTGCATTTAGGGCAGTCACTCAGGTGGCAGATTCCCTATCTGTTGCTTTCCTAGCCTGAGAATGATTGCAAAGAAATTTGAAATTTATTGAATATCTCCCTTGGTAAGTTATTCCAATCCGTAACCTCCCTTCCTATAAACAAATATTTGCCCCAATTTGTCATCTTGAATCCCAACTTTATCTTCATATTGTGATCTTTCCTACTTTTAAAGACACCACTCAAACTTGTTAGTCATCTCATGTCATTCCACGCCATCTCTCCACTGACAGCTCGGAACATACCACTTATTACAAGTAATGAATCTTATTGTGACTGTATTGAAGCTTAGTATATTAAAAAGTTACAATACAATCTTTATAATTAGATGCAATTATTACATAGTGTTTGATATGGGACATATTTCGCTTTTCGCTTGACATGGCAAGCATCTTCAGCCATTAAATACTCTTTAAGTTAGGTCAGGGCCCTGAGTCAGATGTTATGTATAACACGTATTGAACAGGTAGATATTAATAAACTATTTTGTAACTTTTCAACATACCACTTAGTCGATAAGCTCGCCTCATTTCTTCCAAGTCTTCCCAGTCCAAACATTGCAACATTTTTGTAACGCTACTCTTTTGTCGGAAATCACCCAGAACAAATGGAGTTGCTTACTTTGGATTTTTTCCAGTTCTTGAATCAAGTAATCCTGGTGAGGGTCCCATACACTGGAACCATACTCTAGTTGGGGTCTTACCAGAGACTTACTACAACCCCTAAATACCCTCGTAACCATGTACAGAGATCTGTACTCTTTATTTACAATCATATTCATGTGATTACCCGAATGAAGATCTTTCCTTCTATTAACACCTAGGTACTTACAATGATCCCCAAAGGGAACTTTCACCCCAGCAATGCAGTAACTAAAACTGAAAGGACTCTTCCTATTTGTGAAACTCATAACCTGACTTTTAACCCTGTTTATCATCATACAATTGCCTACTGTCCATCTCACAACATTATCGAGGTCATTTTGCAGTTGCTCACAATCTTGTAACTTATTTATTACTCTGTATAGAATAACATCATCTGCAAAAAGCCTTATCTCTGATTCCACTTCTTTACACATATCATTGATATATCTATAAGAAAACATAAAGGTCCAATAATACTGCCTTGAGGAATTCCCCTCTTAATTATTACAGAAACAGATAAAGCTTCGCCTACTCTAATTCTCTGAGATCTATTTTCTAGAAACAGAGCCACCCATTCAGTCACTCGTCAAGTCCAATTGCACTGATTTTTGCCAGTAGTCTCCCATGATCTATCCTATCAAATGCCTTAGATAGGTCAATTGCGAAACGGTACATTTGAGCTCCTGAATCCAGGATATCTGCTATATCATGCTGGAATCCTGCAAGTTGAGCTTCTGTGGAATAACTTTTCCTAAACACAAACTGCCTTCTATCAAAACAGGTATTAATTTTGCAAACATGTCTAATATAATACGAAAGAATGCTTTCCCAAAGCTTACATGCAATGAGTGTCAAACTTACTGGCCTGTAATTTTCAGCTTTATGTCTAAAATAAACAATAATCAAATAAGTACTTCAGATATGGTACTATATCCCAACCCATTGTCTTTAGTATATCCCCCAAAACCTTATCAATTCCAGCTGCTCTTCTAGTGTTCAACTTTTGTCTTATTGTAAATGTTATCATAAGTAAATTTTAATACTTTAGTATTAGTCACCTGCTCTATCTGGACATTTATCCCTGTAACCAACAATCTTGACATACTGCCGACTGAACACTTCTGCGGTTTTGAAGATCCTCACATACACACTCCCCTTGTTCATTAATGATTCCTGGAATGTCCTTCTTGGGACCTGTTTCTGCCTTAAAGTACCTATACATACCCTTCCATTTTTCACTAAAATTTGTATGACTGCCTATTACGCTTGCCATCATGTTATCCTTAGCTGTCTTCTTTGGTATATTCAATTTCCCAGCATGTTCCTTAAATTTCTCCTACCGGGCGAGTTGGTCGTGCGCATAGAGGCGCGCGGCTGTGAGCTTGCATCCGGGAGGTCGTGGGTTCGAGTCCCACTGTCGGCAGCCCTGAAGATGGTTTTCCATAGTTTCCCATTTTCACACCAGGCAAATGCTGGGGCTGTACCTTAATTAAGGCCACGGCCGCTTCCTTCCAACTCCTAGGCCTTTCCTATCCCATCGTCGCCATAAGACCTATCTGTGTCGGTGCGACATAAAGCCCCTAGCAAGAAAATTTCTCCTTACTTCCACAGCCATTTCTAACTCAATTTCTTTCAAACCTGCACCTCTTCTTAGACTCTTTACTTCTGTGTTGTAATATAGTAGGTCTTCACCATTCCTTTACCACCTTTAGAGGTACAAACTTGTTTTCATATTCCTCAACAATTGCTTTAAACCTATCCCAGAGTCTGTTTACATTTTTATTTACTGTTTTCCATCAATCATATTTACTTTTTAAAACCTCCCTCATGCCTGTTTCATCAGCCATATGGTACTGCCTAATAGTCTTACTTTACCGAGCTCGATAGCTGCAGTCGCTTAAGTGCGGCCAGTATCCAGTAATCGGGAGATAGTGGGTTCGAGCCCCACTGTCGGCAGCCCTGAAGATGATTTTCCGTGGTTTCCAATTTTCACACCAGGCAAATGCTGGGGCTGTACCTTAATTAAGGCCACGGCCGCTTCCTTCCAGTTCCTAGGTGTTTCCTATCCCATCGTCGCCGTAAGACATATCTGTGTCGGTGCGACATAAAGCAAATAGCAAAAAAAAAAAAAAGTCCTAATTTTAAGACCTTCCCTTCTATCACTTTTATTTGCAATTACAACAAAAAAGCTTGATGATCATTAATACCATCTATTACTTTGGTTTCTGTATGGAGCTCATCTGGTTTTACCAGCACCTCATCGAGGATATTCTTCCCTCTAGTTGGTTCCATCACTTTCTGAATCAGCTGTCCTTCCCATACTAACTTACTTGCATGTCATGCTTCCTGTCATTCATATTACCTTCCCTATTGATATTTGGTAAATTGAGATCACCCGCTACAATCACGTTCCTTTCCTTATCGTTTCTCACATAGCTGATTATCTTATCAAATAATTCTGAATCCATGTCAGCGCTACCCTTTCCTGGTCTTGACACTCCAAAGACATCTTTAGAAATGAGCCTTACACGTAGAATTTCATGTTTGTCAACTTTAATATTTTCATAGCTTACAAATTCTTCTTTCACCAGAATGAATTCTCCCTCTCCTACCATTCTTACCCTATCTCTGCGATACACACTACAGTTCTGTGAAAAATTTCTGCATACATTGTATCATTTCTCAGCCATGATTCAACTCCTATTGCAATATCTGGTAAGTATTATATCAATTAAATTACTCAATACTATTCCTTTCTTTACAATACTTCTACAGTTCAGCACTAACATTTTTATGTCATCCCTACTTGACTTCCAGTTCCCTGTTCCCTTATCACTGTTCCCTAGACCACCCCGTTTCCCTGAATGTACCTCGCTATAACCCTTCTAAACAAATTTTCGAACTTATATGTACCACCACGGTTGAAGTAATGACCATCTGAGTGCAGATCCCTATCTCTTACCCACCCATTAGGAAGCTGTAGAATTTTGATAAGGTGTTTCATTCACACATACATACATAGGTACATACGTACATTCATATACATATTTTTCTTTAATGATCAAATTACAGCGGCAGACAAATGATACAGCAATTATAATAAGAAGTATTTCTTATCCACCTTTTCAATACAAATCACCTTTATTGGTGTTTACATTTTTATACAATTAATTCTTATAAGGGACATGTTTCGCTCTTATAAAGAGCGTCTTCAGCCATTAATTTTAATCTTAAAATGATGTCCATGAACAGTTGTAAACATATTAAAAAAGGCAATAGTCAAAATTAAAATTACAGTAGTCTAAAAATCTAATTACATCACATCTTAAAAACAACTTTAAAACACTTCAAAAACGTGATGATATGAATATTTAAAATTATCACAATGTCCATTCAAAACCTTGTGTCTGAAACTATTATTGAATCTTCATCTTGAAAACAGTAGTATATGTTTTTCTATAAAAACAGCACCAAGGTGAACATCATTCTTACGGAAAAACGAATATTAAAATACAACTTATTGGACGTAGTATTTCCAGAATGTAAGTTAAAATAGAGTGTCCACAAGCTAAATTGTGAAAATACAATGATCCATATTGCTTTAAACATAACAGGCAGGACATAGAACGAATGCAGGAGTCAAATGTGGACTCTAGTTGAAAATAATGTTTAACTTGTTTACAAATGTAGGTCGTAGGCATGCGTCATGTTACGCAAATTTGCGAGGTATAGAACGTCGTACTTGACCTCCGACCAATTTTGTACAGATAGTGGAATTTGTTATTATTGTGATGATAGGTGAGGCGGTCCGTTCCAAAACTCGTCTTGTCTGTCTGTTAGGTCATCAGCCCAGAGGCTGGTTGGATCCTCAAATAGCACCACCAAAGGTTATGCGGTTATAAGGAAACCGCAAAAACCAATGGCAGCACCAAAATGAGGCGTACTAGGCAAGACGAGAAGTGAGGTAGTTTGCCATTGCTTTCCTCACTGGGTCAGAAAGTGCTATTGCAGCACGACTGACCCTATGAGCAACACCTTTCATAACACTCAGACGCACTAGTCATGCTCTGAATGTCATTACTCAGCACCACCCATACCCCAGCAGCTTCCATATAGTCACAGCCATGGATGAGACTGGGACTTCGGTGGAAGCTACACTTTACTGTGGCCTGTGCCAAGAGAAAACTCGTCTTATCCATTTAGAGGTAGCATTGCCTTCTTGGTGATGTTTGTGATAGTTCTATCACAAAATTAAGCACCAAAACTCGCCTTTTCCCATACAAATCTGTCACCAAACTTAGGCTGTTGTTCCATAACTCGCCTTATCCATGGCACTTGTCGTTCCAAAACTCGCCTTATACAATCAACCAATAGGAGGGGATAATTTCAGCACGTGACTCACGCTACAACTTACCCACGTTTTATGCCATTCTTTCCACTCTTTGAGTTGTTTTTGAACTGTGTTAGTCTTTCATGCAGTTTTGTGGTGTGAACAGTGTGTATTAAGATGACGGAAAATATTGCTCCGGTTGTGGAAGGTAAAGGGAGAAGAAGGAAGAGTGATCCTGATTCATGGAGAAAAACTAAGGAAAAGAAAGATAGGTATGCTATGAATGTTACATCCTAATAGTTTAGTTGAGAGCTGCTACTTTTAAAATACTGTGAAACCTCATAACATGTTTCCTCAGGGAACAATCTTGTCTACTGGAAGTATTTTAATTTTGTCTTCATTAGTTAACGATATAACAATTTCTCTTTTACATCTCAACTTTCTTTTCAGAACACTGAATACACAAACCCATAGGAACAAGGTGTTGTAGTATTCACAAACTCGACGAGCTTCAAGGTCAAGCTACCTGCTTGTTATCTCGCAAACTTCTTCTGTCCTGTGGCTTAGACAAGAGATCAAGGGAGGTTCACATTCCACAAGGGATGGACAAAGAATGCTTTCAGGACTGTGTAAAATGTTATCACACTAAGCAATAAAACATATGAGGAAGGAACGAGGTTTCACTGTGATGAGAAGTGGCATATTGTTGTATTATGAAATCTTAAACATAAGCAGTTCTGCGATATACAGTACCTTGATGAGAAATTATTCATTTTCATTGTAGGCATCGGCCTACTAGTCCTCCAGACTACCCACAATGTAGTCACAATGGTCCAACCTTCAAATGTCGTAAATTGCAGATGATTGACATTCAGCAGTTTCATGGAAACTTTTATGAATGTAACAATAAGATTCAACAAGATACATTCATTTTAAAGTATCTGAGTATAGAGAAGCCCAAAAGGGAAAGAACTGTCAAGGAGGGAAGTTCAAGGAAAGGTTCAGTACTATATAAAACTTGCTAATACAGAACAATTTCACATTCAGGTCTGCCAAAAGACATTCTTGAATGTACTGCATGTCAGCAAAGATCGGGTTCAGAGGATTGCCAGAAATCACTTCACGACAGGGAAACTTCCAACAGAAAAGAGGGGAGGAGCTAGGATCAAACCGGAGTACACTGAAAAGAGGCACTCCGTGAAACGTTTCATTGAAAGTTTGCAGTGTTGTGAAAGTCACTATTGCTGCAGAAAGTCACTGGTCAGACAGTATCTACCCGGAAATTTAAGCATCGCTAAGCTTTACAAAATGTATAACAAATTGCCTGAAGAACTCAGGGTGAAGCAATGGTTCTTCCGTGAAATTTTTACGCGTTGCTACAACATAGGATTCAGAACACCAGTTACTGACGCTTGCTCAAAGTGCATAGAGCTCAAGGAGAAAATTAAACTTGAAAGTTCGAACATAGCACTGAAGAATGATTTAATCTTGGAACTTAGAGTACACAAACTAAGGGCTGCAGCTGTTTTCAAAAAGCTCCAAGAAGAAAGGGACAGCATGGCAATATTTTCATTTGACTGCCAAAAGCATCTTGTGAATCCAAAAGTTCCAGATCAAATTGCCTATTACAGTCGTCAATTGTACACTCATAATTTTACCATTGTGAGGGGTACCTCACATGCCAAGTTGACAAAGGAGAATATTTTTACATACACATGGATGGAGCATGAATTCAAGAAGGGGTCTAATGAAACGTCATCTGCAGTTTACCATCGGTTGTCATAAACTGATTTGTCAAACTTCACAATTATACAACTTTGTGCGGATGGCTGCGGAGGAGAGAACCACAATTCTGCAATGATTGCAATGTGCTCATATTTCTTGACACACACAGCTCTGCCTAATATAGAAAGTGCTGAATTGGTCTTTCCTATGACAGGCCACTCATTTCTGCCCTTTGACAGGGTATTTGCTCAAGTCGAGAGAGAGATATGGAAATGACCTATAATCTGTAATCCAGCGGAATATGAAGACATCTTTAGCAAACATGCTGAAGTCTTCAAGTTTAGCAGAGACTGGTTGGTGAACAATTGGAAAATGGTTGCTGAAAATATGATGAAAAAACTTGCATCTTGGCACTTTAAATTTTCTTCAGTGAAACGATTTGTTATTAGCAAAGGCTTACTGGGAAATATCTCCCTTAGAGGAGAACCTCATTACAACTCAGACATTGGTTTAGGAAAATAGGTAATGAAAAAGGGAAAAGGCCTGCGAGATATGCTAATGCCACCTGAATTATTGCCAGGAGTAAACTTGAATCCCGCCAAATTAAAGGACGTAAAATGTTTGCTTGAAAAGCATTTTGGAAGGGATTGGGAAAGGAATGAGTTGCTTTCTTTTTATAAGAATCTGTTCACCTCAATTTCTGTAGACGAAAACAATCTTGTTGAAGAAACAAAAGTTCTTTGTGATGGATCTCAAGAGGGGGGAACAGATTTGAGAGTTTGATTAACAACAAACTGATGTTTTATTGTTCAAGTTACTTCTATTGTGAGTGCAGTGTAGCCTATAAGGGAAGAATTCTCTCCAAATAATATGGATAGGATGTAAATATGATAAATCACACTGCTGAGTTTAATTTATTAGTGAATATCATTATACTGGTAGCAAAAAAAGTGTATTCGTGTACTGGTGAGTTTTATTACAACATTACGTAGGTGTTTTGAAAAGTTCTCGGAATGTACTAGAATTAAGTACCTTACCTTGGTGGAACTGCTTTTATTTTTCAACATAGTCTCCCTGTAGACTAATGCATTTGGTCCAGCGATGTTCCAATGCCTTGATCTCATCTCGAATTCGGCTGTCAGTTCTTCCCTTGTAGAAAATCTCCGTCCACCGTGGAAAATTTTCAGCTTGGGGAATAGATGAAAGTCTGATGGTGCCAAATCAGGTGAATAAGGTGGATGTGGCAACAATTCGTACACCAGTTCATGAAGTTTTGCCATGGCAATAACACATGTGTGCGGTGGAGCATTGTCCTGATGAAAGATGACCTTTTTCCTTCCCAAACCAAGCCTTGTTTCGCGTATCTTTTCCTGTAGTTGGTCTAGGAGGTTTGCATAGTATTGCCCCGTAATTGTTTGGCCAGTAGGAAGATAATCTATCAGCAGAATGCCTTTTGCATCCCAGAAAACTGAGGCCATGACCTTTCCGGCCGAACGCACTGCCTTTGCTTTCTTTGGTGGTGGTGAATCAGCATGTTTCCACTGCTTTGACTGCTGTTTTGTCTCTGGGGTATAGTAGTGGACCCAAGTTTCATCTATAGTCACAAACCAGCATAAAAAAATCTTGGTTGCACTGAAAACGGGCCAGACTTCGTTCAGACATTTCCAATCTGATGCGTTTATTGTCCAATGTCAAGAGCCGCAGCACCCATCTTGTGGATAATTTTTTCATACCCAATTCTTCGGTTAAAATATAATATACCCGTTCAGAAGACATCCCTACAGCTTCAGCAGTCCCGCACTTTCAGTCGACGATCCTCCATGACCATTTTATGCACTTTTGCGATAAATTCTGGGGTCGTAACACTTTTTGGCCGTCCACTACGCGGATCATCATCCAAGCTCTCCCGACCAAATTTAAACTCGCTGGTCCACTTGGCAACAGTTGAAAATGAAGGAGCAGAGTCCCCCAGTGTGTTCTGAAAGTAGGCATGAATTTCCTTTGCTTTCATACCTTTCTTTACAAAGTATTTAATCACTGCTCGAATCTCAGTTTTTTCCATTGTCACAAATCACTACGCGGGAACAGCAACAAAGAGTCCTCACTACCACACTCCTGCAGCTAGAGCACTGACGCGCCATGTGTTCACTCACAAAGGATGTATGATTATTGCGCAGGGACCTCGTTGCTCTAGCACTGACATCTAGCGGTGATTCCGAGAACTTTTTTTTTTTTTTTTTGTTTGCTAGTTGCTTTACGTCGCACCGACACAGATAGGTCTTATGGCGACGATGGGACAGGGAAGGGCTAGGAGTGGGAAGGAAGTGGCCGTGGCCTTAATTAAGGTACAGCCCCAGCATTTGCCTGGTGTGAAAATGGGAAACCACGGAAAACCATTTTCAGGGCTGCCGACAGTGGGGTTCGAACCTACTATCTCCCGAATACTGGATACTGGGCGCACTTAAGCGACTGCAGCTATCGAGCTCGGTCCGAGAACTTTTCAAACTGTCCTCGTATATTCTCAATTCTTTCATTTTCCTTGTTTTAAAATAAGTTGTTTGAGGTAATATATTTTGATTTGTTTTGGATGCTCCAAAAAAAAAACTCGTCTTATCCAAAATACAAATGTAATTTATTGACGTTCTACTAATTATATTTATAATTCTTCAGTAAGACGACCCTATGACATTGGACTTGAACGCGTCGTAATACATTTAAGCAAGTGATACTTACATTACAAAAATTACAGGTTTTTCGCTTTTCCTGAAAAATCACTTATGGTGGATAAGACTGAGTTTTGGAACGGACTGCCTCAGGTATGTCCTGCTGATTTGGAGTTGCTAACTTGTCTGCCAGTTCGGCTCCTAGTATTGTTGTTCAGTGAGGAATTGATATGAGTTGACTGAAAATAATATGGATTCAATGGAATCGTAAGCAAATAATTCACAGAGTTAAAATAAAATTCTGACTAATTTATTGACAATAATGGCAATCCTGAGTTAACTTCAGTTGTGCATATGATGCTACATTAACTTAAATCTTGAATCAACATAAACATAGCAAACAATTGGGGAGTTACAAATGAAATACTGTATTCCTATTATTTCTAACAAATTATTTCATACCAAGATCATCAGTATTTAATTAATTAATGATGAATTTTACTTTAAATGCTTGTGATTTAAAATGATGAAATACTCCTGTTCAAATATCTGAAAAGAAATTAAATTAAATCTTAATTTATATTGCAGTTATCTCCATTGAGATATGCAAATAAAGATAAACATATTAAAATTTACTATCATAGATCAATCTGAAGTTTAATTTACTAACATTTAAAATCTTTAATTATGCACCATAGATGTATGTATAACTGTAATGACATAACTGAAGTAATTGCTATTGCTCTCTTGCTGCTGTGAGGATTAAAATATAATCAATGTCAAAAGTGTTCAACAGTGCTGATAAAACACAGAATTTAACAGCAAAACATGACCTAAAAAGAAAGAAAAATATCACACACACAGTGCTGTAAGAAAACATATGTTTCAAATAGAACACACTAATCAATATCTAACAACTGCAAACACGACCATAAATACCATCAAGCACATGGAAAAATGTTCACGAAAATTATTTACAAGTCACAGATCCTGAAATAACATGAATCCATTTACTTAGAAGGTATGTGTTGTTCATTTACACATTATCACATTAATTTATGTTCAACCTAGAGAATTGACTACATGAGACCATGGTCACTTATTTAGAAATCTTTCAAGTGCTACCTCAGACTACAGGGGTAACACAAAACAAGGCACAAACAGAGTTAAAAGGGGAAGTTAAGAGCAAACTACACAATATAAGAAATCACTACACACTCGGAAAAACAGTAGCTGGCATTACTCGGATCTCCAACAAAACATGTACGTAAATATCAGTAGGGCCAACTAGTGAACAACAAACCGGGAAGATGAAAAGGCTGGGAACCTACCAAAGGCATGGACATGGCTTAGATAGCGGATTCCGAAATAAATCACCGTGATCCTTAGATTTTAAAAATATTATTTACAAGATAATTTTACAAATACATTCCAAGTTATGAGCTATAAGTTCAGTGATATACATAGGTTATTTCGTAGCAGTGTAAATTCAAATTTCAAATCAACTATACATCTAGTTACCAATGCAGTAGTACAACGCAATTTACAGGTTATCCAAAATCTAGCATACCTCAAGTGATACAGAACTACCAGAGGCAACCCCCAAGGGAAATAATGTTAAACTACAATATACATATTTTAGTGAAACAAGAAATGGGAATGCCTCGGAAACGAACAGGTAAGTCCAGCTGAAAAACTAAGACGTCATAAGTAACTAATTTGGTGAATCTAGGCGAGGTTAGGGCAGACTCCTGTATGAAAAGCAAATCGGAACATTACAGAAATTTTAGCAGGAACGGAATTCAAGAGTGCTTACCCGAGAAGAGTGCCATCCCGGAAACCGGGGGACGTCATCCAGATAGGCTGTTCGCAGACAGATAGGCTGCTCGCAGACAGATAGACCAAGACCGACAGATTTCAGGATACAGAATTAATTCGAACACTGCCTCGCTCACTATATATAGGAAATTCCGGCCTTGGAGGCAGCCAATCAGCGTGCACAAGTTCCCTATCGCCACCTAGACTCACCAATCACAACCTTACTTTCGATCGCGAACTTTGACTAACATTCTAGAATACGCATGATCGTGAAAGTCGTATTTTTCCAGAACAGACAGAACACACTTTCTAGAACACATACCAACAAAGTAACACACCCTGTACAAAAGTTATGTAACTTTCTGGATCTTTCCAGGAACTATAGACAGAATTCTACTATTTACAAATGCCTATGTTACAACATTATACAGTACAGGTTAGGTCAACAAAAATAAAACAAAATATCATATTTTACAAACAAAGTCTTCAAAAAAATACATTCCACTCGCATTACATAGTTCACTTGTAACACAAGACAGAGGTGATGTTGATAGAAGTAAATTTTAGGAAACATTACCCTCGAAAATAACCAAGAAAAAACACTCACATAAGTCATGAAAATACGATATCCTTGCAAATCGTTACATTCATATGGGAAGACATTATAATGCATCACATTATGGCTCAATTTATTTCAAGTGCCTTACACAGTCCATAACTTCACAAAGTGCTCCATAATCATGGCATGAGGAAGAATAATAAAACTTCGAATCTCTTATAAATGATTTCATAATAAATGCTACCAAAGTCAGCTTCGCTGTATTACAGCAGCATAACACATATCATGCTGTAGATGTTAATTCCCATAGGGAACATGAAATATTTGTCCTGAATGAGTAAATTTATAATACCAATATAATGGCCCGTTATTGGACAATTTAAATTTTCCAGGTAACTCATTCTTGGTTGCCTGCGTTTCACTCCTGTGTGCTAAGTTGGGCTCATCAGTTGGCACTTAGCACACCCACCAAGACGCAAGGCTAGTGCATACCGTGGAGGCCACTGCGTAGGCTACTTGAAGCCACCAGCAGTGCCAATGCACTATGAGAGACTTCGCCTCACATCCAAAATTGATGCCTGCCTGGCCATAAGATGCTGTAGATGTTAATTCCCATAGGGAACATGAAATATTTGTCCTGAATGAGTAAATTTATAATACCAATATAATGGTCCGTTATTGGACATTATAAATTTTCCAGCTAACTCATTCTTGGTTGCCTGCGTTTCACCCCTATGTGCTAAGTTGGGCTCATCGGTTGGTACTTAACACACCCACCAAGACGCAAGGCTAATGCATACCGTGGAGGCCACTGCGTAGGCTACTTGAAGCCACCAGCAGTGCCAATGCACTATGAGAGACTTCGTCTCACTTCCAAAATTGATGCCTGCCTGGCCATCAGATGCTGTAGATGTTAATTCCCATAGGGAACATGAAATATTTGTCCTGGATGAGTAAATTTATAATACCAATATAATGGTCCATTATTGGACATTATAAATTTTCCAGCTAACTCATTCTTGGTTGCCTGCGCTTTGCCCCTATGTGCTAAGTATTAGGTAAGTGAGCCTCTGAATTGAATTAAAGTTCTTTGTCAGCAATGACATTGTCTATAAAAGTTCTGTTGAAAGTAGAATTATGTTTCTGAATGTAAAGACACTTATATCACCTGAATTGTGTTTTCTTGTTAAGCTCGAACTGTTGAATACGGCTCTGTAAGCAGCAATCTGAAACTGAGCTAACAGCAAGCACCAAAATGTTCCATAATACCATGTCCCAGGAACCGTCCCTCGTAGTACCAAGTTCACGTTCAGCGTTGATCTGCATTAATCTCCGTCGTCGATCTCCGTTGTCATGAGCCAGGATTTCTCATGTTAAGAAAAGAGTGGCTTTAAGAAAGTCCATCCGGCTAGGCCACTGGTAGAGTGTCCTATGTTGAAACGAGCACCATTTGATTTGTGCTGTTAGAACTGATTATAACTGTTTCAGAAATAATCACCATTCACTAGATGAGAAATGTGTCGAAGCACTGTTTCTTTTCGTAAGTTGCGATAATTGCAAAATGAGAAAACACATTTCTATGCATAGCTCATCTTTACACTCACGGCACACCGTTCGTCTTGTCAGAAATAACTCTCATACGAAGCACAGTTTATCATGACTCACTTTTACAGCAAGGAAATAAATAAATAGCTCTCTCTCATAATATATCGGAATGTTCCTTCTCACTGTCACAGTCCCTCAAGTATTTTTGTACGAATCCTATAATTCACAATGTCACTGAATTACGAAGTATGCATAATGTATTACGGCGTATTTACAGTACATTAGACAGTATGTTCACACGAATTGGTTTCAGATGGTACAGTCTGTTATGAAGATTAGGAAACAGTCTTTATGCACAAGTTAAAGTGGTTTTAGACTTTGATAATATTAAAAATAATTAATGCCTACACTCACGATGTTCTAAGTTGAAACAGTTCATGATCATTGAAATTTAAAGTAATCGTGCTAGGTTCAAGTTTGTCAAAGTTATTCACATGGAATCGAGATATTTTATAAGTTCCAATATTGGCGAAATATTAAAAGTCTTATAACTTCGATGTTATAAACACGTTAATTTCCGAATTTAAAATGTCCCTGACGAATTGTAAGTCCAACAATTTCTCAAGAAAATCCACTGGTTACTCACGGGTGTTCACATAAACTAAGTGTCAACTTGCTGTCGAAGTTATACAATTATCACGACGTTCCCGTAGAATGAACACTGAGTTCGACTTCACTTGTCGCAAGTAGTATGACTGACAAGCCAGCTGTGAGCGAAGAATTTGAACTGGTTTGCTTCGGTCCGCACCACGGCTTATATTCCGTAAGGCCAAGGTTACTCGCCATGTCATGAGAAGAAATGTGGTTTCTTTCTCGCTTATTATCTCTTGAACACCTTGATGGAATTTGTTGAGATTGACATATGTTTCCCTTCAGAACACTAGCTACATGATGAGGTATGTATCATTTCTGCATCTTCATCGGTTAAAAAGTTAGTAAATTTTTTATTCTAGTACATTCGAGAGAACGGCATACAACATGTGGCACTGACGTCACCTGCAGGTTCATCGCTCGTTTCGTGTCCTGCTTGCCATGAGGAACTTCGTATCGAGCTCACATAAGATTGGAATAATAACAATAAGTTAATTTATTAATTTGACCACCTAATCAATACAATAAGTCTGCCATTTCTGGCGAGATGTAGTGTTTACAGTGCATTATGTCTTCTGGTATGGGATAGAGTAATTTTGTTACATTCATTGATCTGTCTCTGTCTTATCCTTGGCTTTGACAATATGAAAGTGACTGAGGTATGAATGATGCTAGTAATACCATTCCTTATGCAGCCAGTCCCTGTTATGAATGGTGTGAAAATATCGCTCATAGGGTCGGTTGGTGCATGCATTTCAGTGGGCTTGGCAGACTGATATGTAATAGCAACGGCTGGCTCGGTGAGGAAAGTAACGGAAAACTACCTCACTCCTCATTGCCCTAGTACGCCTCTTCAGTGACGCGTAGGCTATTTATGACAGCTGTTGGCGGAGCAGCAGAGGACCAAACCAGCCTTCGGGCTGACTACCCAACATACATACAAGTCTTAAAAAGTCTTCAACTTATTGTATTGATTAGGTGGTCAAATTAATAAAGTAAAGTAATATCATCAATATGGATCAAAAATGATGTTTATCACATGTAATATTATCTCACATAAGATGTCGGGCACATGAACACGTGTTACTGTTGTCCTTTTCCAAATATTCTGGCAACTTTAAAATAATGTACCTGGCTAAAACAGTTCCTGGTACAGTACATACACACACACACACTGCCTGACAAAAGAATTAAAGCTCCAAGAAGAAATGGTTGGATGTCATTGTAACTTTGTATATGTACACACAATTGGCAGGTATGAAAATGGATAAAGTTGCAATTCTCTGTGACAGGTAGAATGGCCACCAGAGTGCATCAGTATTGTCACTTTTTAGTGCTGTTACGAGGCCTGGTGGTGTATATAAGGGACACGAACAGCATCAGCTGTTGAGTGTTCACTGTGAAGGACTGGGAGATACATCGTACTCATGTGAGACAACGATATCAGCACCTGACAGAGTTTCAACGTGGCCTCATTTTGTGTCTGCATTATCCAGATTTGTGGGGCATTCGGATGTGACAGTGGCCCAGTGTTGGACTGCATGGGAACGTTAGGGCAGGCATACTCGTCGTCAAGGTTCCAGTTGACCAAGTCTGACCACCACAAGGGAGGATCGCCGTATTGTGCACCAAGCACATTATAACCCCGTGACATTTGTGTCTACCCCCCGAGAACAAGTAATGGACACCCTGCAACATTCTATGTCATCCCTCACTATTGGTGGGAGACTAGCAACAGCCGGACTAGGGAATTACCATCCCGTGAATAGGCTGCTGTTGACACCACAACACAAATGGCTGCATTTGGAGTAATGCATTTACTGGGAAGCATGGACTGCTGATGAATGGCGTTTCATTGTGTTCAACAATTAATCGTGTTTCTGCGTTATCCTGGATGAACATCGTCTGCAAGTATGGTAGCGACCTGAGGAGAGATCCCATTCTTCCAGTGTTTGGGAGAGGCACAGCGGTGTTATTCCTGGCGTCGTGGTGGGAGGAGCCATCGGGTATGACTTCAGGTCATGGCTGGTAGTGATTGAGGGAACTCTGATGGCACAACGGTACGTCATGTACATCCTGCATCCTCACGTGTTACCTCTCACGCAACAGTGTCATGGTGCCATTTTTCGATAGGACAATGCTCGTTCACAAATGGCACGTGCCTCTATGAACTGTCTGCGTGATGTTGAGGTACTCCTGTGGCCAGCAAGACTCCCAGATCTGTCCCCAATAGAACATGTGCGGGACCAGCTCAGATGTCAACTATGTCCCATTGCCACTATCCAGGATATGAAGGACCAGTTACAACAGTTGTGAGCCAGTCCATGCATCCAGGCCAGAGAGGGTGTAACATCATACTGATGTGGACTCGTACTGCCAAGTTCTTTATAAATTTGACTTGATTTTGTAATCACTGAAATAGCATCACAAACCCTCCGAACTCATTAAATTTCATTTTTTTTCTTTCTCCCATTCTGGGTGCTTTGATTCCTTTCTCAGGCAGTGCACATACATACATACATACATACATACATACATACATACATACATACATACATACATACATACATACATACTGTAACCATAAAAGTTTATTTCGATGGCTAGCTGAACACGAGACTTGGCACAGGGGTGTCCAGTCTTTATCTGACTTGTTACAGAGGAGAGGGAAGTAAAATAAGTATAATGGAATGCTAATTTTTGTTCAAAGTTTATTCGTAAAATAAAGTCAGAATTTAACATCACCTCAGCACAGCAGTTACAATAAGTACTTCTCCTGGGATTGAACTGGTGCTGGTAATAGTGGGGTCGCAATGTTTGTTCATGGTGCCACCATCTTCCGAGCCAGTCTCAATATCTAGAAGGTCTATAATATCTAGGAGGTCTGGATGATATAGGAGCACTCGTGGTCTTGGTTGTAACGTGGCACTGGGATACGAAATGGATTCAAAGTAATTGATCTGCACAAATGAGATTATTGTTAATAGCGACCTTTTACGAGTCACAAGCGGCAATCAATTGTCTTCACAGTGGGATTTCACTACTTAATTAGAAGAACTCAGTCATTACTGATGGATTGAATTGAACTAAAAAATTAAACTTGTGATGTATCAGTCGCGTGAAATAAATGTCACCTTATTAAAGTTAAGTGTAAGTACATTGTCCGAATAACGACGTAGAAAACAAGGTATCCCGTTTTAACACTTCACACAACATCAAAGGAAAAAGAGTAAGTTCCGTGAATTTAGTCCCGTTCACTATTGAAAATGGCTAAAAGAAAACACTGTCCTTCCTGGAACCATCCTGGGTTCGACACAAGTCTTATCGGGATAATTAAGGAATGTTAAATGCACCAGATCGTTTAAACACAGTACTGAGTTTATGCTCACTTAAGAATCTGGTCACTTGTAAAATAAAATCTAAGTTCAGTGACACTGTCACAGATCAAAAATTAGATGTATGGTTTTTCAGGCGTTTGCTCTATTAACCAGCATTTCGTCTTAGGTCTGACACTAGACTCTTCAGAGTGGGATGTGTCAGACCCTACCCACTGATGCTGGGGTGTATGCAGGTGAACTTATCAGAAGCCTTTTATGAGGCACAGTCTGATAACTGCATACGGGAGATAAGACTCCACAATGGAATTAATGCCCGCCTAGCAATTCCAAATGGAAATTCTAAGTTCCCATGGAGGGAATTAGATATTCAATTCCACATAACGTTCAGGACATCCAAAATGTCTCAATACTTTCCATATAACAGATCTTGGTACTGAATCAGAGGCGTTTTCCAGATCGTAGAAAACTAAATACACAGGCTGCTGTTGCTCTCTGCATTTTTCCTGGAGCTGTCTAGCACAGAAAATCATATCTGTTGTGCCTCTAGAGGTTCAGAAACCACGTTGAGACTCGGGCAAATTCCTCTCTGATGTAACTCGGACCCAGTTTAATAGAATTCTTGCAAGAATTTTACCTGCAATTGACAAAAGCGATATACCACAGTCGTTCTCACATATACTACGATCGCCTATCTTGAAGATAGTGATGATGGTAGCATTCTTCAAGTCATCAGGTACTTCTCGAGCTTCTCTAATCAAGAGGATGAGTGTGAAAAGTCTAGTCTTCAAGGGTATACCTCCAAATTGTATCAGTTCCAGAGGGATGTTTTCAGGACCAGGAGCCTTTCTTGGTTTTAGTTGGTTGAGTGGTTTGGTGAAGTGTCTGTATGTAGGTGGAACTGTGTTATGGGCTCCCCAAATTACGCTATTATGTTCATCTGTCGTCTTACCTTCTGCCTACTTCGTCGCCTTGCTGCTATGAACATTTCTGCTGGCATCACTGTCCTCCGTCTCCTCACTTGCCTCGTCTGCGACTGCCTGCTGTTCCTGCTGCCTGCTCTGCACTTGATTACATCACCTGCTTCCAGCATGTTCTCAGCCTCGCTTTGCTACGTTATATAAACTCGCCGCATCCGTTGAATTACTAGTCAGGCATTCTTTGTTAATGTAAGTGGCGGGAGCAGGCATCTCTTTGCACGGCTGGTCCATGGCGATTTTAAAATTATAATTTCCTTCTACGTGACTTCACTTCATCGCCGTGCAGGGTGAGCAGACTTACAATCATGTTATTCTGATTTCTTAAAGTAAATTTGGCTTCTTACGCCTTAACTTACATTATCTTTTCGAACTCTGGCCCATGCTGGGTAGTTCATACAGTTTGGTTTGGGATAGACCTTTTCTACCCTTCAGTATTTGTGATACTTGTGCAAGGACTTGTACTTGGACGAACATCTTTCTCTGTCACTAACTTTCTGTAGGTCCTGTGTGCATGTGATTTCAAAGAAACAGAGACAGCAGCCTGATATTTCCCTCCTTTCATCCTTGCCATTCACGACAACACTTTTCCCATTCCTGGTCCTTTTTTCTTTGCCCTTTTTTAAAAATTCATGTGCTGTGATTTGTAAAAAGTGGCCTATACTTATTCCAAACAATAGGTATTTGGTGTGCGATTCGTCGTACCTTTTTTTTTTCTCTTTAAATGTTTAGGATTACTGCTAGTTCCCTTCTTTAACTGTGATAGTATTAATCTGTTTTGTATCAAAACTACTTATTATTCCAGGAGTGTATTCTTCAAGTATCAAATGTTGGTCTAGTCACGGTCTAAATGATCCCCCCCCCCCCACTTTTGTTTCTTCTTTCTTTGCTATTGGCTTTACGTCACATCAACACAGATAGGTCTTATGGCGACAAAGGGGCAGGAAAGGGATAGGAATGGGAAGGAAGTGGCCGTGGCCTTAATTAAGGTACAGCCCCAGCATTTGCCTGGTGTGAAAATGGGAAACCACGAAAAACCATCTTCAGGGCTGCCGACAGTGGGGTTCGAACCTACGATCTCCCTTTTTTTGTTTTACTAACACGCTTCTGAAAATTCTAGTCATATTCTCATAATTGAGTTACTCTTGATGAGTTGCATGAGCTTTGTGATTTTTCTCTTGTGTTTTGTAAAAACGAAACTAATTTTGTAACTTGACTTTTACTATTCTCAGTATTACTTGGCTGTATCACGTTTTCTCTTTGGTCATGTTATCAATACATCTTGTGGTTTGAACCTTGTGGTTCGAGGTGTTTTTACTTCCCTTCTTTTCCTATTCACTTGTACCTACCACGATATACCTCTTGGGAACAGGTCCAGATAATTCCTGCGCGAACTCTGCTGAAGTCTTGTTGTTTGTTTTGATAATATGCTTCGTTCTATTTCCTTCGTCGCTTGGTGCTCGAGCTCCCGAACATTACATGTGCGACTTGGCTGGTGTTCTCTATAAGGCGTGACCTTGGCCTCAAGAGCTCCTGATGTCTGAGCTCATACTGATTTATGATTTGGACGTTTTGATTACCTATGCATTCACATACACATATATGTAAAAAAAAAAAAAAAAAAAAAAAAAAAAAAATCCCAAAAACTTATGTGGTAACAACTGCCATCTATGGTTGTTGGGGCTGCCGAGGGACATTACGAAGGAAGTTCTTAGCATTATTGGAGACACAAGTTAGAAGTAAGAGAAATTTCCTTCCAACGCTCTAAAATTTCTCCATTATCAGTTAAAATGATGGAGTTGTCAGCAGTCTTCAATGACCCCGATGAAGATCGAATTGGACCATATATCTCCTTTATGCCAGCATAGAAGTTTTGCAGGTCACGGGCATCAGATAGTCTTTGTAGTTCATCAGCTTTTTGTTGCCACCAGTTATTCTTCATTTCTCTAATTTGTGCCTGGACATTTACCTTTAAGTTCCAAGAAATGTGATTTCTTCACATTGGAAGACGGATCTTGACGACAGGATAGGTGGGCTTCCCGATTGGCATTGATCAGACATTTGATATCTTCATTATTTTCATCAAACCAGTCTTGTCTTTCTTTCTTCACAAAACCAATTGTTTCCTCAGCTGACTCAGTGATGACCTTCTGAAGTGTGGCCCATTACTGATTTGTACTATCACTGCTGACTGGATGACTAGGCAGTTTGTTTGAGATTGCATTTCTGTATTCTGTAGTAATGTATTCAATTTGAAGTTTAGAAGTATCAAATTTCTTTCTGGGCAGGTTGTGGATGGATTTTTTTTGGTTTGTGACAGATTGAGATTCTCAACCGGCAAGAAAGGAGCTTATGATCTGTCCAGCAGTCATCTATGTTTCTTGCGGTCCTTGTAACAAAGACATCCTTTTTATCACATTGCCTGGTGATGATATAGTCAAGGATGTGCCATTGCTTTGAGGAAGGTTGCATCCAAATGGTCTTGTAGCGATTAGGCAGGCGAAACTGAGTATTAGTAATGAAGAGTTTATGTTCAGCACATAAACCAAGGAGCAGTAGACCATTGGCATTACAGATGCCAAGTCCATGTTTTCCCATCACATTGCCCCATAATTGGTGATCTTTACGAACTCTGGCATTGAAATCGCCAAGTACTAAGGGTTTGTCTCTTGGTGGTATTTTGGTGATGGTAGTGCTCAGCAGGTTGTAGAATTGGTCTTTAGTTTCTACATCAGCATCCGAGGTGGGAGCATATGCAGAGATGAGTGTCATAGATTTGGCACCAGAGATTGGGATTCGGAGAGTCATAATTCTTTCACTTACTGCGGTTGGAGTTAGCTGATAATCATTCTCCAATGTGGTCTTCACAGCGAATCCCACACCATGAATGCGGTGTTCTCTCTTATCTTTTCCCTTCCAGAAGATTGTGTAGCTTGAGCTGAACTCTGTAAGTTTACCTTCGCTGGACAGTCTGGTTTCTCTTAAGGCAGCAATATCAATGTTCATTCGTCCAAGCTCATGGGTGACAAGTGCTGTTCTTCTCTCAGGTCTGTTATTGTCCTTCAAATCAAGTAGGGTTCGAACATTCCAGGTTCCTAGGCGTGTAATCATAGTTTTGGTAATCTTTGTTTTTCGACCGCATAAGGTGTGACCCGCTGGGTGCGGCCTCCGAGCCGGCTGAGAGTGTGACTACCGATGTTTAGCCCACATTTTCTAGGGCCTTCCCCATTCAGGGTGGGCAGTTGTGATCCTAAATAGGCCTGCCCAAACACAGATGCAGGACCGAATTCCTGAGTAGCCCCAGGGTCTCAGAAAGACGACCATCACACATCTGCTGCCAACATGCAGGTCCGAACTAGAGGCTTCCAGTTTCACCCAAAAACCTGCCTCCACCATCCTTATCCCATCGCCGTTGGACTTGAGTTGAAGGGAGTGACACCAGGAAAAAGTGCCACAAGCGGGATTTTGTTTAAGGTGGATCACAGCTTGCAAGGAAGTGACCCACACACTATGATCTTGGAACTATACCCTGCGGCACAAATGAAATGCAATGTGCAGGTTCTACTACCACGACTGCAACAGACTGCCGCAGACTAGAAATACCATTGAGTTGCGCCTTCACAGCCAGTCCGTCTGGCATGACCTCATCCGCCTCCACAACCGATGAGAATCACAAAAAGGAGGTTCCTCCGTCGATTTTGCCGTTGGGCCAAAGACACAGATGATCGGTTTCAATGTCATTTCATACTCTGAGGGGACCATCACCCCACCCAAAGGGACTTTGATGTTAGGCCCCTTAAAACAACAAGCATCAAGCAAGCCACCCAAAGGGGCTCATCCGCCCAAAGCTGTTGGCCCCTATGGGGGGTCGAGTTATTCACCGCCGCTTGACACTTGGCGTTAGCTGGCACTACCCATTCCACAGCCATTTCTCAACATGTGTGCTGCCGTGTATTATTGCAAAATCTCCTTCACTATCAAGAATATGGTTAATAGCTTCAAAAAAGATGATGGATGTACTATCAAGATCGCAAAAAAAATTGTTTTCCAACAAGTTTGTCAGAAATCCTAGCATGTATTAAGTCAAATATTGGAATTATGTCAAGTTTGATTACTTGTATAGAAGCTTTTAGTTTAGAAATTCATGAATGTATTGAAATTATGAGAAGTGTTGAGCTTGCAGTACAGCGATCACTTGGCACAGTTGGTGACAGTATCAAGTGCAAACTTTGAAATGTGCTGCAGCAAAATGATGGTTATCACCTTGTGCAGAAGATAAATGATGTTCTTAGGGAAGAAGGTACCAATACACTTGATGATTTCATGCTGGACAGCAGTAATTTAACATTATGTGAATATGCACCAGTAACTTCTTGCAAGATAGAAAGGAGATTTTCTTCTTACAAGAATGTATTAAGTGGTAATCAGAGGTCTTTCTTACCTCTACTTTGAAGAAGAATCTCGTCATGTACTTCAGTTCCAACCGCAGAGGAGAATGACAAAGGTATGTGCGTTTGAACTATATTGTAGTGCATTGAAAGAGTTCTAATTTGTTTCGTGGTTTTCAGTTTACAATTTACACATTTGTCTAGACACATTAATGTATATACATCTCCACTGTTTTAAAAATGTTTAAAAGAGAGTGATTTACTGTTTTCTCTAATTTCAAACCACCTAGAGTGCAGTCATCATCATCATCATCATCATCATCATAATCTTCCAGCTGCAGTTGCCCGAGTGTGGTGTACAAGCACTCACCACTTCTTCCTGCCAAAGTATAGTTTCTGTTCCTCTGTGTCCTCCCACTTGACATCCCTTTTGCTGACCTCCGATTTCACTGTGTCTGTCCATTGATTCCTTGGTTTCTCCCCTTTCACTTCTTTGTCAAAGTAATTCCTTGCTGTTTTCATTCTGTCCATCCTCATAACATGTCCAAACCATTGTAGCCCAGAGGCAGATCCAGGGAGGGGCTAAGGGGGGCTATAGCTGCTTCCCCCCCCCACCCCCTCTCTCCCTTCCTAGTTACATTTAAAAGTTTACAAAGTTGTTTTTGTTTAATGAAATTAAACCTAACAGCATAGTGTTTATAAAAAAAAAAGTGCAGTCACTCCTCCGCCTATCCGTATACTTGTCATTGTCTGTGGGAGCACCAAAGAGGATGCGGCACCACCGTGTCTGGCGATCACTAGCTGATTTAGTTGCTAATGCATGCACCTTGTATTGTGTCCAGAAGTTATCTGAATCTGTGAATGTACATGTGACGTTACCTTGATTGAAAATAATGCTTCAGGCCTCCACACAGAATAAAACGAAGGCAATCCAAAGGTCACTGCTTATTTGTCTATGTATTTTGAACGGCTGAATCTATTACAAATGCCAGCTCACCTTGAAATTTTTCAGTAATAATAGTGATGAATAAATTTTACCTTTACCATCCTCTTCAGAGAGGCTAGATTTGGTGAGATACCTTGACAACACTGGGTATGGTGCATTGGCAACATAATGATTAGGTATTTTGTGTAGTTTGCTCTTTCATTGTTAATCAGCACTGCATTTTAATGAGTTTCTACATTCTTCGAGTTCATTCTTACTGCCGTAATGAAGACGTACCTTGTTGTTTTGTAACGTGTTGTACATCGGGTTATAAGGAGCAGTAATGATGATGTTTGGTGATGTTTCTTGTTTAAAGGGGTCTAACAGCAAGGTCATCAGCCTGAGTACTAATGAGGTAAGACATTTCTTTATACCACCCAAAAATAGAGTGATATGGTTTTGAAGTGGACAAATGCTATTCCGTGGAAGGACAGAAATCTCACTGCAGAATTCTGTGTAATGTTTATTTTCATGAGAAGTACTGTACATTGTTAAGGCTGATAAATTTGTGATTAACGGCAAAGCAACGGAATTTATGTTATTGTGATGGCTGTCATGGACTATGAAGATGAAGAACAGGATACAATGTAATGACTAGCTTCTGGTGATGATGAGTACCGAGAATGAATCCACAATAATGGTGAGTATTTAATCATCTTATCTATGCATTGGGGGTAGAAGTGGTACTCAGGTAGAAGTTCGTGCGGTGTGTTCATATCTCGGAAATTTCTGTCAACATTTTTGCTATCAACTGTCAAAAGGTAGAGAAGAGTCCACTTATTCAATACCATTAGCTTGTATAGTGTCCTATATAATTGGGACTAATTTCAACCCATATACACTGGGTCATCTTCAGCCACGATCCAATTGGAAAAAACTAATGGTATTGAATAATGCTAATGGTATTGAATACGTGGACCCTTCTCTACCCTTTGATAATGATCAATTGTCAATACGGACCATAATGAAATTCATGACCTACGAACATCTTTGCTGGGTTTGGTCTTAAAAGGTAATTTAGACTTAAAGCAACCTATTAAGCCCATTAAATCTCTAGGTCATTATTTTGAAAAAACTGTTTGCCATTGTGTATGAACTGCTTGCGGTTGTCGGCCCGCCGCTGCTCATTACGGAGATAATTGCATGTACGCAGTATTATTATTATTATTATTATTATTATTATTATTATTATTATTATTATTATTATTATTATTATTACAATTTGCTTTACGTCACGCCAACAGAGAGGTTGTATGGTGACGATGGGATAGAAAAGGTCTAGGAGCGGGAAGGAAGCGACCATAACCTTATACAACCCCAGCATTTGCCTGGTGTGAAAATAGGAAACTGTGGAAAACCATTTTCAGAGCTGCCGACAATGGGTTCGAACCCACTAACTCCTGAATGAAAGTTGAGGGTTACGCGACACAAACCACATATCCATTCGCTCGGCATGCTGTACATTCATTTCCTCTGTGCCTAGAGCTGAATTAAACATCTTGGGTGTGCATATGTGTATATATTACATTGGTAAGGAAATTCATAAGAAAGGCCGCATGTTTGTAGTAAAATTGCTTGCTAACATAACTTATTTTTCATAGCATCTTACATTGCAGAGCGCGATGATATGATCGGCTGATACAGGAGAAGTGAGCACACTTTCTCTTTTAAGCGCTATTCTAACAGTTTTATTTCTGTCTTTATTATGTATATTACGTACATCATGAAAGTCCGCTAGGGATGAGCATTCATCCCTCAAATAGTAACTAGCAGTGGCCAACGGACTGGCAACAATACACCAAAACAGGTTGCGTGTTGGCTTGTACCGGTTACCTGAGCGATCGTATGAGTAGAGTGCATCACAAGTTGTGAGGAGCTTGCGGACTGCAGTGCATTAACCCTCACAGTGAATGTGTTTCAAAAGTAGTTTCACTTCGCAAGTAATATTTGAAGTACTAGCTCAATGTTTACTATTTTATATGCAATGAGTAACAGTCGTAAATTTTCTAGTGTTTCAATTACATAATTTTTCAAAAAGGCAAAAATTGAAACAGAAGATAAAACATTCTAACATTTTGCTCGATAGCTGCAGTCCCTTAAGTGCGGCCAGTGTCCAGTAATCGGGAGATAGTGGGTTCAAGCCCCACTGTCGGCAGCCCTGAAGATGGTTTTCCGTGGTTTCCCATTTTCTCACCAGGCAAATGCCGGGGCTGTACCTTAATTAAGGCCACGGCCGCTTCCTTCCAGTTCCTAGGTGTTTCCTATCCCATCATCGCCATAAGACATATCTGTGTCGGTGCTACGTAAAGCAAATAGGAAAAAAAAAACAAAAACCATTCTGCAGATAAGGCTTCTTCTAATGGCGTTGATATGATTACTACTGCAAAAGAGATAGGATCTGCAGATGATGAAATAAGAATTATTCCTTCTAGTAAGTTACTGCACTTCAGTGGAAATAGCTAAACATTTCCACTGTCTCAAATGATGCCGAGATTGTCACAGGAAAACAGGTAGGCAAAATTAAACAGGAGTTATGTTTACTAGTAAATAATTTTTCAATTAGCGCTAAGCAGTTAGTCAGTGATGAGCAAAAACTGACCATAAAATTAATGAGGTTACTTAAGTGTAATTTTTGAAAGATCCAGGTATATTATTATTGTTATTATTATTATTATTATTATTATTATTATTATTATTATTATTATTATTATTATTATTATTATTATTATTATCATCATCATCAATTCTAAACAAATGACCAAAACAGGGGAATACATAGTTGCTAGCAGTGGTTTACATGACTTTGCATGCTTAGTACGTCTTCCATGTCTACAGTATCCTAATATATACCTATATAACAGGGACTCACTAAATTCTTTGAAGAATTTTCCTTCGTATTATTTGTGTATGAAAATGTTTAATATTGAACGCTTAGTGAATTTTTGATAGTCATATAACAATGATAACTCGAACATTTTAATATTAATGAAAATGTATGGAAATATAAAAGTTTGATTTGTTGAAGGGGATATGTAGCCTCTTAAGTATGGTTCTCTCTTCTCACTTTACTACAAAATGTAAACTCATGTTCTTGTTTTGTGGTATGGTATGTTTGAAAAAAGTAAGTTAGTCCTCCCCCCATTAGGGAATCCTGGATCTGCTTCTGTTGTAGTCTGCATCTTCCTAAAAGCTTGGTAACGAACAGGTAATTTGATGCCAGCCACCTTCCTGCTTCCTTCATTTCTAATTTTGTCTTTCCTCGTCTTTTGGTTCATTGTTTTGATGAAATTCATTTCTGTTGTCTGGATTTTACTATTAGCCTTGTTATGTAGGGTACATGTTTTGAGTCCATAGGTGAGAATTGGAACGAAGTAGGTATGAAATGGTCAGTTTTGCTTCTGGGGTATTTTATCATCCCAGAGTAGATTTTTCCCTTGAAAATAAAATTGAGAAGCTTTCCGAGTCCTATTAAGTATTTCTTTGTTTATTGTGTTATCTTTTGAAGTGGTACTTCCATGGTATTTGAAGTTAGAAACAGACTCTAACAGAGTTCCCTCCAGGAAAATGTTTGAAACTGTGCCATTCCTGTTTATATGTTTTCAACAGTTTTTGATTTACTAGTGTTTAGTCCATATTCTTTAAAATTGCCATTCCAGAGGTTTAGTTTATGCTGTACTGCTTTATTTTCTTTCCTGGAAGGCAGTGTGGAAATATAATTTGACCTTTAATGTTACGTGATCTGATCATCTTACCAACTTGCCTTATAGGTACAGATTTTCAGGTAATATTATGTTTGATAAGTGAATCGAGGATAATAGACTGTACATAACTATTTAAAGAAAAATATTCAGAAAATTGATACAAAAACAACAAAGACAAATTTAGTTCATAATGTTGCATCAAGGCTATTGCAGTTTCAAATTAGGTATAATAATATTTTAAAATAGCCTTATTCAACTTAGTCATTTTTTAGTAAACTTTTGTAAATTTTTTGTGAACATTTTCCATTTTTAAGGTCACATTTGCTTGCATATTTAAGTGATTTTTAGGTTATAAACATCTGAGCCCTAATCATTACATTAAATTATAAAACATGAGATAAAACTATTACAATATCCATTAATAGAAAATACCACATAATGCAAAGCGTTGTGGTTGGTATATTACATTTAAACAATCTATATTTACCTGTCATTAAAAAGAATTGTTGCAGTGATACAATATTATGTATATTTCAGCAATCTACCGGGTGGTACAGCTGCCCCTATTCACGCAGTTTTATGCAACCCGCAGATTATAGTCGAACCTAAAAATATTGACCTTGACTACTCACTACAATGTCTGCTATGGTTTTCCGTGGTTTCCCATTTTCACACCAGGCAAATGCTGGGGCTGTACCTTAATTAAGGCCACGGCCACTTCCTTCCAACTCCTAGGCCTTTCCTATCCCATCGTCGCCATAAGACCTATCTGTGTCGGTGCGACGTAAAGCCCCTAGCAAAAAAAAAAAAACAATGTCTGCTCTTACAACGCTTTCCATAATTCGTTTATTCGTGTCAAGCAAATCAGCATTAATGATAAAATACCGATTGATGGTAAAGAATCGTGCAAATTATGTGTCGCAGAAACGTCCTGTACAGAGAATATTATTGGTGAATGACTAGAAGTAGCAGCAACACAACAGCGCTAAACAGCAGCCCGTGATAGCCGAGCTTGCTAAAAGTTAGAGGAGATTACCGGTGTTCGTTAGTAGGCGGTTCGAGTCCTGTGTACGACGAATATTTTTATTGCGTTGTTGATGTTCATGAGAGTCGTGTTGTTGACGACAAATCTAAATCATGATCAGTTCTCATATTGCAGGTACTCAGCTATGTTTATTTTTTAAGGAGCTCTTAAAAGAGCTATTTGAAATAAAGTGAGATTGTACGGACCGCGGTGCGATGGGCTTATGCATGGCCATTCGATTAATGAAGCAAATGTTCAAAATGACCACCTGCTTCGTTAATGCACATCTGAGCACGGTGGAGGAGAGACATTCTTGCTTGCTGCAACATATGTGGTGGAATCTGCCTGCAGGCTTCCGTGATGAGCCGCCGTAAATGATTCGGGCTCTCAGGCTCCTGCTCATAGACTCTTTCCTTTAAATAACCCCAGAGGAAAAAGTCGAGTGGAGTAAGGTCAGGTGATCTAGCCGGCCATGTGACCGGACCCCCTCGTCCAATCCATCGTCCAGGATATGTCCTATGCAAGTGGTTCCGTACTGCCAACGACCAGTGTGGGGGAGCTCCATCCTGCTGGAACCACATCCGTAACCGTGTCATAAGGTGCACATCCTCCAATAAGAGTGGGAGGTACTCACGAAGAAACTGTAGATAGCGTCGTCCCGTGAGGTTTCCTTCGAAGAAGTATGGTCCAATTATCTTGTCACCTAGTATCCCGCACCACACGTTGACGCCCCATTGTACCTGAAATCGAGCTCCCCTGATCCAGTGAGGATTTTCAACGCTCCAGTAATGGAAGTTGTGACGATTACAGTTCCGTTGTTGTGAAATCTGGATTCATCACTAAAGAGAATGTCCATTAAGAAATTCGCATCAGCTTCAACTCTTTGTAATATCCATTGCGAAAATTCTATCCGTTTTGGAAAGTCATCTCCGTGAAATTCCTGGTGCAGCTGTTGATGGAAAGGGTGGAATTTATGGCGGTGCAATATTCGCAGTACAGATACATGACTGATGTTCAGTTCATTTCCTATGGCCCGTGAGCTTGTGTGCGGGTTGTATGCAATTGCATTTTGAACAGCTTCGTCGTTATTTCCAGACATCACTGGAGCATCTCGAACGGGGGGTAATGTATGAAAAGACCCCGTTGCACGCAACCGTCTTTCAACACGTCGAAGTGTATCTGCAGTTGGCAGCCTTCGTCCAGGAAATCGTTCTTGATACAAGCGTCTGGCTTCCCGTGCATTTTGCCTTGCTTCTCCATAAAGTAGTACCATATTCACATAATCATCCCGTGAATACATAATGTTTGCTTTCGTGCTAACCGTACAGTACGTGCTCACACGTTGCTGCTAGGATTACGATATGCTGTTTCATGTGCCCTACGTATGAAGTGTAGACCGCTGTTAGTTGGTCTTCGAGTAGAACGTGCGCAGTTGCTTGGTTGAATAGGTGGGTCAGAATGTTGACAACACGTGCACTGCGCTTCATTCCCTGTAGACGTTTGCCATATGGAAGTCGCATGTTATTATTCCTTTCGTATGTATGCTTTCTTTGTAAAGGTGGCAAATTACTTTTGAGACTTAAGAACGTTAAATATTTATTACGAATGGCCTTACAAGTATAATATAAAAATAAAATTGAAAACCTCGTAACTAGATTCGAACTCTAAATGCCTGCTAACATATCGTATGCTCGCTGCGATCGGTGCCATGTAGCCACTGCAGGAGACAAAGAATTGGTCTCGTAGCTCTGTACTAATGGAATTACCTAGGTTATCGCTTCGATACGGATCGTTGATGTTAAAAGTTCTGAACTCGAATGTGCAAACACCACAGTGAAGTAAAGAATTGCGTCTCTCTTACGCCCAGATAGTTGCAACCATTTTCTAGGCGTTACTTGGTTGAATGAGTCCAGCGTTATGTTTCAGGTGGTATTCACAATCGGTGCGTATGTGGCGATATTTATGATACCTGTTTATTATAACTTCCGTTGAAGAATATCGGAGACTTCAGAAAGGTCTTCGTAAACGATGCCTAGGCGAATACGAAATGACATTTAAAAAATGCATGACTGAAGAATGGTTGGAACCCTTCCTGCTTCAAGTAACCTGTCGAGGTACATCTTCCAGGCGTAATTCCGCGCAGCTATTTGCAACGTACAAGCGCCATCCTTGTAACTCTGTATTCACGAGGAGACCGGAAGTTCCCGCTTCGACAAGTTACTGATGAGTTACAGCCTTATGGTCCCGTTTTATGCCTTTTTTGATCGCTCTAACGGTAGTAATTACATGGCGTAAGCTATCACATCTGCTGTACAGCATTTGCGTGCCACAGATTATAAACTACAGTGCAAAACACGTTTCTGTCAATTTCGATGTGATGAGACTGTACAAAATGGTGGTGCATTGACATGTCTGTAATTGGTCTTACCCTATCACGTTTTCTATGATACCACGACCGCCCTTTCTATCAAAAGAAAATGGCCTCTTGGACCAATAAGGTGCGCAATTCTCTACCGACAGCTATAGGCGTGTTTATGGTTTGTACAGTATAGTAACATTTCGTAAAAATTAGTAGAGTATTGTACACCGCTCTACATAAAATGGTACAGTGTTTTTGAGATGGACCTCACTCACTGCCTCTTGTACCATTTTTCCATATTGCGGAGAAGTCTACATCGGGTTAACTGCACATAACATTGCTGTAAGGTGTTGCGCAAGATGGTACTAAGAGGCATATACGTCCTAGCTGGTTGCATATATTCGGGAAAAAATAGGGGCAGCTGTACCACCCGGTATATTCACTCTACCCATCATTATTGATCGATCAATCAATCAGTCAATCAATCAATCAGTCAACCAACAGTCAAACAATCAGTCGGTCAGTCAATCATTGATCTACAATTATGGCTGTCACCCAGGTGACAGACTCCATATTGGTCTTTAATGGAGTCGTTTTTTCAAAAATTATTTCAAAAAACTTGGAAGTTTTCCAAACATTTTCTCTAATAAATTATTCCAATCCTTAACGCCTCTTCCTATAAATGAATATTTGCTGATACTTGTCCTCCTGAATTTCAACCTTATCTTCATATCTTTCCTATTATTAAATGTTCCACTCAAGCTTATTCATATAACAATGTCATATCACACCATCTTTCCACTGACAGCTCAGAACATACCGCTTAATTGAGCAGTTCATCTTACTCCCAATTCTTCCCACTCCAAAGTTTGCAACATTTTCAAAACACTACTCTTTTGTCAGAAATCACCAAGTACAAATTGTGCAGCTTTCCTTTGGACCTGTTGCAGTTCTTGTACCAAGAAGTCCTGATGTGGGTCCCAATACACTGGAACTATACTCTAGTTGGGGTCTTACCCGAGACCTATATGCCCTCTCTTTGACATCCCTACTACAAACGCTAGATACCCTCATTATCATGTAAAGAAATCTGGAACTTTTATTTACAACCTCATTGATGTGATTATCCCAACAAAGATTTTTTCCTTATGATAACACCTAAGTACAGTACTTTCAGTGATCCCCTTGAGGTTCCTTCACCCCATTAACATAGTAATTAAAACTGAGAGGACTTTTCCTCTTGGTGAAACTTACAACCTGACTTCTCATGCTGTTTGCCATCATACCACTGTCTGCTGTCCATCTCACAACATTGTTGAGGTCTTTTTGCAGTCGCTCGCAATCGTGTAACTTATTTACTACTCCATAGAGTATAACATCATCTGCTAAAAGCCTTATCTGTGATTCCAGTTGTGAACTCATACTATTTATACTCATAAGAAAATACGAAGGTACAAGACCCATCTGATCCATTTTTGTCAACAGTCTCCCATGATGTAACCCAGGGTGCTCAACATATGGCCTGCGAAGGCATTTTATTTGGGCCACTGGCCGAGTTTTTATAGTGTGCTTAAGTTTCAGTTTATGTTCTTTGTAGATACTGAAAACCTAGTTAATAAGAACTTTGTTGAAATTTATGGGGAAAGGTGATAGAACCATAAATTCGTACTTTTTTTCGACGTGATGTTTCTTTTACTGAGCTGTAGGAAAGTGCTAAGATGCATAATTATTCCCACCTTAAAAGCAGGTAAGGATTATACTTTGTCCATTTGTTCCCTGGAATTACAGCTGTGGACTTCCCTGGAGAGTGAAAGACCTGCTGCATTCCATGGTAGATTATTTAAGTACAGTTATCTTCGGACATCCACAGGAAATGACCAGTTTACATCTGGACAGTGCTTTGGGAGGTTCATTGTGGTTTATTACTTTACTTTGAACTATTGTTCGTATGAGCTACTGATATTTAAAGTCTTTTTAATAATTTATTTGTGGATGAAAATGTCCCTTTTCAAACGTAGAAAAGTGAACAGTGAGTGGCATGTTTTTAGAGGAAAATGGACTGATGTGATGACTATGTTTGTATTGAGAACAGCGGAAAAATAATGTGCCTTATATCCAAGAAAATATTTCAGTTTACAAAGAAAACATCAGGCAACATTATGATTCTAAGCACAAATCTGTGTACCAGGTGGTTCACCAGCCCCTAGCGATTTAGTTTTTTGCATCCCCCGCTTTTACTACAGTTCTGAAATACATTGGTCCCTCTTCCTGATTGGGGTAGTACGAGGGTTGGGGCAAAATTCATTGCAATTTTTTTTTTCCTTGCAGATATGTGAGCGGATCACAAACTGCTATGCAAACATAGTGTTTTCACAACAACAGATGGTCCTGTGATTGCTTGTAGTACCACAGAGAGCGGTGTAAAATCAGTTATGTGATGAGTGTCGTGTGAGATGAAAGTAACCTGTGTTGAGCAGTGCGCACAAATTAAAATAGAGATTCTCCAGGGGAGAAATGCGAGAGAATGTCTCAGTGAATTGGTGGAAACCCTTGTGACTAATGTCCTCCCATACTGCACAGTAGCATAGTGGGTACGAAAGTTTCAGGAAGGACGTGTGACAACCGGTGATCAGTATTACTCGGGACCACCTGTCAGTGTGCGGACCAGTGTGGCACGTGCCAGCATGGAGCAGCTCCTGGAGGAAGACAGACGATGGATGGTACTGGAGTTAGAGAGGGCAAGTGGCATTGAAAAGTGCACCATCCACAGGATATTGCGGATAGAGCTGCAGCTGCGAAAAATTGCATCGACGTGGGTAACGCACGCACTGCTGGAAGTTCAACAGTGGATGCGATGTACAATATGCTCCGACCACCTAGCACACTGACAACAGGATGGTGACCACTTCCTGTCATGAATAATTGCCATTGCTGAATTTTGGGCCAGGCTTACATGAACAGGAACTCATATGTCAGTCCGCAAATTGATGTCATGCCAAATCACCAAGGGGGCAGAAGTTCCTTCAGAATCCTTTCCCCGTGAAATTGATGGTGATTGTCGCGTATGACGTCAGGGATGTCATTATGTGCCACTTCATTCCACATGGCAGAACAGTGAGCACAGAGTACTACAGGGACTTCCTGGTGTGGCAGGTATGATGTGGCGTTCGGGAGAAATGTCCAGATCTTGTGTACAATGCAATCACACTGCACAACAACGCAAAACCACATAAAGCAGCATGTGTACAGTGGCAACTGCGACGCTGGGGATGGGAAATATTGGAGAAGAATTGCAGACCTTCTGCTCTGTGACTTTCATCTCATATGAAACGTAAAGGAACCACTACATCGTAGGCGCTTTTGAGACACGAGAGGACATTGCCAATGCTGTGCGTCAACAGATGACCTGATTCACACATGGTGTGGCAAATGGTGACACAGATGGTGTTCAGTGCCTCCCACATCATTGGCAGCGTGTGGCTGACATTGCAGGGAACTACCTTGAGGGCCTTTAGACCCAGTTTTGTCATGACAGCTGTATGCTGTGCTGAAATGTAGGAGGTGTGCTTGGCTGTAACTATTTTGCACAATGAAAGCAGTATTGTCCTGTACACTACCGTAATAAATATGTGAAGCACAATGTTCGCGTGTTCTTCTATGTCCACACATGTAGTTCTCACTTCGTCCTTTCATTTGTTTATTTCATATTTTCCAATCAAGCTGGTATCCGCAAGAAAGAAAATTGTTGCAATGACTTTTGCCCCAGGCCTCATAAATAGACATGTGTGTTTACAGGCTAGAAAACAGCAGGAATCGTGAGCATCACTATTAATTCATTATGGGTACCTCGAATGAACCCGTGAAATGAGCGCAGACACGAAGAACATGTACTTTACAACAGGAGGTGTACATAAAGACAGGGAGCATGTATTGTATAGCCCAGAAACTGCACGCTGCATGTTAAGCCTTGCAGTAGCTCATTTGGCAGGGATGCAGTGGGAGTTGTGATAGTGGATAGTGTTTGAAGGTTTGAATCCCAAGCAAGTATTTTTTAAATTTTTCTGCCAATTGCCTGGGATGTGTTAAGGTTGCATACTTGCCAGCTTCCACAGACTGATTTGTTTATTTGGCCCTGTAATGGGCCATATCTATCGTGGCATAGGGTATTGAGGTGGGTTAAATGAGGATGAGGAGGTGATGGTCTGTGGCTAGAACACAGGCAATCAGTTAGCTATGTTGTACATGTTCCAAGCTTCATAGACCACAGGTAAGGCAAAGTGTGCTCTGTTGGAACGATAACAACATGCGATGGCAGGTAGGTATGTAGCTGCATGAACTCCCCTCCTTCAAGGCATGTCACAACACAATTCAAAACTATTCACTGCCTCATTATGTATTCCAGCGATAAGTATGTGGATATGTTTCTCATTTGTGGAGAAACTAGACAGAATGCATACCATGCATATCGTCTGTATCAAGAACGCTATCTGGATAAACGACAACCCACAGTCATGTCATTTCGGAATGTGGAAAGATGTTTGTGGGCTACTGCGTCCCTGGGAAGGACTCGGCCTGTTCGAGATTATCCCGTGACGTCTGCTCACAACGAAGAGGCTGTGTTGGTTGCTATCCGGCATAACCTTCACACTAGTACACAGGCCATTGCACAGGTGACAAATACCAGCCAGGCATCTGTTATGCGGATATTTTATACCCAGTGGTTTCATCTGTACCATCTTTACTTACACCAATAGCTCCATGGTCATGATTTAAAAGCAGGGGTAGCATTCTATCAATGGACCCTACAGCATGTGTACACTGATCCCGCCTTTTTAGCGACCATCCTATTTACAGACGAAGTGCCTTTCTACAATAATGGAACCGTTAATTGACATAATATGCATTACTGGTGTGTGGATAATCCCAGTGAGTACAATAGGCAGCTTTTCAGGTACAGTGGGGCATGAACATATAGTGTGGCATCGTGCGTGATCACCTCATTGCTCCCCATTTCTTTGAGGGACCTCTGATGGGAGAATGCTGTCTGCGGTTTCTCTAAGATGACCTACCAGCATTCTTGGAACATGTTCCACTCCTTTACCACTGCAGGATGTGGTTTGAACATCACAGAGCTCCACCACATGTGGGGGTGGTCGTCTGGAACCATCTTCATGCAACGTAACCTTATAAATGGATAGGAAGGAGAGAACCTGTATCCTGGATTTTTTTCTCTGGGACCATGTAAAACAACTAGTGTATGCACAGGAGCCGAGCATTCTTGGTCACTTTAGACACTTCATCACCGAGCATGCCGGTCCGTTACGGTGGAGATGTTGCAACGCGCCAGACATTCCTTACAACGTCGCGTGCAGCTCTGTATCGACCATGGAGGTCATCAGTTCGAGTAGGTGCTGTGTTAAAGACGTAGGTAACTGAAATCCTATCACATGGTTCCTAGCCTCTACCAACCCAGGTCCATACCATATGCTGCCATACCAAAGGCCCTTTTCAGGGTCAACTATGCAGAAACTATTAAGTATACAACCGTGCCACATCCCAGTCAACTGATTGTAAAATTTTAAAAAATACTTGTGCGGGATTCAAACCTTCGAGTACCGTCCACCTTCACAACTCCCACTGCACCCTTGCCAAGTGAGCTATTTGAGGCTTGACACACAGAGCACAGTTTCCAGCCTATACAATACCTATTCCTGGTCTGTGTGTGCACCTCCTGATGTAAGGTACATTTTATTTGTGTCTGTACTCTTTTTATGGGTTCATTCGGGGTACTCACAATGAATTATTAGTGGCACTCACGATTTCTGCTGGTTTTTAGCCGATAACAACACATCTCGTTCTATTACCATGGTTTGGGGAGAGGGACAGATGTATTTCAGAATTGTAATAAACATGGCGGGATGCATAAAACTAAAACTATCCAGTTATAGTAAATATGATGGATTATTACGGAAAAAAAGAGGATTTCAAATTTAATGAAAAGTCTCACTGCTCAACAAAAGATCATGAAACAAATTGAGGAAAATATACCTGCAGTCTGCACTGATTATGTAGAAACTAGTCTCTAATTAATTAATGTAATTTAGAATATTACATATTGGTGGACCATTACTACATTAATTTAATAATTATATTGTACTT
Source organism: Anabrus simplex (assembly GCF_040414725.1). Lineage (NCBI taxonomy): Eukaryota > Metazoa > Arthropoda > Insecta > Orthoptera > Tettigoniidae > Anabrus > Anabrus simplex. Next base: position 984,273,821 of record NC_090266.1, read on the forward strand.
ACAATTCAGTACGGATCAGAACTATGAAGTTTATAACCTATGAGCACATTTGTTAGCTGTGAAAGGAGAACCCTTTTCTGATGGTGTATTTGTGAAGAACTGTATACTTTCTGTAATAGAAGAAATTTGTCCTGAAGAGAAACAGCTAATACATTTGGTCAGCTATTGTGGAACACAATGACAAAAAGAACAGAAGAACTCTGGGTTAATTTGTGCTCACATCTGCATGAAAATTCAAAACAATTCAAGTACTTTTCGTTGGCTTTGGATGAAAGTAATGACGTCCTTGATACAGTACAACTTTTAATTTTTATTCGTGGCAGTGGCAAAGTGTGTGAAATAACTGAGGAGCTGGTATCTTTAAGAAGCATCCATGGAACTACAAAAGGCAAGGATTTTTTTCTCCAACTGAGTGAAACATTGAAGGCTCTTGATGTAGGACAAGAAGGATTCTTAGCTGTAACAACTCATGGAGCAAGGAGTATGAGTGGTACAAACATGGGATTAATTGGAAGAATAGGAAATGAATTTACTAGCTGAAAAATTGATGCCTGTTTGGCAATCAGATGACATAGATGTTGATTCCCATAGGGAATCTGAAATATTTGTCCCGAATGAGTAAATTTATAATACCAATATAAATGGTCCAATTGTCCAATATAAATGTCCAATTTTTGGTAAAGGGACAAAGTCTCTCAAAGTGCATTGGCATTGCCAGTGGCTCCAAGTAGCCTACGCAGTGGCCTCCACGTTATGCACTAGCCAGCGTCTTGGTAAGTGTGCTAGGTACCAACCGATGAGCCCAACCTAGCACACGGGGGCGAAACGCTGGCAACCAAGAATAAGTTAGCTGGAAAATTTATAATGTCCAATAACGGACTATTTATATTGGTATTATAAATTTACGCATTCAGGACAAATACTTCAGATTCCCTATGGGAATCAACATCTATGTCATATACTTTAATATTCGATCACATGGACTCAATTATCAGCAGTTCCAGTCATTTCTGGCTGAAATTGATTGTGATTATGGCGATGTAATTTATCATAGTGAGTTATGCTGGCTTAGTCGTGGTAATATTTTGAACCCTTTCTTTCATCTTCATGAAGAAATAAGCACATTTTATGAACGTGAAACTGATAGAAGTGGCAGAATTTGCGGACGAAAACTGGATGTGGGATTTAGCAATACTCACAGATTTAACGCAACATTTAAATATTTTGAATAAGGGAACACCAGGGAAATGTGTGCTTTTAAATGAAGTATACAGTTACGTATTAGCGTTCCAAAATAAATTGAAATTATTTTGACTGCAATTAGAGAAGGGCATATTCCCACGCTTTTCATGTTGTACTGAGCTTCAAGAAGTGAACTCAAACCCTTCAGTGCTGTATGATCCTATTATTAAGTTGATTAACTTATTGAAGAAGGAGTTTGAAGTTCCTCTTTCTTATCATTCTCTTTCCTTTTGCCCCCCTTGCCTCTGTAACACATCCCTGATCTTCATCTTCCCTCTGCTGATATACCTGCAGTGATTCATACCAATTCCTCACTGATATCTCGGTTGGACCAACTCCCTAAGGAAAAACCTTAGCCCTCATTCTCCTTGGCCTTAAAACATTAGCCCACCTGCCTTCCACAACTTCGTCCCCTTCTTTCCCCTCTCTCCTCCCTGCCTACTGTATCCTATGCATTGATTGAGGGAGACGTATCTTCATTCCTTTCCTCAGTTCCCACTCACACCCACAATCCTTCCACCTTCTTCCCTCAGCCATTTTCTCTCTCTTCATAGAAATGTTAAATAATGTTGAAATATCAACAGAAATGAAATTAATCTATGAATAGAAGTGTATTAGAGAAAGTAAATAATGTATACAACACAAAGATTTCACAGTAATAATGCAAGCAAGAAACCAACTGACCACATAATTACACTATAATTATTCTACTTATATGTATCCTACAGTAAATATAAATTACTAGAAATAAGAGGTTAAATATAGCTACAATAACTGCGTGTAGGTATGTGTTATAAGCAGGGCCCGGATTCATATGTAATTACATATTCCATTCCTTTACATGTCGGCAACTGAAAACATTGGCAAATAGTGGTTCTGTTATGGATATACCTGTGTTTCATTTTCCATATTTTTCAATATTTTTAGTAATTTTTACATATTTTTTTCATATTATGTGATGAATGTAACATTTTTGTACATATCTGAGCAATTTTCAAAAATGTTAAAAAATTGTGTCAGCTTATTTTCGGACCATAGAAAAATAAATGGCAAATTTCATTGTGTATAGAATATATTTGAATTGATAAAGTTGGCTTTAAAATTCCTTTAAAATTGGGATTTCTATCCTTTTGTCTGTGAAATACAGTAGGTCTGAACGCCTCAACTGCATAGAACAGCACAAATCCCTTCTCAAAATCTGGGATGGCTAGGTGCCTCTCATTGGTCAGAGTTTCTAACAAACTCCATGTAGTCTTTAAAACAAAATTTAGATTATTCAAAGTGCTCTATCTGTTCGCAAGATCAGTAGTGGTGGCAAACAAGGAGACCCCTCCCCCTTCCATGAATATATTCCACCCAGCTAGTTTATTCTTTTAAAATAAGCACCAGTGACTTCCTGCAATATTGAACGGTCCTTCTCAGCCTGAAAGGGAATTTTATCGGATGAGCACCAAAATATTACAGTGGAAAACATGGGGAAGTACTTCGTGACACACTGCACATCACTATAAAATATTTACCATACTATTTGTGTTATTTAATAGGGGTTTAAAGACAGATTCTATATAACCTTTTTGTTTCATTTTCAGGGCATGAGGGCAACAGGAAATCAGATATAACAATACACTGTGCCATATACTATGCGATTTACAGTGCATAACATCATTATTTTTAAATATTTGAAGTATTTTGATTATGCCTTTAATTTGCTGGTTTAATATTGTCAAAATTAGATAATAGACTATATAAATTATCTAAAGCAATAACTTTGATTTTGTCATTAAATGTAGAGGTATTTAAAACAGTTTTGTTGTTTCATATCATAATCAAAAGTCATAATAAAAGGAGTATACAAACATTTTTGTAAATTTAGTGCATTAATACTATTAAATATTTTATGAATGTGACATGTTTAATTACATATTTTCAGAATATTACATATTTCACTGATATTTTCTACATTTTTATGTACAAATTTTGCACTTTGATATTACATAAGAATCCGGGCCCTACTTACTAGAATTTTTTAAAGTGTATAAATGCTACTCAGTACCTCCACCATATATCTGTCCTGATTTGAATGGGTGGAGGACAATTAGGTGTGGTGTTCTTTCCACATTTCGTCATGGTAGCGGCTTGAAATTTTCTGTGTATTAGTAAGCTGTTAGTTAACAGCAGTGGCAGCAGCCACCCAGTTAATGGGAGGGGACCGTAAGCCACGAGCTGAATGCTGTGTTGGATCAGGTGCAGTTTTTTAAGTGGTTCCCCCATGATAGGACCCGAAACAGCAACTTGTGTCGGTGGTAGATAATTTGCCCATGTGCCACAACCGCAGAGTGAGGTGGATCTTCACTGTAAGGCAGTCGTTGGCTGTTGTGTTGGTGGTAGCATAGTAGGAGCCGTAGTAGCAAGGCTGGAGTTAGGTCGTACTGTTAGCTGCCAGGAAAGGAAAAAAGCTGGCGATCGCTCGGGATTTATAACTTCCCTCCAAGTAACCATAAGCAGGATAGTCGATCTCATAGAAACTACAACCTAGGCTCAAGGAACACCAGTTTGAATAGCGAGTGCAAGCACATCTATTCTCTCTGAGTTTTCTATTGACCACTCAGCCACTTGCTCAATAAATGTAATTTATCTATTGACGTTATTGTACATAAAAATATGAAGTAAGAGAGTGGGAAGGGGGGAGTGAGTAATAGAAATAGGAGTTGAGGACAAACATGGAAACACATAAGGACAAGAAAAATCTCCACATCTTCAAACAGATTGACTCTCTCCTTATCAATCCTAGTTCTTCTACTTCCATCTCCCCCAACGAGCCTGCCTCCCAGCCTCATCAGTAAGACCGTCTTAACAGATCTTCGGTCTTGATGTGGGATAAGTGTTGGATAAGAAGAAAGCCAGATAAGTAAAGGAAAAGTGAAGAAACATTAGACAAACATACAGTAAATAAATGTGGTAAAAAAAATAGGAATATATTGGAAGCTAAAACAGACCCTTTTGCTGTGCTGCAAAGAAAACAATTTGTGAAAATCACAGAAATACCCATGGAAACAGAGAAAATAAAGAAAAAATGATAACACAATTACCAATAACATCTACACTCAGTTTGGAAATAACAAAAGAAGAAATAAAACAGACAATCAATGTCAGGAAAAACAAAAAAGCAGCAAGACCAGACAAAATTTATGTAGAACACTTAAAAGCAACACAATGTGACCTCCTTCCAATATGGACAGAATTGTTTAATTACTGCCTACGGACAGCAACAGTCCCAGATGCATGGAGAACTGCAACCCTGAAAATGATATATAAAGGAAAATGAAGCACCGACAACCCAAGTTCCTATAGAGGAATAGCATTGGGAAGTAATGTGTACAAATTGTTTACAAAGATGATAATAAATCACCTCACTGAAATAGTTGATCCACTCATTCTGGAATGCTAATTCGGATTCCAGAAAGGAAGGAGTATAACTCAACCAGTGGAATTTCTCAAAGATAAAATAGAAGAAGCCCTAGTAGACAAAAATGGGAAATACTACGTCATTTTCGTGGACTATGATAAAGCTTTTGACTTGGACAGCGACTTACTGAAATTAAAACTGAGGAAGTTGATCGGAAATCATGAACTTGGAAACATCATAGACACGATCTTAGACTACAATCTTTTGGAAATAAATGACGGTATAACCAAATCTAAGAAATTGCTGCATATGAATGGAGTGCCATAGGGAGATCCTCTAAGTCCTATTCAATGATATGACTGCAGACATAACAAACGTTATAGAAGAAACATGCCATCGACCTTGCTGATAATGTATGCCGATGATATGGCTATAAGATCCATATCCAAAGAGGACTTCCAAAAAACCCTGACAAGGCTAAAGGATTGGGGCATGGAAAACAAACTAATGATAAACCAAAAGAAAACTGTGCAAATGGTTTTCAGAAGAGGAGGAAAAGTGGCTAAAGATGCAGCTTTAAAATTAGGGAACAAACTGCTGGAAATTGTGAACAAATTTAAATATCCGTGAATCACACTCCAACCAACAATGACTTCCTTTAGCAATCATATTCAAGATAGAACATCAGCAGCAATCAAAGCCATGTACAATATAAATATCAATCGAAACAACAATTGCACTCTTCCGGACTGTGATTAGCCCTATTGCCACCTATGGAATTGGCATCGTATGGGAGAAATTAACAGTAAATGACCTACTAAGAATTGAAAAAGTGAAGGCGAGATATCTCAAAAGAGCAACCAGGGTTGGGATTTCAGCTCTATCAAGATTGGTATAGCAGCTCACAAAGGAGACTTTCTTCATTGAGAACATACGTCTCAGCCTACTACTACCAGCTACCCACCAGTATCAGAAAGTGCATCGGATGCTGTCAGAGAAATCAAAGGAAATCGATCCCGAGTTTTTTGGTATGGACGCGATGATAGATCGAAATTGGACCAAGGAGCTTCAGGAGCAAAGACATGTGATAACCAGATATGCAATCCACGGTTTTCACCATAAGATTTTTCACTTCCCGAGTAAAGACTGTGTGTGCTCTTTGTGTGGGAACAGATGTGAACAATATCATCTTCTAAAGTGCAAAAATACAGTAGAACGAAATCTGTGACTCAGTATAGCATAGACTGTCTTAGATACACTTTATACTCTTTCGAGTGATCCTTATTACTATTATTAAAAGAATAGGAATGTAGGACAAACACAAAAGGAGAGAAGGATCTCAATGGGATAATTTAGAGTAGAAGAAATTCATTTATCAGTTCAAGAAGAGGAGATTTCAACAAATTAAAATTTTTGCATAATAACTTTAGCTGAAATGTTATCGATTCCTAATGCTTTGTTGATGCTTATTTGACTTACCGTAAATATGATTGAAGTCCATTTCTTTGACTGAAACATAAAAGCACAAATAAATATTAGGATTAATGTTTAGCAAAAAGTTGGCAGTTTCTTTATATTTTTAGACATATAATTTGTTTTGTTAATAAAATAATCATTAAATGTATTTGCAGTATTAACTTCAGCTTCATAAATATTAATTAGATTCCTAAGTTTTGTTAAATTTTCTTTATAATTAATTCTGTTTGTGTTCTATCCCACTATTTCCCAGACTTTTCTTGGATTGCTAGAATTAGAATTTATTAATTTTTGTGTAATCATCCTTATTTAGCGGTTGATTTAATTTATTTGCATACATATGATATTTCTCCTTCAGAGTGTTGTGTTCATTATTTGTCTTGAACTGTTGTTACAATTTTTCTCTTATGTGAATGGATTTAATCAGAGCCTGTGTTATCCATGATTTTCTCTTTCAAGTCTTGAATTCATATGTACAGTTGAATTTTTTATGCATGCCCGAATAGTTTGGTTGACTGTATTTAATTTGCAGTCCAGGGTTTTATTCCTTAGTGCTGTCTCCCAGTTTACATTCTGCAATGTATCTTTAAGCTTCTCAAAATCTATCTTTACACTGTATTCAATATGTTAAGTGTCTTTCTTATGGTCCAGCAACCAAGCATAAGTTACCCTACATGAGCATGAGTGAGCTGGAAAATTTATAATTTCCAATAACATACCATTTAAGTATATTGGAATTATGAATTTACTCATTCAGGACAAATATTTCAAGTTCCCTATGGGAATCACTATCTATATCATCTGATGGCCTAGCAGACATCAATTTTTGTAAAAGAGACCTTGTCTCTCATAGTGCATTGGCACTGCCTGTGGCTCCAAGCAGCCTACGCAGTGGCATCCACTATATACACTAGCCATGCTTCTTGGTAGGTATGCTAGTTACCAACTGATGAGCCCAAATTGGCACACTGGGGCAAAACACTGGCAACCAAGAATAAGTTAGCTGGAAAATTTATAATTTCCATTAACGGACCGTTTACATTGGAAATACGGGCAGGGTCAACCACGTGCTACAACTCAGCATCAGGATCGTTATCTTGCTTTAAGTGTCCAAAGTTGTCTGACCAGTACAGCACCTACATTGGGTATAGACCTCGCAGCAGCCTCTGGATTACACATCTCCCATCAGACTGTGTACTGTTGGCTTCAAGAGGTTGCACTGTATGCTCGGCAACCCGCCAGATGCATTCCCTTCACACAAAGGCACTGCTTGGCTCGTCGAATGTGATATTTCCTCTTCATGATAGGACCAAGGAACGCTGGAGTGTGACTCTTGCCATCTGTTCATCTGGTGTGCCCCTGGAACACGTAACAACCCTGCCAGTATTGTGGGAAAGGGACCGATATGGCAGTGCCAGTGTTCTTTGTCTGGGGATGCATCATTTTAGGAGTATGTACCCACTGCAGAGTTTCTTAGTGGAACAGTTTGTGTGGTTTTTCCATGGTGTATATGGACCTGGGTTCCATCTGATGGATGATTATGTCCACCCACACAGGGCTGGCCAGGTGAACGAGTACCTGCAGTATGGAGACATCGCATATCTAGAGTGGCCAGCTCACTCTCTGGATTTAAATCCGACTGAACATGCATGTAATGTTCTAGGCTGAAGGATTGCAGCCTTAACACCACCAACATGGACCATTGTTGACCTCTAATGGGCACGTGCCCAACAGTGGGATGCATTAGAGCATGCCTTGCTGGACGGCCTGATCTAGAATTTGGGGAGCTGTTGTGCATCTTGAATTGCAATGCAAGGTCATCACAGCCTGTATTGATATTGTGTATGCCACCAGCGGAGGGACACCACACACGGTCATAGCCACCCACTCTCCATGTCTCGTTTTCCTGTATACCTCTTATTAGTAACACTGTGTCACGAGTCAAATTGTGCCTGGAGCACCTTATAGCGCACAATTTATCACCATGCCCCATATTATTCCATGGACCTTGAAGATCCCTCAACTTACAGACTTGAGTGTACATCACATATGGGTTTCTATTCACATATACGTTTTCTTTACTTCACGGCAGAAGTGAAGAAGTGAAAATAGTTTTACTTTTAGTGGTAGAAGGTTCCATAGCAAGCACTACATGCATAAATATGAGGTGTGTCTGGTGAGGGAGGGGAACAAGAGTAACTCTTTGGCCTCTCTTAACAAAGCGGTAATCAAGCTGCAGGCGGTGGAAAAGGGAGAGATGTGTGTTATCTGTCAGGGATTTCCTAAAGAAGACTATGTCTGTCTGTTTACACAATGAGTTCACTGGTAGCAATGCCCTGGCTGTGCTTAAAGGGATGTGTTTTTTATTATACACTCTGTGGCAGCTGTAGCGCTTACACATAATAATAATAATAATAATAATAATAATAATAATAATAATAATAATAATAATAATAATAATAATAATAAGAAGAAGAAGAAGAAGAAGAAGAAGAAGAAGAAGAAGAATAAGAATTTTTATGGGGGAATAATATGAAATGAAAACCAAATTAACGCCTTGTTCAAGATGTGAAAACTTTAAATTTACATGTCTAACAAGCTACAAATACGGAAGAATGCAGAAACTTGGAAGGAACCTTAACGAGGCCATGGGAACATGCCATTGTGAGGAAAGAGAGGCACACAGCAAACACCCTTGAAACAATCTGTTGACAAATAAGGTACAATCACAAATAGAAAATAAAGGACAACAAAAGACGTAGAAAATAAAACTTAAGGACACAGAACTGAAAAACCAACTGACGTACAATTAAATACTGAAGCACTTCAGATAGTAGGATGTACAAAACTTTAACACAAAAGTTGAGGCAGGATTACAGGAGGTGAACTCAAAAGGCAGTTAAATTTACGTTAATTATTATTTACATAGGTTACAAATTTCAGAACAAGAAAAGAGAATTGCCTCTGAAAAAAGATGCTATGACTGTCTGTCGAGGCACAGTCATTCAGAAAACCGTAAATTGGTGAATGTGGAAGTCCAGAGTGAAACTCTGATACACAAAATTAAAAGTTACTTTAACACGGAAGTTACTTAAATCAAACAAAGGCCGAAACAGAAGAAAGTATTTGAATCAACTCAAATATAAGAGGATAGCGCTTACCTTGGGGGGCTAGCGTCCGGCCGCTAAGGTGATCAGTATTAAAAAAACGCGGACAGTTGCCTCGCTCTGACGAGGAGCCCTAAACCAATAATCGTGCGATCAAGAGACCAATCGCGTTACTCCAGACACCCACATTCACCAATTAAAACAGTCCTTATTATGACCAATTACAATTCATCAGATTTCCGCAGGGGAAGTTCGGAACTTTTCGCTATACAATACTATTTCGTCGTCAATAAAACTACACGTGCCAGTACACGCTGCCTCACAATTTAGTTACCAATATTAAATGCACAATAACTCAACATTACAAAATCCCTGCAAATCAACATTTAACTTTCACATCTTCATAGATTGAAACTTCTTCATCACTAACAGTTCATAATGTCTCTTTCTCTTCACATTTCCAAATTTAGATAGATCAAAAAAACATATATACGGTATAACAATGATTTGAGGCTTCCTGAAATTAATTAGAATCATACACAACCTTCTTTTTTCAAAATTCAATAGAACACAATTGTCTTAACTGTTCATAGTTTTCTTAAAATAAAAGGTGAATAGTTTACATGTCCGAACTTAGATAAGTAATTTTACGAAACAGAATGAGAATAATTTCCAACTTGCTGTCCCACCACAGATGACATCTACAGCAAGCCTTGCTGGACGGCCTGATCCAGAATATGGGGAGCTGTTGTTCATCCTGAATTGCAGTGCGAGGTCATCACAGCCTGTATTGACATTGTGTATGCCACCGGTGGAGGGACACCACACACGGTCATTGCCACCCACTCTCCATGCCTGGTTTTCCTGTATACCTCTTATTACCAACACAGTGTCACAAGTCAGATTGTTCCCAGAGCACCTTTTAGTTCAAAATTTACCACCGTGCCCCATATCATTCCATGGACCTCGAAGATCCCTAAAGAAGACAATGTCTGTTTACACAATGAGTTCACTGGTAGCAATGCCCTGGCTATTTTATTATACGCTCTACTCAGCGCTGGACACCACCTAATATTGTCATACTTACCATTGTTGTAGGGTGCCAGGAAGGAGGACCATATATTAGAATGGCGTGCACCAGGGAAGTGTATGCTGTTCGTTGGGCTTTTCTTCTTCCTCCAGAAAGACATATACGGACAAAACCTAGTGCTTTGTATCTCTTACCTCTCACTTCCTCCAATATCAATCAATATCAGTCAATACTGATCTGCATTTAGGGCAGTCGCCTAGGTGGCAGATTCCCTATCTGTTGTTTTCTTAGCCTTTTCCTAAATGATTTCAAAGAAATTGGAAATTTATTGAACATCTCCCTTGGTAAATTATTCCAATCCCTAACTCCCCTTCCTATAAATGAATATTTGCCCCCATTTGTCCTCTTGAATTCCAACTTTATCTTCATATTGTGATCTTCCCTACTTTTATAAACGCCACTCAAACTTATTCGTCTACTAATGTCATTCCACGCAATCTCTCCGCTGACAGCTCGGAACATACCACTTATAATACCAATACCAATACCCTATGGGAATCAACATCTATATCATCATCAACATACCACTTAGTCGAGCAGCTCTTCTTCTTTCTCTCAAGTCTTCCCAGCCCAAACTTTGCAACATTTTTGTAATGCTACTCTTTTGTCGGAAATCACCCAGAACAAATCGAGCTGCTTTTCTTTGGATTTTTTCCAGTTCCTGAATAAGGTAATCCTGTTGAGGGTCCCATACACTGGAACCATGCTCTAGTTGGGGTCTTACCAGACACTTATATGCCCTCTCTTTTACATCCTTACTTACAACCCCTAAACACCCTCATAACCATGTGCAGAGGTCTTTACCCTTTATTTACAATCCCATTTATGTGATTACCCCAATGAAGATCTTTCCTTATATTAACCCCTAGATACTTACAGTGATCCCCAAAAGGAACTTTCACCCCATCAACGCAGTAATTAAAACTGAGAGGACTTTTCCTATTTGTGAAACTCACAACCTGACTTCCAACCACGTTTATCATCATACCATTGCCCACCGTCCATCTCACAACACTATCAAGGTCACCCTGCAGCCGCTCACAGTCTTGTAACTTATTTATTACTCTGTACAAAATAACATCATCTGCAAACAGCCTTATCTCTGATTCCACTTCTTTACACATATAATTGATATATATAAGAAAACATAAAGGTCCAATAATACTGCCTGGAGGAATTCTCCTCTTAATTATTACAGGGTCAGATAAAGCTTCACCTACTCTAATTCTCTGAGATCTATTATCTGGAAATATAGCAACCCATTCAGTCATTCTTTTGTCTAGTCCAATTGCACTCATTTTTGCCAGTAGTCTCCCATGATTCACTCTGTCAAATGCTTTAGACAGGTCAATCGCGATACAGTCCATTTGACCTCCTGAATTCAAGATATCTGCTGTATCTTGCTGGAATCCTACAAGTTGAGCTTCAGTGGAATAACCTTTCCTAAAACCGAACTGCCTTCTATCGAACCAGGTATAAATTTTGCATACATGTAATCAGAAAGAATGCCTTCCCAAAGCTTACATACAATGCATGTCAAACTTACTGGCCTGTAATTTTCAGCTTTATGTCTATCACCCTTTCCTTTATACACAGGGGCACCTATAGCAACTCTCCATTCATCTGGTATAGCTCCTCCGACCAAACAATAATCAAATAAGTACTTCAGATATGGTACTATATCCCAACACATTGTCTTTCGCATATCCCCAGAAATTTTATCAATTCCAGCTGCTTTTCTAGTTTTCAACTTTTGTATCTTATTGTAAATGTCATTGTTATCATATGTAAATTTTAATACTTCTTTAGCCTTAGTCTTCTCCTCTATCTGGATATTATCCTTGTAACCAACAATCTTTACATACTGCTGACTGAATACTTCTGCCTTTTGAAAATCTTCACATACACACTCCCCTTGTTCATTAATGATTCCTGGAATGTCCTTCTTGGAACCTGTTTCTGCCTTCAAATACCTATACATACCCTTCCATTTTTCACTAAAATTTGTATGACTGCCAATTATGCTTGCCATCATGTTATCCTTAGCTGCCTTCTTTGCTAGATTCAGTTTTCTAGCAAGTTCCTTCAGTTTCCTTACTTCCACAGCCATTTCTAACTCTATTTCTTTCCAGTCTGCACCTCCTTCTTAGTCTCTTTATTTCTCTATTATAATAAGGTGGTTCTTTACTATTCCTTACCTCCCTTAAAGGTACAAACCTTTTTTCGCATTCCTCAACAACTTCTTTAAACCCATCCCAGAGTCTGTTTACATTTTTATTTACCGTTTTCCACCAATCATAGTTGCTTTTTAGAAACTGCCTTGTGCCTGCTTTATCAGCCGTATGGTACTGCCTAATAGTCCTACTTTTAAGACCTTCCTTTCTATCATATTTTTTTAACTACGACAAAAACAGCTTCATGAACACTAATACCATCTATTACTTCAGTTTCTCTAGAGAGCTATATGGTTTTATCAGCACTACGTCCAGGATATTTTTCCCTCTGGTTGGTTCCATCACTTTCTGAATCAGCTGTCCTTCCCATATTAACTTATTTGCCATTTGTTGGTCATGCTTCCTGTGATTCGCATTTCCTTCCCAATTGACATCTGGTAAATTCAGATCTCCCGCTACAATCACATTTCTTTCCATGTCGTTTCCTACATAGCTGATTATCTTATCAAATACACTCCAAATATATCGAGTTGTCTATTATCTTTAGAAATGAGCCTTACACCTAGAATTTCATGTGTCTCATCTTTAACTTTTTCGTAGCTTACAAATTCTTCTTTCACCAGAATGAATACTCCCCCTCCCACCATTCCTATCCTATCTGTACGATACACACTCCAGTTCCGTGAGAAAATTTCTGCATCCATTATATCATTTCTCAGCCATGATTCAACTCCTATTACAATATCTGGTAAATATATATCTATTAAATTACTCAATTCTATTCCTTTCTTTACAGTACTTCTACAGTTCAACACTACAATCTTATGTCATCCCTACTTGATTTCCAGTTCCCTGTTCCCTTATCACTGCTTCCTAGGCCACCCCGTTTCCCTGAATGTACCTCCATATTATCCTTCCCAACAAGTTTCCTAACTTAAACGTACCACTGCGGTTTAAGTGAAGGCATCTGAGCGCAGATCCCTATTTCCTACCCACCCATTAGGATCTAGAAATTTTACCCAGTTTCCTACATACCTACTCCATAGTCTCATTTAAATCCACAATCACCCTCCAGTCAGTATCCCTCCTACACAGTATTCCACTAATAACAGTCTCCGCTTTCTTAAATTTCACCCGTGCTGCATGTACCAGATCCCACACATCTCCAACTATGTTGATACTTATATAAGCTTACCTTACGTTGTTGGTACCAACATGAAACACTATCACCTTCTCCTCCCCTCCTCCCTCTCTGCTACTTTCCTCAACATCTGCCTCAACCTAATTCCTGGATGACATTCTACCCTGGTTCCTTGTCCTCCACACACTTTCCCCACGTGTCTAATGATGGAATCCCCCATGACCAGATCCTCAACCTTACCCACCTCATTTGAACCCCTCCCCTCCTGGTCAGCCCTATCTTTCTTTATAGCTGCAGAAGCTACTTCCTCCTCCCTTTTCTCCTTCCCATGACCCTGTTCCACCTGTCTTTTCCTATCCTCTACTCTACATTTCCCTTTCCTATCTTTTCCCTTCCTCTTAACTTCCACACATCTCAGCAACAGTTCCCTGTCCCTCATCTTCCCTCTGTTGTTCTACCTGGAGTGACTCGTACCGATTTCGCACTGACACCTGTCCTGAATTCTGATCCTGAATAGAGCCGTTAGCCTGCAATTTCCTTCCCCTTAGACCATTAGACCACCTTTCTTCTACAACTCCCCCTTTCCTTCCCCTCCCTCTTGAACACCTACTGTAACCTGTACGTTGTTTGAGGGAGTCCTATCTTCCTTCCTGTCTTCTGTGAGAATCCTAATTATCTCCCTCATACCCCTCAATGCCTCGCCACACCCACAGTATGTAGACTTGCGCTCCTTAGCCATTCTTTACGGAAAAAATAAAAATAAAAATATAATAACTTATTTGCAAAAAATAAATGAGCGGAGGGATATATTGTCTGGGATAGTACTCAAAGATTACACAACAATAAGGTAATTTATATACGACTACACTACAATACTACTTAGTCGTAGTCTATTTTTTATCCTACAACCCCTAACAGGATAAAAACTGCTGTTAATTACTGAATATCGAAAGGAATACACAAGAACTACACAATTCCAAACTGCAATTAAGCCTATCATAATTACAACAACAGAATTTTAGTAAGGGTTTCTACGGATACCTCTACTACACCAGTACTACACAAATATTTTGCAATAATAAAATAAGCACACTAAATTCTGATAGGATATTGCTCATATACTACTGTACAGTACACTACAGTAATTTTTAAACTACTTTCAGACGTATCCTAATTACAATACCGGTACCGTATGTCACTACTAAGCACAAACAGAAATGAAATTTGCAAGAACAACTGTACACAAAGATTACCAACAAAGCTAAATGTTTAGACAAATTATCATTAGTACTACTCTCTAATAGGTACACACGAAAGATGACACACGAATATAGCAGGCAAGATACAGCACTATCTAAATATACTGTATCTACATTACAATGTATCTACACTACAATTTTCAGCTGAAGTGTGGTTATATGAACTTTACTGCTGGTGGATTAGTATTATTTTCCCTACTACGCGAGATGGAGAATAAAAGTGTCTTTAAATGCTGAGAATAAGTTGTTGTCTACTATAATTTCTGTCAAAACCACGCCGGGGGCTTGAAGTGTAATATTATTGGGATATAGGAATTTGATGATTAACTTTTACTCGATGAATAAACGAAGGTGGAAAGTACAAAGTATGCAGGGAACTAAGGCTACAAATTATAGGAATAATGAATCAGCTGACTTTGTATTTACTTCCACAACTTTCGTGTGCATGTAGCAACAGTTGTCAACAATCCAAAAAACTGTTAAGTACCGTAATTATCCAGTGAAATTGCCGTGAATTCTCTTTAAATCAATGTTTACAGGCTTATCGTGTTATTTAATGTAATAAATTATTACCTTTGTGATAGTTTGAACGGATATCTGTACGAAATATCGGAAAAGTAGCAGCGGAAATTACGAGTTGCAACTCCTTATGATAATCTGCCTTTGTAAGTATTATACCAACAAACGTACAGATATTTAAAAATATTGTTTTAAAAGTTAATGTTATTACCTAAAGTATTTCCTAAACCTAAATTCAGAACAAAGTACACCTAGCTAGCCTATTTAACCTAGAAAACCTAATCTACTGAACACCAAATGAATTACTTGTTATAAAATTTAAATAAATAACACTACTCCCAATTTCTACCAACAAGCACTAAACACCAGCCAACCGTTCACAAGTGCATCCACGTGCATATTCCATTATAGATTATTTTTATTTGATTGCCAAGCAGTTTGATGGATTTTGGAAGGCAGTAATTGGTTTCCACATAGAGTAGGCTGATTCTGTAGTGGTTGCCTAGCTCTGCTTAGTCGTATATATTTACTCGTTTTAACATTTATACACAATTTATTTACATCACACCACAAAGCTGTATTATCCCGATCTGATTGAAATTGTACCAGTTCATCATTATTTTTCATGGCTCTGTAAATGAATGCCATTACCATACTGTGCCATGATTGAATTAACATAATTCGATAAGTTGAGAGCATAAATCATGTACAGAAGGGGCCCTGTCACACTACTCTGAATTACTCCAGAAGTAATCGGGGTTTGGTCTGATTTGGCTCTGTCGTACACAATGCATTGCATTCGACCCACCAAAAATTACTTCAGCCATGCCAGCATTTTACCGTGAATGCCATAGTTGTTAATTTTCAACAGAAGTCTCTAATGTGACACCTTGTCAGAAGCTTTGTTCCAGTCCATGGTCACACAGTCTATTTATGAGACATGAATATTCTCCGACGAAGACTGCCCATCATCAATGAATTTTGTTAAAAATATATTGTGCAGGATTTTTCTGGAAGGAAGCCATGCTGGTTTGAGTTTGAGAGGATCCAACATACATAACAACTACTGTAAACTGTCCATACCTTTACAGACTGCTGATGTAATCGAAACCCGGTGGTAATCATTTACGTTTTCCTTGTTGCCATCTTTGAAAACCAGGACTCTGTTGACTTCTTTCCATTCTGCAGGCAGAGTTGAAGTGCACGCAAAGATAAGGCACCAAGATGGCTGCACAGTTCTTCAGAATTTTTGCCGGCACTTGATCCAGCTTGTTCGCAGCATACGGTCTTGTTTTCAGAAGGCTTTCAATCATATGAATAATATCATTAATTTTGTATTCAAGGAATGTTACAGTAAACTTCTATTAAGATATTCCTGTAGGCCTATAGTAAGTTTTCCCACCTAAGAAGTGTTTGGTCACATTGAGATATACGTATATTTTTCCCGTTTGAAGTGTTCCAGCAGTAAATGTTTTCCTGGTTAAATAGTTCACATTGTATAGCCCCTTGAGATATAAAACATTTACACAAGGCAGCTTTTGGTCAGTACTCTCCAGTGTCCGTGCAAGTTGTGCCCGGTGTTTGGCTCTTCGTGCGCTTGGTGGCAGTTCCCTGACATCATTGGATCCGACAAGGCTGTGCCGATGCCATGTGGCATCATGCCGTAATGGCAAAACCAGCTCTCTCTCTCAGTTATTAAAAATCATTAGCTCCACATTACAGGCAAGAACTAAGGAAAATATCACTTCATGCACATTCATTCTCTCTCTCTCTCTCTCTCTCTCTCTCTCTCTCTCTCTCTCGTGTGTACTGACTAAAAATTTGAAAATTATTTTATATTGTGACTTGAATAAAATACAAATAATGGAATGAATAACAAAGCTGGTGACAAAAATAGGCACCATCTGCAAAATTTTGGCAAAAATAAATAACGTGGTTGAACATGAACAAACTCCTCCTCCCAAGGTGATGGTCATAAAGCTGATGAGGCTCCAAACTTCCTCCATTACCTTACCTGCTACTATGATCCTGAAAATGAATCTGGGTAGCATGCCAGGTTTTCACTCTGCCCATGAAAATATTTACCATAAGTTTAACTATGTGAATTTATTCTCAAAACAAAACAACTACAATTATCATCTGATGATACCAAATAGTCTTGCTGTTTAAACCAACTCATGAATTATGTGTACAAAATCGACAAATAACAAATGTTCAATATACCCACAATTTAGTTACACTCAGTTTTGATATACATATTTACACCTGTAATATGCCTCAAGGTAGTAGTCTGATAGGCACTGCCTTATGCTACTAGAATTTCACTTTATCTAGTAAGGACAGGTACGACACCCCTCCGTACACTTGGATACCCTGAATTTGCGAAGGTTATCCCTAACCTTAATTACACAAACATTTCCTCTTCCGACTGGTGCCGTGAATCCTCCCAGCTTCCACTATTAATTTACACAGGTTGGTCTGGCCGCTAACGTCATTCCAAGACATTAACATACATGAATTGCCTCTTTGGGTCACAGATGTGTGTAAGTACATAGTTATGAATGCCATTCTTCAAAGTGATGATTTTGTATTGATGAGATTGCTGTCCCTTTCTTGATCTCCTTTGCATGAACAAACACTATACTGTGTAAATCTATCCAAACAACTTCACAATGTAGAATCAGTGAACAATGAATGCCATGTTGAATCAATGACCAAGCAATGAACACTTAGCCTGCTGTTTCATCTAGCAGTAATAAGTTCTGTGTGTAATAAGACATTACTTCCAGATTATACATATAAACCACCATGCTCTGTACATTCTCCCAGAGAATGAATGAGCAAATGAATACCATAAGTTATGAATTTCAATATGATCCATATTGACAATTGATTCCTATCGAAGGGTAGGTAAGGGTCCACCTATTCAATACCATTAGCTTGTATATTGTTTTATGAAACTGGAACTAGTTTTGACTCCGTATATATTGGGTCATTTTCAACCACGTTCCATTTGGAAGACATATGTACACATATAACCAATAATAAATTAAACAGTCTGGTATGTCACAATTTACTACCTTAATTTAAAACATTGATGAAATCTGAACAACACATCCAAATTTGAAACCAAATGACACATCAAAACTGTTCTGGATGATGCGGAACTATGTCGTTGCTCCTACAGCAACCAAATGTTCCTGAGTTGATCTGGGATTTGGCATCCCAGTCTGTATAGATGAGCAACTTGATTTATAATTTATGTTTGTTCAATAGTAAAATGGGTAATGACTTGTATGTAGCTTGAAGGGGAACATTCGTAACTTGAATAGGTATTCCTTTTCATCATATGTAGTGATCTATTGTTTAATTTGGTTTGAAGTGAATGTCTGAAAAGAAATAATCTGAAGTAAATTATTGAGAAAAGAAGGGAAGCTAGAAGATCGAGATTAATATATAGCTATATGAGAGACACCCCTATGTTCTTCATTAGTTGCATGCACCTGATATGGACACCAACACCAGATTGACTGTTGAGAGGGAGCAGCTTATGATGGCAGGGGTTGGAGGAGGGATGTGTGAGGAGGGGCAGGTAGGTAGGTTTGAACTGATTTCCATTTATACTTTGTGTATATAGGAATGATTACATCAAACAGAATATTATATTTTTCATTTATTTCATTAATACTATGGTTAGGGTTCAAGTACTGTTCTAAATTAATGTAACAGTTTTCCAGTAGTTCTCCAATAGTACAATCCAAAATGATTCTCTCCATCCCCAGTCCCATAAAAAAAAAGCATCATTCTATAGTATGGTAAATAGAACATTCACCATTCCCTTATCCAAAAGAGACCTTCAAAATGAACTTAATGTTATACGATCAGTAGCTAAATCAAACGGGTATAATGCACGGTTTATCAATAAAATTATCAACACAACTAACAGACGTCAAATTTCTACTTTAAACAGAGAAACAGTAGAAAAAAACCATATTCCTCCTTCACATTCAATAATATAAACATACACCAAATGACTAATATTTTCAAGAAACATAACCAACAAATAGCTTTTTTTAAAAATAACAATTTTTCCAGCTTCTTTAATACACGTAATATCAATCAAACTAATAAGTTTTATCAATCAGGTATCTACAAACTGCAGTGCAATAGCTGTGACAGTACATACAGGGTGGCACATGAAATGTCATACAATGGAAATTGTTTATAGAAAGTGTAATGTACAACATACTGAATACAAAATGGCATTACAACATTCACTGACATGTGCATGGTTAGTCCGTGTGCGGGACATGTTCAATATGTCCACCTTCTCGGTGTACAGCAGCTTCGAGACGAACCTGCATGTTCGTGATCACTTTACGACACAAGTCCTCACTCAACCCCCAGAAGAAAGTTACAATGGCCGCTTGCAATTGCTGTACATTTTCTGGTTTATGGCGGTAGATTGTCTCCTTCAAATATCCCCCAGGAAGAAGTCACAGGGATTGAGATCAGGGCTCACTCTGAAAACGCTCGGGATATCGATGGGACATAACACGGGGCCCGAAATGCTCATTCAGGAAGTCCAGAACAACATTTGCTGTGTGCGGACGAGCTCCATCTTTCATGAACCATTGCGTCTCTATCGGTAGTCGTGATTGCAAACAGTTCTGGAAGGAAACTGTTTGTTAACATGTCCAAGTAACGTGCACTATTGACTGTGTCATTAAAAAAGATTGGCCCTATAATTCCATGACTGGAAATTGCAGCCCACACACACCACGACTTTCAACCTCGTGCACAGTAGCAAGCCGTTCCTTCGCCCAAAACCAGACATTCTGTTTGTTCACTGCACCATTGAGATAGACGTGTGCTTCATCACTGAGCCATGTGTTGTGCAATACGGGATCACCTTCTGCAATAGCCCATGCAGTGAACTGTACTCACCGTTGCTTGTCAAGCGCCGTTAGTTTATGACCTGTTGTCATTTTGTATGGAAACACGTCAAGGTCGGACTGCAGTATTCTCTGAATTGACTGACGAGAGATGCCCAACTGAACACATGCAGTCCTGGTGGATTTGGAGGGCCTCCGAGGCACAGCCGCTCTCACAGCAGCAACATTCTCCGGTGAGCGTACCGGCTTGAGGCGGGGCCGTTTTCTCTCCAGTATGTTGCCTTCTTTTTCAAATTGCCTGGCCTCTCTGTATACCGTCTGCCAACAAGGAGCCCACCGAGTACGGAAATGAACACGAACCTTTCCTGGGTCCGATCTACGCTCTTTGTTTCCGCATAAAACAACACTATCTTCACCGTATATCATATTATAACTAATAAATCAAGATACTATCTTCACCTTCTGTTCACGCGTCAATCTCCCTTTGTCTGTCATGCTGTATAACTGGCAGCCGGTACGCATGCATGACATGTGGTGCTGCCTATCGGATCACGCATGAAATAAGGTTTCTGTTCACAAAAGGACATGGTTGTGAGCCCAGGTTTACACATTTTATAAAACATTTCCGATGTATGACATTTTGTGCGCCATCCTGTATATAGGACAATACACATTTATAAAACATTTCCGATGTATGACATTTTGTGCGCCATCCTGTATATAGGACAAACAGGACATAATTTTTCAATAAGATACATGGAACATGTCAATGCTCAAGATATAATCGATTCTCTGCCATGGCACAACATATGACAGACTTAAAACATAATTTTATGTCAATTGACCAAGATCTAAGCATATTAAAAGTGGATAAGAAGGGCACCATGCTCAACATATTGGAGAACCACCCGCCCCTCCTCACATACTTCTCCTCCAACCCCTCTCAGCAGTAAATCTGGTGTTGGTGTCCATATCAGGTGCACGCAGCTTGCGAAGAACATAGGGATGAGTCTCATATAGCTATATATTAATCTCAATCTTCTAGCTTCCCTTCTTTTCTCAATTATTTACTTCAAATTATTTATTTTCAGACATTCACTTCAAACCAAATTAAACAATAGATCACTACATCTGATGAAAAGGAATACCTATTCAAGTTATGAATGTTCCCCTTCAAGCTACCTACAAGTCATTACCTATATTACTATTAAACAAACATAAATTATCAATCAAGTTGCTCGTCTATTCAGATAGGGATGCCAACTCCCAGATCAACTCAGGAACATTTGGTTGCTGTTGGAGCGATGACATAGTTCGGCATCAACCACAGCAGTTTTGATGTGTCATTTGGTTTCAAGTTTGGATGTGTTGTTCAGACTTCATCAATGTTTAAAATTTAAGATTATAAATTGTGACATACCAGATTGTTTAATTTATTATTGGTTATATGTGTACATATGTCTTCCAATTGGAGCGTGGCTGAAGATGACCCAATATATTGAACCATCCTGTTCATGGGACAATTGTATTAATTTTAGTATTGGATATTGGAATCACACAAGGCCACCCACGAAGCCAGTGTCTTACAGTAAATGTCATAAAGAAGTCCAGAAGAAGCGTTCTTGTGTGAAGTGAGCGCGAGCGTCATTATGAGAAATCTCCAGAAACTCATTAAAAGGAGTTATGTCCCAAGCCAAGCCTCTTGATGAAGATTGGGGACGCTTCCCAGATCCCGGCAAAACTTATATTAGGAGGGAAGTAAGAATTAAATTAATATCTTTGGTTACGGAAGAGTTGCATTGGATTTGAGACAAGAATTGCAACCTGTATAATTTCTGCTTTATTTTGATATGCATTAGGGCTGCATTCATAAATGCATTCGTTAATTAGAGCTCATGATATACTTTATGCGGGAAAAACTTCGCGGGCGCGCGCAGATTGCACGCGATCAAGCGGCTTGATGGCGCTATACGGGATTATAAAATAAGGCCGCCTGGCATATCAGAGTCATTCTTGGACCAGAAGGCCGCTTGAACGAGTCGTCATACTGCGTGTTGGTACTGAGAACAACGCTTTGTCTTCGAGCTGCACAGACTACGAGTACTGCAATATCTGCGAGGAATTACCCCAGCATCAAGTCAGAACGAGTGTTCGACATCATCATTGCGAGGAAGCCACAACCAGGAGCTGAAGCCAACACGACAACGGGCATCGATCCAGGAACGTTGGGAGCACCTGATCAGCACGACGCCGAAGGGGACCTCTTCCAACTACCTAGGGAGCTGTACGAAGGAGCCACACAAGAAAGAATGTCTCCAAGTGGTCAACAGTATCTGATGCCAGCGCCGCAGTCTATCATGATGGGGTAGATTCAGTGGTCCACAGGGAGGGCCGCTCCGTTATGTCATCGATAACATAAGGTCAGAGCTTTCCAATTCTGTTTCAAGCATGTCATTTAAATTTAGATAGGGATATGGGGGCCGTCAGTCAACAGATTAGTTATGGTAGGAAAATTTTCCTTGTAATTTAGAGCCAGGCCTCAAGCTCGAACCCCGTACGTTAAGGTAGATGATATTTGTAGATTCCTTGTTAGCGTGTGTATTTCATTTCGATTGTATTATTGTAACGTACGTGTGTTTTTATGGGTCTGATCGAACTCCTTTGGTCATAGGAGGTTATTCTAACAGATAGGCACTTTTTATATCGCATTTAGGCATTTGTTTCTGCAGACGTAGATACGTATAGTTGAGACCAAGACGTAACCTGTAACTCACCCAGCTTCACTAATAGAGCGAGCGAGTCCGAATATTTGAGAGATATGAGCCCATGAGAGGCAGAAGTAAGAGTTGCGATTGATATGAGAGAGCCCAGCACAATTTAGAGTATATTGGATGTATTTGGAGATGCCTAGTATGGCCATGTGACTATCGCTTAATGATTAGTGTTTTTGTAGCACCAAGGTTGAGCCCATGAGAGGCGGAAGGAAGATTTGCGATACTGCTGGTGATATTAAGACGAGGGCAGATAGCCCAGGTGTATTTAAAAGAGGGCTTTTAGCAGCAGATTACGTGAGGTGTTTCTTTTGAAAGGCGAGATTTTTTGACTGCCGCACAGATGAGCTCATAAATTAGGGGGACTGCCGCTAGTGAAGTGGTGAGGGTGAAGGTCGTTGAGCTTGACGTCACAGGCTTGAGAATTGGTTTTTGTCGTCTGCAGCTTGTCAAGTGTGCGAAAGGGAGGAGGACCTTGATGTTTTGAAAGCAGGGAGAGATCTTTTTTATGTCCTATTTGTTTTACGTAAAATTTTAACACTGGCCCGTTTGATACTGACACGCGTGTATATGTTGATTGTGTCCTTTTTATATGGTTTGCATAGGTATCTTTGACGCCTTACTCGTCATGGGACTAGGGTTCGTGACCGAGTCAGGTCATTGTACATTTTGTGGTGATTTTTGTTTGCACCGGGGTTCGGCGGTACGAGGCATAGTAAATTTTATGGGAGTCATTCAATAATGTGTATTTCAGCAGATATCCGTTTTTCTTGAGTTCGTTACTTACACAATGGTAACATGCTTGTTACAGAACAGCTGTTTTTGTGAAGGCAGTGAACTGGCTGTCATCGGCTCAGCGTTATTTTACCCTATCATAATGAAAAGCTCTTTCATTTGTAAATAATTCAATTTTATGTAATAAATCCCTATTTGTTAAACTTTGAATGCAGTGATGTTTCTGTTAGATATTTTATTTTATTTTAATTTAACCGACTCTTACCTGATTTGTCACATATCCTCGTGTTTATCTTTTGTTGCCCCGTTATACCCCTGTTATCCCTGAGAAGAACGCTTATCCGGCTGAGTGAAGAGGATTATGTTCAGGTAAGACTATGTGCACCAGCTCACGTCTGTAAGAGTTCTTTCACTACTGTACTCTGGGTTCGAGAACGGCTTTCGCCTGGCCGGAACTTCAGGGTCCAGTAGGGCACAATATATGGGGTCGAAACTAGTCCCAGTTTTATAAGGCAATATACAAGCTAATTGTATTGAATAGGTGGACCCTTCTCTACCCTCTGATAGCAAATTTATACCATGTAGCGTCTTCCACAGAATGCACACAGAGAAGGCTTGTAATGTCCTCATAATGAATATTGTTGCACGCGCGCATATATACAGTATATCTAGTCCAGCTCCACATGATTGTAGCATCTCCAAAATTTTGCTGGTAGCAACACTCTCCCGGACACATCTTTTATCGTCTCTCAGTCAACACAACCTCGTTCAAAATCAGAACCTCTGGATTGGCTACCGAGCGGCTGATAAGAAAATTAGCGCTCTCTTGTGTTCATCCACATTGATGAATTACAGTCTTCAGCCTATACTTCCCAACTGTATCCTGGGTTTTCAAGCCACTTGTTGCAACACTTTCAACCGACTAATGATATACAGTATTCACTGTTTCCCATGTTGCACAATCTTGAGCAATCTTCACTGCTATGCCCCATGTACAGACACTTACCCAAATTGAAATTTATACAAAATATAATGTTATACATATTCAATATTACTTAACTACAAATTATTCTTATAACACTATGTTCTTACATCTTAATCTAACCAACTCACATGGTATTCACTACTTTATATTTTAAATTATTTTACAAAGCTTTCCTAACCTAAAATCGGGATATTGTACTTGTGTACAGTTACAATATCTTTATATGAACAAAGTCGTGTATTCCTGTTTGGCACATAATTATTACATTGCAGTATCAGAACATGGCATGAGACAGTATGAAATAAACAGTAACAACAAGTAATAGAAGTGTTACTTATAATAATTAATTGCATTATTTTCACATTTGAAAGAAGCCATCTTGAAATAAAGGTGTGTAAATTATACGAGAAAAAAATACAGGATACACTATGTGTTGTAGCAATGCACCTTTTTGCAACATACTTACGGTTATACAGCATATATACTTCTTTAAATGTTTGAAGTCCCAGGAAGCTTCATCAGTATTTTTGCAATGTTTGTTAACCTAAATGAATAGGAATATCACACATTTTTAGCACATACAGAATTATGCAAACTTTAAAACCAGCCATATAACTTGTATTTACTGGTAGTCTGCCACAGATCACTCATTTTCTTCATAAAACATGATGGCAAACATGCTCTGGGAACTATTAATAGTCACATAACAATCGTGGGGATTGGCAGCTGATTCCAAAAGAGTTTTTCATTGTATGCTTTTTTTCATACTGGGAAATTTGCTTTTTGTTTTTATGGCTTTTACTGTTATGTTGTACACATTGTCACAGAAAATCAGCTTTCAGCAGAAATTTATTGTTGAATTATAACAATTGTTCTTTTGAAGTTTACGACTAATTCAAAGTCATTGAAAATGCAAAAATGACTTGAGTATGAAAATATAAAGTAGGTGCTTCCAAAGGGTGGTGTGATAATTACCTGGGTAAATACAGTATTTCCAGGCATTCCATCCTCTTAGTTATAAGCTAATGTGTCTAATATTATCTTTACATAATGTACAATTACTATTATTAGCCTTTTTATTTAATGTTTTTAATATCTCCCCTTTTCTCTTGTGCAATGTTTGTATAATATGTTCAGTTAGTTTGCTTCGTTTCTAAATTAACATGACATAATAATCAGATTTTCATACTGTGGTTTTTCTTTTTCTTTATATCGGCTTATTTTGGTGTCGTTCACAAACAAGAAAATCTGTCGGCTGTGTGTTTCACGTGTATTTCAGGGTGCATGTTTTCAGGTATTACACTCTTAAGAGTTTTACTGGACTTTGTCTCTCCTGGAAAGTTGAAGATTTTTAGAGAAATTAGCTCACACTAAGCCCCTGATTTGTTCAACCTGTGAAAGTCAACTTTTTCTTGTTGCAGGATGAGGCTGGTGTGGAGGTCATAATAGGTGTTTCACTAACTGGCATAGTTGTTGGGTATGAGAATACATCCAAATTCTACAGGTTTGTATGAAATTTAGATACAGTACATATAATAATTTAATGTGTGTTTCTGATGTAATGAGTAATTTTATTTTAGTTGTTACCGAGCTCGATAGGTGCAGTCGCTTAAGTGCGGTCAGTATCCAGTATTCGGGAGATAGTGGGTTTGAATCCCACTGTCGGCAGCCCTGAAGATGGTTTCCCATTTTCACACCAGGCAAATGCTGGGGCTGTACCTTAATTAAGGCCACGGCTGCTTCCTTCCCATTCCTAGGCCTTTCCTGTCCCATCGTCGCCATAAAACCTATCTGTGTCGGTGCGACGTAAAGCAACTTGTAAAAAAAAAAAAAAAAAAATTAAATTAGTTGTTGGAAGTATAGGTGTTTTATCTGCTAGCCCACAGTATAAGACAGTATAAGGTTGCATATCTGCCTCCTATCCATATGCCTTGGGAGTAATTTTTGTCTCATCCAACGATTTAAATCCTGGATTAGGTGGTAGAATAGGGTTCACTCAGCCTTATGAGGTAAACTGAGAAGCTTTCTGATAAGACTGGCAACAGATTCAGTCTAGAAAGCCAACCAGTGCAGCTGAGGATATTTTCACACTAACTGTGTTCCACAACAGTGTCACTGGGCAGTAATTCCCTTACCATGCCAAGGCCCTGGGCTTTATACACCAAGGTTTTGTTTTTATTGTTGTTCATCTGACGTCACAGTGGTAGGTCTCACATTCCATCTCCTGTTCATGAGTAGTAGTCGGTTGAAGCCGTCTTTCTTGAATTGGTTTCCAATTTTATTTAGGTGGCTGATGGTACTGAAGGTCTTCAGCGTCTGGTAGACAGAATCGTAGAAGAAGGTGATAAACTTGGCCTCAAAATTAACACTGACAAGACCAAGGTGATGGCCATTTCCAGAACTCGTAACATGCACATCCTTATTACCATTTATGGAGAACCAGTTGAACAAGTGTGGAAGCTTAAGTACCTTGGCAGCTGGATTACTGCGACTTAGACATGAATTTAGGGATCCATGTACGAATAGAAATGGCTCGTGTTAGCTTTCTGGAAATGAGGAATCTACTGTGTGACAGAAGCCTCAGCTTGGAGACACATCACAACTTTGTCAGATG
This sequence comes from Anabrus simplex, assembly GCF_040414725.1. NCBI lineage: Eukaryota > Metazoa > Arthropoda > Insecta > Orthoptera > Tettigoniidae > Anabrus > Anabrus simplex. The sequence goes on from NC_090266.1 coordinate 984,301,235, forward strand.
CTATGTATATAAAGTGTTTCTGTATGGTGCTGAAACGTGGACTCTGAAATGTAACACCATTAAGAGAATAAATGCCTTTGAGATGTGAGTGTTCCGAAGGACGTTACGGATGTCGTGGACTGACCACGTCACCAGTGCTGCCGTACTCAAACATATGAAGAAGGAACATATGTTGATGTGTACAATCAAGAAAAGAAATTCAGACTACCTTCAGCATATTACGAGGAATGAAAATTACAACCTACTTAAATTGATCATGCATGGAAAAATTGGTGGACATTGGGGTCGCGGTCGGAGGAAACACTCTCGGCTGAGGAATCATACAGACTTCACTGTGAGTGAGGTCAACCTTCAGTAATGGAGAAAGCACTAAAACAACATCAACAACAAGAAGAAGAGGGGGTGTGGTTGAATTAGGTTGAAAGAACCGGCAGCTAAATGTCAATTCATCCAGAACATGCCACTCATCGTTATCAATTTTTTTGAGATTTTATATGTACCTTAGTGAATGACTTCCTATGAAATTTTATTGAAATCCTTGAATTTGATGAGCAAAAATATAAATATTGTTGTAAATTGTGGCTGCATTTCAACAGTTGAAAAAATTATAAATAATGCCACAATTTCCGATCTAATCAATGGATATTCATGAAACTTACACTATTACTGAGATTAATATCAAAGATTGTAAATATCAAAATTTGTAATTACTGTTACATTTTAGACCTTTTAGATGCATTTCTGTGCATTTACTGTTAATTAATTTCTTTCTAAAAGTGTTGCTCGCCGGGCTGAGTGGCTCAGACAGTTCAGGCACTGGCCTTCTGACCCCAACCTGGCAGGTTCGATCCTGGCTCAGTCCGGTGGTATTTGAAGGTGCTCAAATACGACAGCCTCATGTCGGTAGATTTACTGGCACGTAAAAGAACTCCTGTGGGACTAAATTCCAGCACCACGGTGTCTCCGAAAACTGTAAAAGTAGTTAGTGGGACATAAAGCAAATACCATTATTATTATTATTATTATTATTATTATTATAATAATAATGTTATTTGTTTTACGTCCCACTAACTACTTTTTAAGGTCTTCGGAGACGCCGAGGTGCCGGAATTTAGTCCCGCAGGAGTTCTTTTACGTGCCAGTAAATCTACCGACACGGAGCTGTCGTATTTGAGCACCTTCAAATACCACCGTACTGAGCCAGGATCGAACCTGCCAAGTTGGGGTTAGAAGGCCAGCGCCTTAACCGTCTGAGCCACTCAGCCCGGCATTATTATTATTATTATTATTATTATTATTATTATTATTAAAAGTGTTGCAACGTAGGGAAGGCTGAAAATGATATATTGTAATTAGACTACAGTAAAATATGCGCAGTCATTGAGCTAAAATGCTCACCTCAAAGAACTCGTAAACTGTTAAAGATATTGAAAATCTGTTTTCACTTTCATTTATTTTACCAAGGGGCTGATAATCAGATCAGCAGTACGTTTGCAGTGTGTCAGTATCTTCCAAGATAACAGTACCAACATTCTTTTTTTTTTAAATGGAGCTACCGAGCTAGTTGGGCTTCCAGTAAGGGTCACGCAGCTGTGAGCTTGCATTCGGAAAATAGTGGGTTCAAACTCCACTGCCAGCAGCCCTGAAGATGGTTTTCTGTGGTTTCCCATTTTCACACCAGACAAATGCTGGGGCTGTACTTTATTTATTTATTTATTTATTTGTTTGTTTGTTTGTTTGTTTGTTTGTTTGTTTGTTTGTTTATTCAGGATCAGCAACAGCATATGTACAATAGGTATTAATCTAAAATGAATGATATAGGCCATAAATATTTACAAAGGACACACACACATACATACACAATAAAAACTGTACATTCCTTTATAATACATATTTACATAAACAACAACATAAACAAAGGAAAATACATTTAAATACAAGACAAGAAACAGGAAAGAACAAGAAGGAATACCGGTATCAAGTTATATGACAGATATCATGACAGAAGGAAGGAAACAATATGAAGATGTCTAGGTTCTTGTTGATAGATAAGGTATTAAACATTGCTAGAATACGTACAGAAAAGGACCTTTTTAATGAGAGAAAGCTGGGAGTAAGGAATATGGAATAAGTTCTTAATTCTCGTACTACGGAATGGGACATGGAGTGGGAAAAAAGGAAACTAATACTGGAGACCTAAATAAACCAATAACGGTTTGTATAGCAACTTTACGTCGGCCAATTTCCTCTGGGCAGAAAGAGTTTTGAGTTTTAGTTCCCCAAGTACTTCATTAGTGCTTAAGTTGCGACAGGCAGGGAACCTGGCTCTGACGATGGCACAGAAAAAAGATTGTACACAGTCAAGGTGGCTGAGATTTGAAGCAGAAATGGACCAGACTGCAAAGACGTATTGAACAATCGGTAAGATACAGGAAACATAGAATGCTCTTGAGTACATTTACATGTGCGATGTCAGAAAACCTGTAGAGTAAACCATGGAGTGATGTAGCACATGAGGTGACCCTGTTTATGTGCGAGACAAACAACAATTTGTTGTACTGTCAACATGCACTCTTAAGTCTTCTTGACTATTAACACATTCACGCCCGTATCCGAGTTATTGCCTATCCCTTTCAGACCTGCAAGGAAACTGGAGGCGTGAATTTTTGTTTGTATGTCAAAAACTGACTAAAATGCTCCTCAATACACATATTGATAGTTTATTTTACAAAATAAAAACTAACATCCGAAAAAAAGGACCCACACAATTGTGCGTATCAAAATTCAAAACCTCGTTGTATCACATACGATGATGTATCTTCAAAATTTACGTTCACTAACCAATGTACACACTTCATTGAATATATTCCGGTATTCAGTAAAGCTTCTAGATTAATATAAACGCAATAAATAAATACTTACTTTTGGCACTACTGCTTCTCGCCATCTCGCCTATCAACTGTGCTTTTTAAACTCTTCTTCCTTCGCCCTGGTGGTCAAGCGCATACTAAAAACAATTGAAATAGACGCCTCGTGTCCCGCACAATCACTGCAGTCCGGTCTAGCGCCGAAAAAACATCAAATACGGTCAGGGATAAACAAAATACGAACCCGCACAATTGTGCGTACTCGGTCTGAAAGGGCTATAGCGCATCGCCATGCTGTGGACCGTATCCGAGTTAGCCCAGATAATCGCAACCTTGAACTCGAGCCATTCCTACGCAGCTGGGATCTATTTTTGTCACAAATATGTGCGAGAGAGATGAAAGTAATACCCTTATGAATGTTTCTACTCACCGAAAACCACATGGCCACGGCGATTTTCCCTTCCAATGCACTTTCTTTGTTTTGTTTCTGAAAGTAGCCTAGCGCTCGCACAACCAGCTGCGTAGTTGGTTTGTGATTGCACAAGCATGTGTATAGTCGCGTTCTGAAGTATAACTATGACATGCAGGGACAATATAAATGATGCAAGTGATGCGAATTTACAAAGCACAGTGTTTCAGCTGCTTGAAAATTATCTTGGCTAGGGGTATACAGTCTATATGGACAATTATTACGAATAGAGTTTGACTCGCGAAACAATTACGGGAACAGAACACTGCCGTTTGTGGAACAATACGGTCGAATAGGGGTGTACCAAAAGATCTAAAGGAACACCAGGCAATTCTCAAACGGGGTAAAAAGTGAACCCGACATACAAGTACAGTCACCTCTCTCCGAAATCTCAGCTCCAAGTCAACGTCCTGCAATTTTGCCGCCAAAAAGGGCACCGGCCAAGGATCCATCATTTAGGTTAGATGGGAAGAGAAAAGATTATATTCTCTTAAAGTTTCCACCATCCAATATAGACAAGTTCCCCTGAAGAAGGTGCAAAGTGTGCTTCAAAAATAAAATTATTAGTGAAACACGCTATTTTTGGAAATGTTTAGTGTTCCCATTCACCCAGGAAAGTGTGACATTACCTACCACACCCTACAGAGATACTAGAGGACTTCATTAAGGTATGTGGGAAATTTTATTTCCATATCTTGTTCCGTTTAGAACTTATTGTGAAAAGAATTCGTTGTTGTTTGCTTGCCACTAACAGCTGGAATAGCTGGGCCAGCCCTTTAAATAGCCGCTCAGATGATGGGCGTGAATGTGTTAACAGTTGTAATTGGTTGGTTCAGTAGGTGATATTCTTGTAGTACGGGGGATTTGCGAAGTGTGAACTAAGTGGTGGAACACTTGGAGTGATGAGGTTTAAGGCACCATGTAGTACACCAAGGTGACATCGAATCAAGTGCATTTTGCAAAATGGATTGTACGTGTGGGAGAATCGATCTGCTTGAAGATTTTACATTCATCTGCAAAGAGAAGGATTTCACCTGAATGATGGGAAACAGTATTGATAAGATCATCAGTAAACAGGGCAAAAAGAAGAGGACTTAGTACACTGCCCTGTGGGACACCAGAGAGGGTGTTGGTGGGAAAAGAACTGCATCCATCAAGTACCATACACTGTAGTCTTTCACTCAGAAAGCTATTAATGAGAGCTAGGAGACTACCATGCACGTTAAACCGTTCAGAAAGTTTATGTGCAGGAAGCACATGATCCACGGTATCAAAGGCCTTTGTGATGTCAATATAGCATACATCAAGTTGAGAACCCACGTGAATGGCACAGGGGGCATGATGGAGGAGGATAGCCAAGTTAGTTACGCAGGAGCTTCCAGGAAGTAAACCATGCTGCTGGAGGGGGTATGTAGGGAATTGTAAATGAAAACAAACACTGGTGGATGATCTTTTCACAAATGATAGATAAGGAGGTATACTAGAGACCGGGCGATAATTTGTGGTATCTGACCGCTTTCCACCTTTAAGAACGGGTGTGATATAAGCAAGCTTCCAGGAGCTTGGAAAGCAGCTGATTTAGAAGCACCAATTGAATATCACGCTAATAGGGTATGAAAGAGCTACTGGTGTACTTTTAAGGAAGATAGGACTGAGATCATCAGGACCAGTGCATTTGTTTTCTGACAGAAACGAAAGTATGGAGTACACTTCAGAATCAGTGATAGAAATATTACTGAGGCTATGGGAAGTAACAGGTTTGATTTTAGGAAAATCGGCATACTGAGCAGTTTTAACAAAATTAGAGGTAAAATATTCATTGAACAGTCCAGGTCTAGTTGCTACACTGGCTACAGAACGGTCCTAAGTTACTACTTCCGGTGTTCGTTTGTTGTCTCTTCTGTTATTTATAAGTGACCAGAACGTTTTACTGTTGTGTCTTATTTCAGACAGGCTGCATTTATTCTGAGTAATCCCGCCTTAATAAATACTTGTGGTGTTTGCGAAGGTCAGAGAATATTTTATAATTTCTCTCGGAGGGCGCATTCTTCCTTTGTCTCCAGGCTTACAATTTAATAAGTTCAGCACTTTTAGTATCACTCTTCTTCCATGGGAGGCATTTTCTAGACATCGAACGAGTAGCAACGAGGTCATGGATCACAGCAAGGGTTCATTCATAAAATAAGTCCATGCCACACAGGCACAGAGCTCTTAAGGACAGGTCGATGACGTCTCGGAGCATGGGGAGGGTTGAGAATTTAAGTTACTTCAACGGACTTGTGGTCGGAGTTAAAAATATCTCGTCCCACAAAAACAGATGAGGGCTCATTATAAGAAAGCAGGTAGTCAAGAAGACTATTTCCGTAGGTGTTTTCCAAGACATGCTGTTTGAAATTCAGTCCAGTAATATAGTGGTCCAGATACCATTTGTCTAGGTTATTAGAAAGCTGACCTAATGAAGGGCAAATCCAGGAGACGGACAAATTAAGGTCTCCTAGTATGACAGTGTTATCTTTGGAATGATTGGCTTTAAGCACAGAGAAAAGAAAAGCTTCAGAATAGTTGAGATAAGAATGAGGTGGTCTACAGAAACATGCAAATAGATATTTTATGTTGTGAAATGTAACTTCAACCCATACAGCTTCACAGTCATTCATCAGGTCGGAGCGTAGGGTCGCATTCTATTTAGATTTGACAGCGATTAAAACATCCCCTCCATGGGATCCTGTTCTGCGATTGGCTCTGAATAAGGAAAACTCTGTAGAGAGTGGGATTTCAGAGTCTAATACAAAATCCGTCAACCAATTTTCACGTAAGGCGATGACATCGAATGCAGCTAATTCTTGAACATGAAGTTCACAGTCTACAATCTTATTTTTTATGGACTTGATATTCTGATAATACACAGAGAACTGATTATTCGTTCTAGGCCTAGGGTTTATTTGTACATCGCCAGCCAGCAGTAACAGTGTTAGTAAGAAACTTAACTGGGACCAGTGTACATGACAGCGTAATTTCAAAGAATCATGAGTCGATGTTGGGACCGTAAGAAAACAAGACAGATTAACCGTCAGTAAGGAAGGAAAATAAAACTTACGATCCATAATTAACCAGTGGGTGAGGGAAGTTTCCACGTTCCATTGCGTACCTGCAGGCAGATCGCTCATGACAGTTGAACAAGCCATCCCCGCAGCGTGGGTAAACTGGTCACAGTTGAACCACGTGGTGCACAAACACAAACTCACTGATTTCATCATTAGATCATCACAGATTGGCTACTCACTGTACTCACATCACCACTAAATTCCTCTGAAGAAATTACAACACAATTCAAAATACTAAATCCTCGATTAACCACACATATTACTAAAGTAGCACAGAGGTTACCCACACTGAGACATTCACTCGCCACCATTTTTATAACTGTAACAGTTAACACTATTAGCTACCATCCTTGGAGGCCTGTGTTCGATTCCCAGTACTCCCAGAAATTTAGGTCACAGCCATTTCCTTCCTACTCCTATCTCTTTCCTGTTCCATCATTACCATAAAGCAAATTGTTAAAAGATAAATACATTAAAAAATAGATCTAATTAAACTGTTTTCTACACATCACGTAAGAGTAATGGTCATTATAAATTCAGAGGTGCGACTGTTTTCAAAATCTGGTAAGTATTTCTTGAGAAAAATGGAATGTCTTAGAGTATGCTTCCTTCTCCAGCTTTTAGCTGCCCTATTCGAATGAATCACTAAACAGGCAGCCAAAACATGCACTACATACGGATCATCATGAGCTGTTGATAACATAGTTCCTTTATGTTCTTCTGACAGCCAAGGAAGCGTTTACTGGACTTCTGTGTTAGAACGGGATTAGCAGTTGCTAATGCATTCTTCAAGCATAAGCATGTAGGATAGTTGAGGCACCAGTTCTGCAACAGACTATATCACAAGTTTCTTCAAATTCAAAAAATATAATAGAATGTTTGGGTATTCTTAGGATTTTTCAATGATACAAAACACTTCCTGAATAGAGAAATTGAAGTCCTTCTGCAGATGGATAAGGGTAGAAAATCTTCAGCACAAGGAAATTACACAGAAGTACATGAATATGATCGGTGAAAAGCTGCGAAGACTAGGCAGGTTCATAATATAGAAAGAGAATAGGTGGCATACAGGGGTACTATAGTAGAAATGGCAAGGGAATGCCTAGGAACACATATGTGTGAAGATGGGGAAAAGCATCATCTTGGTGGATAAGGCATATAAAAAATGGCTTCAAACATGAACTGATATAGATAGGCAGTTATACGTAGATGAATGAAAACAGAGCGAAACAGATTATCTTAGAGTCTAGGAATAAATAATGGGAAGATTTTGGTAGTAACGTGTGAAAGATGGTCAGGTAGACCTTTCTGGACTGTAATAAAGAATCTTTGAAATGAAGGGAAAAGGGAAATTAATATTTATTGGATAAATCAAGTGAACTCATTGTAGACTGTCAATTGTAGTCCCAAAGAATGGTGTTTATGGTGAGGAGAACAATGATGGCAGTAATCTTATGCTCAAGGAAGTGGAAAGGATGGTAAATAAACTACATTGTCATAAAGCAACAGGAATAGATGAAATTAGATCTGAAGTGGTAAAGGCAGGATGAAATGGCTTCACACAGTAATAGGAATAGTGTGGAATGTGAGTAAGGTACCTTCTGATTGAATGAAAGCTGTAATTGCACCTATCTGTAAGGAAGGGAGTAGAAAGTATTGCAACAACTCAACTATCTAGATATTTCATGGATCATTATGCCAGACACACCATGTGTACTATATTAACAGGCAGTTTGGAAATGAAGGTGGGATCAGTGTTGGAAAGTAACTTGGATGGAAACCATGTGCTTCCAGACCACAGAGGGGCTGTCAGGACCAGATTTTCAGTATGTGTCAGACAGTTGAAAAATTATTTGAGAGGAAAGGACAGTTATGTTTATGTTTTGTAGATCAAGAGGAGGCATATGACAGTGCCAAGGGAAAAATATTAGTCACACTAGGGGATTATGGGATCAAAGGCATTTATGTTGGCAATTGGAATGCAGTGAGAATGATGCTGGAATGAGATTTTTGTTCTAAGTAGTGCTGGGATAGGAGGCAGCCCTCTGACCGATTGAATCGGTTGTAGCAATTCTCTGGTACTACTGTGGAGGATGGCAGGGGTATGAGGAGAATGGCAGAGGAAACAGAGTGAACATGCTCTGCTCTTTCAGACATTCAGTTGCTGCATGTGGTGGGTGAACTTTCTGGCACTACATACTTGACTGTGTAGGTAATGCCATGAGAACCATCAGTTGTTCAGAACTTTTTTTTAATGCAGAAGGCGATCGGAAGAAATCTGTCAAATGCAGATGATGGGTTCAAAATTTTGCAATGGGAGGTAGCACAACTATGTTATTAGATCATGTACAAAGAAATCATAAGGAATGTTTGGAACCAAAAATTTACCAAAATAGCGAGGTATTTTATTTGATATAATCATTCTTATTATAGAAAACACGAATTTAGTACAAACAGAAGTTCCATTATTCTTACCAGCCTCTCGCCACCCCTACATCTCCTCACCACTTCCCCTCCTCCACACCTCCCGCAACATGAACTCCTACCACCAGCCTCCACTTCAACTTAACAATCAGTGTGGCACAATCCGCCATTGGTGAAAAATACCCTTGAAGCTATATGAAAGAGGTAAGTCTCGTATAATATACATTTCTTCATTTCCATTTCTAAATAATAGCAGCTCATTATCTTTTTTCCTTTCTTTTCCAGACATCTATTCTGGATTTATGTATCTACTGGGCCACCATTTCCACTACACTAATTCATAGATGTCTTCTTCAGCTAATTTTCAATTTTACCCTATATTATCACTACAAGTTACAATATAAAACTTAAGACTGATTCCACAACCTGACCAATACAGTGTACAGTGCTACTGATTTAACAAATATTTCTTTTGTACATCATTTTGGGACTGATGTACATGGTGCTAATCTTCAATCGCAGACTCATTTTTGAAGTGTTTTTTATTAGCTGTTTTGTGTGTTCCAATATTTTAATGTGCCAGTTTGATTATATAATGGCAAAAGATGACCTAAGCAAGGTTGAAAATAGTACCATGAATGAGAATATAATCGATTTATGTGAAATATAGTTATATTTGACATTAATATGTATGTATTGAATAGGTGGACCCATTTTACCTTATTTCACATATGGAAGTTATACAGTTCACAATTATAGGGTTAGGAATCTCCACCTAATCAATACTTGTTATAATTACAAGTGTATGTATCTAAATTTACAGACATGAATCTTATAACATATGATGGAAGTTATACTACGGAGCATATTGCTAACTGCTTGTCAGATATAAGCATCTAACTATGTTTCAGGCAGAAGTCGAGCTAAGGACTATGATCCAAAGGCTTCATAAGGATCAAGCAGCAACAGAAAGCTCTGCATCCTTGGAAGAAAGGCCTAATCTAATCTAAGGCCTGTTGCAAGCAGAAATGAAGGCAGACATGATCTCTTACATTTTTATATAGAAAGCTGGCCCAGAAGTGACATACTGTGACGTCTACATCAAATACCATGGTACTCCTAAGGCAGTACGTGGAAGTATAGCCACAGCCTAGGTTGATTATCCCTGACAAGTACTGGGCTGAAATAGAGAACCAATCTAACCCGCTTCATGAAGTGGCAGTATTCTGTTCCTACCACTCCTTTCCCTGCACAACAGTTACAGTGGAGGAGGTGGAGGTGATGGAGGTAAACTGAGATACCTATTCATGTTACACAAACAACTGTTCCACTCCTACCGCTCCTTTCTCGGCACTAGTTCAAAGTACAGTAGTTATAGGAGTTAGACAATGCAGTAATATTTCATTCTCCTTCGTTGTTGGTAGTATGCAGTACATTAATTATTTATTGAAAGGAAATATCTTTATTGGGGTAATCACATAAATGGGATTGTAAATAAAGGTACAGATCTCTGCACATGGTTATGAGGGTGTTTAGGGGTTGTAGTAAGGATGTAAAGGAGAGGGCATATAAGTCTCTGGTAAGACCCCAACTAGAGTATGGTTCCAATGTATGGGACCCTCACCAGGATTACCTGATTCAAGAACTGGAAAAAATCCAGAGAAAAGCAGCTCGATTTGTTCTGGGTGATTTCCGAAAAAAAAGTAGCGTTACAAAAATATTGCAAAGTTTGGGCTGGGAAGAATTGGGAGAAAGAAGACGAGCTGCTCGACTGAGTGGTGTGTTCCGAGCTGTCAGCGGAGAGATGGCGTAGAATGACATTAGTAGACGAATAAGTTTGAGTGGTGTCTTTAAAAGTAGGAAAGATCACAATATGAAGATAAAGTTGGAATTCAAGAGGACAAACGGGGGCAAATATTCATTTATAGGAAGGGGAGTTAGGGATTGGAATAACTTACCAAGGGAGATGTTCAATAAATTTCCAATTTCTTTGAAAACATTTAAGAAAAGGCTAGGAAAACAACAGATAGGGAATCTGCCACCTGGGCGACTGCCCTAAATGCAGATCAGTATTGATTGATATTATAATATGACAGGGAAGAATTTAGTTGGCTGGAAATATAGTAAGCAATTTGGCCCATGTCAACAACTTGGTCTGCAGTATAATATCTTGCAGCTTGAAAGGAGTTGCAGTAAGAATGATATGAAGGTTATTCTGTCCGTGACTAACATGATGTCAGCGGTGAAGAAACCTAAGAGGATTGAATTCCAGGTAGAGAATATGAAACGGGAACACGTGGAGCATTCAAGTACACATAATAGTTGAAGTTTTCACGGCCAGCATTATATATATGTCTATCAGGCTTATTGACCACAGTCCAAAAACATAATAGTCATCCCAACGTTTCACCAAAAACTGCATTTGTCATTATCAGTGTTTCTGCTGCCTTGACTGCTTTGAGGCTCTCAGTAGAATGAAGTGGTGTCACAATTCCACCTCAATATACAGTGCAGGCTGTGGTGCACTGCTCGCCTATATGTCCGCTGTTGTGGAGGCAGTCTATGGTTGGTTGTTCTTAGAACAGTTATTGAAGCCATGTGAAGGCTGACATTGGCCAACTTGCCTCAGTGGAGACAGGTGTCTGTATGTGTGTTGCTTTTTCTGGTCTGCTGCCATCATCATGTCCTCCAGGCTTAAAGGATTTTAGTACCGGGAAACAGGCTTTGTTGACCTGTTCTGATTTTTCATGTCGGTTGTATCTGTTGGTGTCTTTCAGGATCTCAATGGCTACCTTTTGTAGCCAGGCGTGATAAGACACAGTAGGTGACAGTACTTCAATGTTGCTGTACTGTATGTCGTGCCCTGATCTCAGTGACTGATGACCTTCAGTTTGTCCCAGATGGCTATGTTCGTTGTGCTCCTTCAATCGGGTGGTAATGCTGCGTTTTGTTCTTCTTATGCGCACTTGCCCACAGCTGCACAGGATCGAGTAGACACTTTTTGTGCTGTAAATACTAAGGTCTGCTAAAGACAAGCGTCATCCTCGAACCATAGCAAGTGTGACACATTCATTGACGAACAACTGGTAATAATTATTACATTCATGGCAAGATATAATTCATTATATTAACCACATAAACATAGAAAGCCATTAATATCGACAATATTATCAAAATACAAAATCGTAAGAAAACTCAGTTACTCCACATGTATGACCAGCAACTCAAACTTATATAAAATCATATTTCAGGAATGGAAAGGAACAAGCAAGTGACAAAACAAGTCTTAAACAGAAAAATAGAAACATCTTTATAAAATATATAATACGATAAACACAATGATAGTTTGGCATCAGAAGTTGGAAAAATAGAATATTCAAACAAGAACAGTACTCCAGGAAGAATTGTCTTATTCTTCACAGTGTTAGTGAGTGCTGTAGTGAGGTTACAGCTGTGAAAGTTTTAAACATTGTGAAGGAGAAACATATAGAAATGAAAATAGCCAGCAATGATCAGTGTCATAGACTTAGTGAGCGCAAGAGGATGGTGGCAGAATCAGTGGCTGTTGGAAAGAGACCCACAAATGGAAAAATTTTTAAGAACCAAGCCCAAAGCAGTATGGGATGCTAAACATGCTCTAAAGGATACTTACCTGTTAGTGACCGAGTCTCTTCCTCGTATGAAGAGGATATGCTAAATAAAGCCAGGGAATGTCTGGGAAGGTGAGTTTGTTCGCAAGATGTATGTGTAATTTTAATGGACGACGGTGCCAAATTTTTAAAAGAATAATACATCTGCTGAAATAGATTGTGTTCTGCAATGGCTTGGTGCAGGGATGAGCTGATCCATCCACTATGGCTGTATTATCTTGTATTATTCTTAGGTTAGGTTTATTTTATATTGCTTTGGCTTTATTTCAGTTGATTTTTATGTTGTGTGGGTGTGTTTGAGTGCAAGGATAGGTTGGCGATTCATTTACAGGGGTACGAAGGTATGGAGCATGATTTCTCTCCTTGCTAATGCTTTTATTACAGAGTGCCGTTTTACCTCCCTGTAAGTATAACATTGACCTTCAACTAGACAGTGCCCCTGCACCTTCCCTTTCCTCATCCTCCCCGTACTTCCTCCCTTTGCTACCGTCACTTTGTAAATAGTGGAAGTATTTGAGATTAAGCTCCATTCTGTGAACTGCATTCGTACAAATTCAGAGTCTGTGCCAGCTCACACTGATAAGCTCTGCTCTCTACTTCAGGACAGCAATGTGCAAATTTCTGGAGTGAGTGAAACTTGGTTGAGGAAGTCTATTCCTAGTAGCATGGTCAAGATAATTGGATATTGTCTATACAGGCATCATAGTTGACAGGAGGGGAGGAGTAGCACATTTTTACTG